>NW_028277223.1:127500-458010 GCF_059751315.1 Micrasema longulum
AAAGAAACTTTATTATTCGAGTAAAAAACTCTTAAGACGCCTAAATAGGTTTGTTCGTCATATATCCATCTCATTCTAACTCACTCAAAACCATATTTCTTTCTCGTACGACATGAATGAATTTATGAAACAAATTAGCTCCAGCATTAAGCCACAGTGTTGCCATATATGAAGCAAAGTGTAGTCGAATGTAATAAATAATCCATCCAGAGATCACTTTCTAAGCAGAGAAAAATTAAAATACTACCCCAGGGCGAGTAAAATATTGCAGTGTTAAACCTAAATCTGTACCTATAAGACAAATATTTCACTTGATCCTGCAAGGAATCGATCAAGGTAGTAGTCAAATGTACGACCCGCTTTACTACTAGGATGATTTATCCCTAATCAATTTTCATTTTCAAGATTTTCACTTAAGTAGCCATCGAGTCCAAAACACTCTTCCGGGGTTCTGGTTCCATTTCGCACTCATAACTGCATTCTTAATTCGCTTAACATGAAAAAAAGTTTATAACTTAGTCTAGCCTTGCAGACACAAACACGAATTGAACGTAGTTATGCAGAAAGCAGGAAGCCAACAATTTTGAAGAAATGAAATCTTGGTGTTATAAGGTGCAGTAAGGTCAATTCATCTTCCTTTTGACCTAATAAAGCTCAGTCAACAAAGAAAACTTACTGTAGGAATTTGGCAAGTCACGCGGCTAACATTTGTCAGTTGTGGATTTCGACTTAATGTAAGTTAGGCAGGCCGCACAAATGAGTGTCAGGGGCCTTGAGTTTGACATGGTTGCTGTACTGTTTCGGAAAGTACAGATCTTTCCATCTACAGGTGTAGTTAACAACTGGAAATAACAATAGTAATTGAAAACAATGGATGTTGCAGCAAAACTAAGGGTTCCTACTGTAGAAGCTTGCAAAATCATATCCCTTCTCAACCCTGGTTTAAGTCTGCAAAATTGTCTAAAAGATTAGTATCGAACATTTGCAGGTTAAGAATGGGACATTACTACGCTTACAGTCACTTGTTTGAAATTAACGTAGTTCAGAGTCCATGGTGTGAGTGTGGCCAAGACTTGGAAACGCCTGACCACATACTTTTTGGCTGCCCAATAACGGAAGGACATAAGAATTATTTTAAGATTACAAACATAAATTTTCCCGTAAATGTCACTTCTCTCCTATCCTCACTTACCCCCGAAGTGATTATAGAGTGAAAATAGAGTGATGGTTATCACTAGAGCCTTTACAGGGCACTGCAGATTGAAAAAACACCTTGCTAAAATGAACTTAACCAAAACTTTTGGATGCAGGTTTTGCAGAGCAGATGAGGAAACACCTATACACATTATATGTGAATGTGATGTTTTACAACATAAAAACAGCTTCATTCTCGGGAGACCACTGGTTAAACCTGAGGATGTTAAAGAACTCGCCCCCCACCTAATAGCCCGATACTTTACATATCTGGGCATGGAGGGGGAGGGTTAGCAAAATGTAAACTCTCGCTTTCTGCCCTGTAGCCAGGCTCATTATAGACCTGGGCTTGGAGGGTGAGAACTATTCACGGTACCCGTCGCAGTATATTTTTACAGGTCGCAGTGACGTCGTGACACAGCACTGATCCATACCACTAAGAATAAGGTCAATTCATACAAAAATTTGTCATAATAACATTCTGAAAACCGTGTCGATCACAAAAACGGTATTTTTCAATTTGCACGAAACACTTACAGCACTAGAAAAAATTTAAGGTATAGATGCTGGTGGAAAGATTAATACCTCCAAAAATCTAGTTCTCTTAAAAAGTTTAAGTGGTTAATGAAAAAATAGTTTTACTTTATTTATTCATAAATAAAAAAACACCGGTTATAAAAAAAAAACATAAGCAGCTCCCAAGAGAGTTAAATTCAGTCCCTGTCTACAAAAAAATGTACAAACTCAACATATTGTTGATAAATCCACCGGGTCCATGAAGAAGTAAAGAATTTGAAATAAATCAAATTTTCAGACGTTGCCTAGTATGTAAGTTAAATAATTCAATTTGATAAATATCACCCGCATAAATAAAGGTTTCAGCTCTTTAACTTCACAAACATCAACCGATGAAAGAATTTATGGAATATACATAGATGTTCAGAAATGGGTAGAATGGTGAATGTAACACAGTGTGTAAAGCGGCCACATAAACTAGCCAATAACAAGTCATAAGCCTTATAGATGCCTAGACTTATATATTACCTTCTCTTAAATGTTCTTCATCTCTGTTATGGTATGTAAAAAACATGTACTGTCTCCAAAGTTTGAATGAGTTATTTTTCAATATTAGATCTGGCTGTTATCTGCAAAATGCACATTTTTGGTTGTGTGGTCAGTCAGACTTGAAAGTGTCCAACGGCTTAAAGGATTTACGATACAAATATTGATGGATATAGAACATGCGAAAGGTTGATAAAGACACAACCAACTCTTAGTGCAAACTCTCAAACTTCTTAAACAGCTTACCTTGCTAACTATGTCGTGAGAGTGATTAAACCAGTTGTTGGTCCAACAAACATTATTTAAATACATGTCATCCTGTTATTTAATATAATAATCTATACATCTATAAATGAATGCACGAAAGTTTGTCCTTTATTGACTCGATAACTACCAAACCGATTGACATGCGTTTTTTTGCAAAATAATCCTATTTACGTGACTTGGGTTTGTAAATAATAATATTTTTAATGTGTTCATAACAAAAAAAAAGAAGGAGCAAATATGTGTTTTTCATCGAACTTTTAGGGTTAGATTCGACTAAATTGCATACATTGAAAAATTCGGAGGATGTTGTTTTTTTGAATGTTTAAAATAATCTGTATTTTAACGTTTGCAGATATAAATTATTTTTAATGGATACGAAATTGATTAATTACCTTACAATTTCGTAATTTCTGCATATAAGCTTATTTTTAATGGATGTTAAGTAATGCTTTAATAATAAATTTTAATTGACATTTGATACATCTTTGAAAAACGGATTCTTTTACAAAATGGTAGCTCAGAGCTTAACATTTGTAAAAATAATTCTTTGATTAAAGATTAAATATTTGATGTTTTGGAATTCAACCATAAACAAGTACCTAGGTACCAAATAAAATTAATATTTTTTTGTTTTAGAAATCAACCATAAACAAGTATCTAGGTACCTACCGATTTATGAAAAATCTTTTTTCCTTTATCCGGAGAGTTTTTGCACGCTTTCATGACGCAGTCATTTTTCTTTTCTTTTGGTTTCGAATTAAATGTCAAGGTCACGTCAAAACCCAACTGGTTGTTAAAGAATGACTAAATTCGTATTTAACATGAGTTGAGTGTCATAATTTAAGAATGTTCAGAGTAAAACGCGGTCGGCCAATAACATGGAGAGATAAAACGAAAAACTAACCCTTATTACAAATACAAAAATAGCTAAAAAAAAAACGTCCAAAATAAATAACGCGTATCCTTACTTACAAAAAACATTTATTTAACCAACTAATAGCAGGCGAGCCAACGTTTAGGCAGGACAACGTCTGTCAGGTCCACTCGTTGTTTTATAAAGAATGTTTTTTTTTAACTTTATATTTATTGGAAAAAAATCTTGACAAAATAAGTATTAAAAAATCAAATGGTTGGTACGCACATAATTAATAATAACGTTTCTACCTCTCTAATAGCGTGAAAACTCGTGTTTAGAGAGTAAAATATATTAAAATAATATAAGAAGAACGATTTAAATGTATTTAATTGAAAGTAAATTGATAAATTTAATAAAGATTTATGTATATTTAAGTTGTTAGAAATGTCACTTTGTACCAATAACTCATTGTTTTTGGAGACGTCCGAAGAATATACTAAAAATATTATTTTATCTGAGATAAATTATCATGTTAAATTTCTGAGATGCTAGAAGAACGTTGTGTAACATGGGTAGTAAATCGTTTTCTGATATTGCCACCACGGTTGCATCGTCTGCGTAGCATGTGATGTTAATGACATTACCTTCCTTAGTTCTAGATTCACCACTCCCTCCATTTTTAAAGCGTTTTTATTTATTTATCTTGTTTGAGTAAGAAAAGTTTTTTTCGTTTATATATTGTTGTGATGTATTTAGTTACGAAATAACTAACTAGAAGTATTTCTTTGTTGTTCTGAATATGTTTTTTTTTTAATGTAAATATTATTTAAGTCACGAATTGAGGTTGTAGTAACTCCCGGGAGAGTATTCAATTGTTTTTTTTAATTTGTAAAATACTTTTATACTATAAAAGTTAAAACAAAATTTTTATAAGTTGTTTATCAGAAAAAAAACTGTTAAAAATAGTTAATGCTACTCAAAACGTATGTTACAAAAATATTATCAACAAGTAAAAACAATGACGGATAATTAATTTACAATCTACAAAATGGAATCATCTTAAGTGATTTTTCCTTCTTTGTATTCAAGTGAAAGCTTATTTTCCCTTTCGCTCTAATTAAATACCTATTTCATTAAAATTTATATGGCATTAAAATACTGGAATCTCATTTATTTAACTACCCTTTGTGACGTGTTCAATTCAATTTGATTTAAATTACTCTGTAAATGACTTTGTATTTTAAATTATGCTTCATTCGAAATTCCATTAAAAACCTACTAATTCACAAAAGCTTTTCTACTAGCTTTCTTCAGTTTTATAAAGAGAGAATAAATAAGATATGTGATGTTTGAAAAAACAGGGGGTTAATTATTTGTTATAAATATTTTTCGCATTACATAAAAAAGCATTCTAGATTTGTGAATACTAGTACCTACACATTTACTTTATATGTAAATTTATCTTACATATTATGTAAAAAGTAATGAAGAAGACATAAGAAACGTCTTTTGTAAAAATCAAAGGAAATTTACCAAAAAAAACTTTTTTAATTTTCTATGCTCATTATTGAACTGAAATTTGTATTGAAACGAAAAAAATTACTTCAAATGTTACAAAATAATTGTTTAAATCCATTTACTGACTTTTCTATGTTTTTCAGTTTCAAGGCTTACCCGTCTCTTCGTCAGAAGACAAATTAAGCTGTTAAATGATTCAAATAATGTACCAAAAAACAAACAAAATAACAAAGTAAAATGCAAATCCCAGTACACACATTCACTGTATAGTGGGATTTGCATGTTAGTTAAATTGGTGTCCTGACAAACAGACGGGTACATCTCGAAACCCTTTAGGCATATAAGCTCTTTGCTTTTAAATTAAAGTCCTACATACGAGGGGCGTTCAATATATTCTCAGTGTTGATATGAAGGAGTGCAACTATGAATGAATAGTTTATTACCTCGTTTTATTACACTCATTAATAGTATAAGTACCGAGTTTCATAACAAACAGATCATTAAACATTAAGTAGTTGTCCCCGAAACACGAGGAAAATGAGTCATTTTGCAAAGTTAAACAAATTTGAGTAACGTGCCGTTATAAAATTCCTCACCAAACAAAGAAAAAATCAGAAAACCATCCTTAAAGAGATGTCAAAAGTTTACAGGGAATTTTTTTCTTCATTATCAATAGTTCAAAAGTAGGCCAGTGAATTTAAGAGGGGCAGAGACAGCATAGAAGACGACGAGCGATCCGGTCGGCCAATCGAGGCCAGTAATGAAGAAAATGTGGAGAAAATAGTAAATTTCATATTGAAGGATGCCAGAATGAAGGTGAAAAGGATAGCCGAGATTACTATCGTATTCTTTGGTACCATTTTTTCTATTTTACACGACCGCCTACACATGTTAAAGTGAGTGCAAGATGGGTGCCGAGATTCCTAACGCCACTCCAAAATTCTCACCGCGTACAAAGCTGCAAAGGGTTTTTGGGGCTCTGTGGTGAAAATTCTAAAGAAACTATGGTCAAAATTGTTATCGGGGATGAAACCTGAGTTTATTGCTATGATCCTGATAGTAAGCAGAAATTCATGCAGCGGCACCGAAAAGGTACAAAGCACCCAAAGGAGCTCAATGTGACACAATGCGCAGGGAAGGTCATAGCTACAGTTTTCTGGGATTCCCAGGGAATTTTGCTGATAGATTACAAGAAAAAGGGCATCAATATCACTGAAAAATACTCTAGCATTTTTATGAATAAAAGGAGGCAATCAATGAGAAAAGGGGGAGCGAAATTGACCAGAGGGGTCCATCTTTTCCACGACAATGCACCGGTGCACAAGGCCCAAGTTGCAAAGGCCACAGTTCGTGAATATAGTTTCGCAGAAATCAATCACCCACCGTATAGTTCAGACCTGGCACCAAGTGATTTTTATCTGTTTTCAAATCTAAAGAAAGACAATCGTAGCAAATGACTTGACGACGATGACTCGTTAAAAGCAGCGAATTATGAGCATTTTGATAGCAACAATTGAAATGTTATTAAAATATTTATTGTGTATGCAGACAATTGGTAGAATCCTTATTTAATTTGGCAATGTATCCAAAATAAAACAAGTTTATTGGATTATAATTCTACATTATTTTTTACAAAATTTACAAAGGGTATATTGTGACGCGTTTCGTCTTGTTAGGACATTTTCAAACAAACTAACTTCTTTATATAGTTAGTTTGTTTGAAAATTTTATAACAAGACGAAACGCGTCACAATCCCTTGTATATTTAAAAAAAAAAAGTAGAATCATAATCCAATAAACTCGTTTTATTTTGGATACAAAACCAAATTAAAATGTTATTAAAAGTTTACATTAGTTCTTAAGATGTGATGAACTAACTTAATAAAGCATAAATAAATAAACCGAAATCATATTTTTTTGAGGATTTAAATAAATAAATTGCCAGAAGTAAGAAATGCATAGATATTAAGGGTAACTATATAAAGAAATAAAAAAACAATTTTTAACTTAAGTCTTTTCCTTCATACCCATACCGAGAATATATTGAACGCAACTAGTATTTGGTTTATATTTTCGCTACAGTAATTTTGGTGAGAATTTTTTACGTTTTTACTCACGCAAAGAATAACCGCTTTACTCATTTGTTCAGTTCTTTACCGTCGTTTTTTTATTGAACAACTTAGAATTTATAACTTTATCTCCATTTAATCTCTATTATTTCATTACTGCATCTTATATAAACCATCATCAGAAAATCTCAATTATAATTATATATTAAATAAGTAGTCAAGTTGATTAGTCTTAAAAACACGCTAACCACTAAAAGGCCTAATGGAAATAATTTTTTATTAAATTTCCATTATGGGTTTGACTTTGATTCCAGAAAATTGTTTTGTGAACTATCGACCACAAACGAGCTAGAATATTTATAATTTTCATGGCAAATTTTGCATTCGAGTATTTCGAACTCAAACATATGTAATTTGCATAATTTTCACAATACCGACACATTATCTACTCCTGATTTTTCGTATCTCCCTTGAACCGGGAACTGGAGAGGAAACTATGTATGTATGTAGGTCAGAGGGGAAACGCTCGTATTAATTAACAAACTAGTGTTCGGGGTGCAAACAGTAGCGAATGTTTGGATAATCTAATTAGATCGTTTCACATAATTTCCAATTCATCGTGTCATAAATGACGTTCCACCAATGCAACTGCTTTCCAATCATAAATTCCAAATCGTTTGTTTAATATTCAATGGGAAATAATGACATCATTTTATGAAATAATGTAGATCATTTTTATTTTTAAGGGTAGTTACTATATTTCTACACAGTCCAAGTTTATTAAAAATACAATTTTACTTGTTATTTATATAACCAGAATGCTGGATAGCAATTGCAAACGCTATCTTCATAGTTACATGTTGAAACGGTAAAAAAGAAAAACCGATATTCATAAACGAAAATGTGTACATATGTATGAAAATTTAAGTATCTTGGTTAGTCATCTGTAATTCAACATGTTTAAAAAAAATTGTGAATGTATTATATTTTTCAAACAGAAAGCCTTATTTTACTCTGTAGATAAAATTGAAGATAAATGTTACCATTTCATTGGAATACAGGCCTATGGCCTTATAAGTAAAGTTAAGTTTTACTTTCGTACATTAATGTTGATTTTACTTTATACCGTCTCGCTATGGTACCGGTGAAGAAAGCATTTATAATCGCAACCCTGATGTGTTTTCACGATGGCGATGGCTAGTCTGTTGTAAAAATCTTGAAAAAAACATTTAATCGGCGATAAATGCTCGGCTGAACTTAATAGTGAGCGCATTTGTTTACCATGTTTAAGGTCCCCGTTTGATTTTTAATACGGTTTTGGTTTTAGAAAATATTTATTTAAATGCGGTTATTGATGTAGATCATGGTTTTCAGACTAATATCTGCAGCGCAAGACTGATCGATAACTGACCACGAGAACATGACTTGTAAAGTAGGCAAGCGTGGTTAAGGTTATCGGGAGGCAATCGCAGTAAATGACCTGGTCAGCTGTGTTTCATCCGCTTGATGATAGTTGCTGCCGGGAATCACTTCATATGTTGTCTTTTATCAATACTTCCTACAAACATGTTGCAATAGAGATGAAGACCATTTTAGAGAAGGGAATATAGACGACTATAATTTTTTTATTTTATTTTTTGCACCACAACAGGCCAGGAGGCCCAATTACAGTAGTGAATTACATCACAGAACACCCAGGCTTGAGAAAAATCACATTTAATTTTTGTGTTCTCACCGGGAATCGAACCCGGAACCTCCCGTCTGTCAGTCAAGCGTCTTGACCACTACACCACGGAGGCCGCCTAATAAGACTGAGAAGTCCGAAAATTAAAAGTATTTTGTAAAAAGACTTCCATATTCTTTTATGAAAAATATTCTCCATCTCAGTTGTAATATGTTTATATTAACCGCTTCCTAGAGCAGTGGTCGGCAAACTCATTACTCAAAAGAGCCAAAGATCAGCAGTTAAACAATTAAGATTTCCTTTGAGAGCCAAATTCTTTTATGGTTTAAACTGTTTCTTCTGTAATGCCAACGTATCTTAATAATAAAATACGTGAATAAGCAGCAGAAAATATGAGTACTTGCTCTCCATTTCAAATAGAAATAAAAAGTTTTAGCTTAAATTGTGATGACAATATTGATCATTAAAATATTTCTTCTGGAAATGTCTACGCACAAAGAGGTTCTTATTGAAGTATCTCATGATTGATTTTTGACTTTAAAATAAAAAAACAAAAGCATTTGGCCCCATCTGCATCAATGAATCAATTTTATCGAGTTAAATATGATATTTTTTCATGCATGTAATGACAGTGGTTGCAATATTTTTGCATCGTGCTTGAACTTTCAGTAGCAATAATCCTTAAAGTTCTTTTTTAGAACCGGTTGACGAACTAAATCAAATGAAGGTGAAGCTTGCGCTGTGTGAGCCACGGTCAAGTGGCTAAAGAGCCGCATGTGGCTCGCGAGCCGCAGTTTACCGACCTCTTAGAGAATTGAGACCAGTCCTTGTCTACGAAAATGTATACAAACTCAAAACATTGTTGATAAATCTACCTGGTCCAAAAAGAAGTATAAAAATAATAATAATAAAACTATTTTCAGGCGTTGCTTATTATGTAGAGGAAATAAATTAATTAGATGAATCTCACCGGCAACAATAAAGGTTTCAGGTCTTTTACTTCACGAACGTCAACAGATGGAAGAATTGAAGGACAGATGTTAAAATAAAGGTAGAATAGTGTGTAAAGTAGCAACTAAAACTAGCCAATGACAGGTCATAATCCCTGTGGATGCCTAGACTTCTATATCCCTTCTCTTAAATGTTCTACATCTCTGTTGTTATATGTTTATATAATCAGCTCACTAGGGAGCTGAATTCAGTCCTTGTCTACAAAAATTTGGACATAATCAAATCATCGTTAACTCCTTACATAATCAAACGGCCAGTCCCTGAATTATTCTGTGTCACGTATTTTTAAAATACAATATTTTTTTCGTTGGGCCCTAGTAAGATGCCACAACTAGTAACCGTAGAGGCGAAGGCACTATTTGGTCATTATCGAGTAAACATTTGATTTCCAGATTGCCTTCATACTTTCGAATGTGGCATCTGGTAAATACTTACAAATTTTAAGACCGCTAAGAAAACTAAAATCAAAACACGTCAATCTTACTAAATATCTAGAGTGTGGAATCCAAAATTGTCTACAAATCTTTGAACATACTATTCTAATATTTTAAAAAGTATCTTTAGAGGTGGTGTTCTAAACAAAACCATATCTTCCTATCTGTCCTTCCTATTTCCTAGCACACTCCATGTAACAATAATACTACGCGTGAGTGCCGGTAACAACATTAAAAATCAGTACAAAATCTAACATTAATAAGTGAAGTGTTTTACTAATATTACCACAAGCGAGCTGTGCTTGTGTCATTTTACACCACCAGATCCATCCAGACAAGCTGTGCCAGCGTTTTCCAACCGCTAGCTTCACCAGAGTTCCAGCATTCGTCACGCCTCATCCATCAGCAGTTTAGTGTAGTTGCGCAACTTTCCTAACAATACAATACACTCTTAATTTTCCTCCTCCTAGGACGAGGTATTTTTCATACCTCGTCCACTCCTCAACACGTGGCCTAGTAGGTGAAATAATTCAGCCAGCACAGTTTCTAAAGTGATCACTAAAACCAGCAAAAAGTACATCACGAGCCGTTTAACTTTTTTTTTGCCGCTAGATATTGCTATGGCGTGGCAGTTTCCAACAGGCAGCCAAATTTTTGGAAATATTTAGAACCTATCATTGAAACCGCTGTCGTGTCGATAGATTTAATAATTCCTCACGTCCTAGTATTTCATTTAGCATCTAACATATATATCCTAGTGCGCATACTCTAAAATCGTGTCGCATACTTGATCTCGACGCGTAAAGCACGTACAAAGACATGCGTTCTTATGCCCTATTTTTGTATTGCCGGCCTTTCAAGCTCGAAAACGGAGAGCGCGTTAACGCGCTAATGGCACTTTTCCGGTTAAACGTCTAGACTTCAATATTCACTTCTAAGAAAATGCTTATCTGTTGCAATAATTGTCAAAAATAAAATAGCTTTTAACCAAGTTATATGTTTTTCATAAAATTCAGTGATGTATAATAAATAGACTCGTTATTCCTACACTAGCAACATCAAGAAAGCAAATATTGCAGTGTTCTCTAAAGTTAAAATAAAAAATATAGCAAATCACTCATATCATTTGTGTAAGTAAGAGATATGCGTATTTTCTCAGTTCACATTTTTTATATCTATATCCATGGTAAATTGTTACCATAGAGATATGACACTAGCTGAACTGTGTAAAAATATATTTAACATTACCAATTATCTGTTTATTTGCAAATAATTTACGAATGAAAACGACATATTTGTTTTGTTTTTTAGAGTTGCAGTGAAATTTATGCACTTTTTTTTGCACACACGATGGTATATTTAATCTGAAGAAATTTTCCACGTTACGTCATTTTTGATCACAATGAAAGTTTGAGAATAAAAGTACGGAATGCGATTAATAACGGATTGAAACACCATTTTTTTGCACTTGCAATGTGTACATTTAAAAAAAAAACGCATATCATTGAAGTTAATCTAATTATTCAACAGTTGATAGATTATTTTTTTTACTACGATTCATAGAACCGTCTAATCAATTTTCCAACCCATATCAATAGTATACTGGACCGACAAGTTTTGCGCTTAACGCTGTATCAAATTAGCATATTGGGCATCCGTAAGCCCTTTGACCAAGGCTACTGAAACTTGTTAGGCAGGGTGTACCTTCTTACATAAGACTGCATTAGATCAACTATTACACTTTATATGACGTCATCGATAAATAAGCATATTAATTTTATGGCGTAAATTATTTTCTATCGTTCCTATCTAGAAAACGACAACGAATCCGTTGTTTTGAGGGATAGGAAATTAAAAAAAAAGTGCAATATTAAGTAATAACAGTGAGTTTAACATGTTTAAAAATTGGATGGTTAAGTTATGTCGTTTTTTGCAATGACGTTAAATCGGAAAGTTATCTTATAAGCGCGAATTTAATAGCATTTCAACTTGTAGGTTTGTGCCTTTCTTGTCTTCAATATCTAATGGTTTTTCATCACGATCATATTGACGCTACGGAAAAAAATAACGTTTTGTCTGAAAAAATGAAACTTTTAAACCGCTTAAAACTGATACAATTTTCAAATAAACATGAATCGTGACGTAGAAGAGGCGTGGCCAATGAAATGACCGTTTTTGCGGTAATTCAAAATATAAATTTGAAAATTATTTTTTATGCTTCTAATTAATAATCAGCGAAAAATTGGATAGTATTTCAATTACTTTTATAACCTTAAAAATGTAAAAATAACTGATATTTCCCTATTGTCAATTTAAAGTGGACTTAAATTTTTTTTATTAATAAATTTCACAAAAGGTACATGTTTTTTCAAAAATTCTAAACAGATCTACTTTTATACATCAAGTAAATGTTATCACTGAAGTTAAATTTAAAATATTTAAATGAAGAGATTTTTTTTCCTTTATCCTTTCATCATACAGCTATCTCTTCTTGTCATTAAAATTCTCAACTTTAACTATAAATTCACATTTTACTAAATTTCGAACATTTTGACATTTAAAAAAAAGGGATAAACATCAATTGAAATCTGTTATTTGTTATGCTTTTAATACTGCAAAACAGCGTTTATTCACTATTTTTAAAGTAACATATTATAACTTGAGTTACCTACAAAGTCAATAAACTTTTTGGTGGAACACAATTTTTTGGGTTTGTTTTGCAAACATATTCATTATCCTTAAAGTAATGGCTGTCGTTCCTCCAATAAATAAAAATGTATTCGTACAAAACACTTACTTTTTTCATAAAAAAGGTCAACCATATGTCCCGGGTTCGATTCCTGGTAGGTTCGATATAAAATATTTGTTTAAAATGTAATTTACCACAATATTTCACTGACGCCTGAAACATAAGACATGTCCTTCATCGCCTTTATTCTATGTTCTAGATGATCGAGATAGTATAATTTTTATTATTTTTCCAAAATTCACGGTACTTGTACCTTGAACACATATTTTTGTACATTATATTTTATTTCGCACATCAATAAAAAGAAAAACACCAAGAAAAAAAAGCTTACAAGACGCAGTGACTTATACATTTTAGGCTGCTGGTAACTGTATAATGAAAATATAATTTTGAATATATTACAACATTACAGCATTATTAGAAATATTATTATCTCTATTCATCGATATGTTTAACATGCGAAATTAATTTGAAATTTCTTGTTTCCGCAAATACCTTTGATAGAATAATAAAATAAAATCATACAAGGTACACACTGTGTGTAAATATCACAAACATTTTTTGGAGCCATTTTCCGATTTCATGACAAAAACCGTAACCAAACCCATATACAAAAGGGAAATATCACTCACTACGAATACCGATAAAAATGTTAAAAATGGATGTATTATAATTAATTGTATTTTCTTAATCAATATGGATATTGTGGAGACATAACTTTTAAAAAGAAATTATAAAAAAACGTGTCACGAGAAAAACGCGACATGATGATGATTGTGACGTCAAGATTTGTGACGATTTTCTATAAAAATTTGAAAGATTAGAAACAAAGTTCAAAATAACATGAATCGTGACGTATTAGGGGCGTAGCCGATGCAATGACCGTTTTTGCGGGCTTTTTACTCAATGTTATTCAGTATTTGTATACAACCACTTACCGAGAACGTCTTGAAACCGGCAAACATAGAAAAGTCGGTCAGTGGTTATAAACAAACATTTATTAACATTCAGTAATAAATAATACGCCTTTTAAAAATAGTTGTATAAAAAAAAAAGTTTGTAAGCGAAAATTCTTGGTAAGCCCATGGTTATTTATTATAGAAATAATATTTGAGTCATTTATAATTCCAAAAATCTGATATAACCTGTGACCAGTTTTTTCGCTATGGCTACATTAGACATTTCCATATTCTTTTTTTTATTCAAATATTTTGGTTTCTTGGTGGTGGAAAATAGTTTATTTTAATTTATTATAGAAATAAAAATTAATTGATTATTATAAATTCACTGATTTTAGTATCGCACGTCTTTTGTTTCTTTAATAAAAAATATAATACATTCGACTAAATAATATGATATAATCTCTTGTATTTACTCAGTCACATTTTGTAAAAGGGTCATCTAAATAACAGTTTTATTGAATTCCTATTATAAAATCTTGAATTATTTATCCTTACTCATTTTGAATAAATAAATTTTATATTTATCTTTAGAAATCTCATTAAATTTTATAATTATCTATAGATACAAAATATTCTTAGTTAAAAAGAAATAAAAAATTTAAGTATGAAAGAAAAACACTAGAAACAGATGAAAGTTCATATATTTTAAATAAATGTCTTGAATACACATGCCTGTATCGTTATTTGAAATTGATTAATTTCCAATCACGAAGGCCCGTTCGTAAAAAATTCACAGATTTCGAAGAACGGCTAGGGGGTAAAAGTGATGTCACAAGTAAAAAAAAGCCTAGTTTACCTATCAGGTCTATTTAAATTTGAATGTTTAGGCATTCAACCTTTGACGATGTTAAAATATTGCTAAAATGTACATATTTTTGGTTAATGTTAAATATAAAGACGATTTTGTGGGGTTCTGCAATTTCCCACGCGCAATCGTTACATGATTTTTTTTAAATGTTTTTATTTTAATAACCCATTTTTCTCAGAAGAGTATCTAATGTCGCTATAAAATTTTACCTTGCCAATATTAGCTGCATGACAGGAAAGTGAATAAAGTTGGCAAATGCAGTTATCAGCGTGATTTTTGGTTCCGAGTACACGTGGGCACGTTGCCAGATTGTAACTCTTTCGCTCTATTGTGTCAGAAATATACCCGGAGTACATAACGTAGGAAGAGGTTATATAAATGAACCTGAGAAGAGGTTGTATGAACTTCCGCTCTGTTGATACTGTCCGCAGCTGTTATTGAGCCCAAAGGAAAACTGGAGAACCATGTGGAAATAAACGAGACATCTTTATCGGCATTTTAAGTAACGTACATTTAGTTGTAGTTTTGCGAATATTTATTTTTCATTTGGAAATATAAGAGCATTTTAAATATGGCTGTGTTTTTAACGTAATTTTCTGTAGTGTTCATATAAAAATATTTGTTTGCATATGTTCAATTATACTGACAGCTCTCTAATCAACCCTCAAAATATTCACTTTATGTAAAAGCATTAGGTTATAATTTATTTTTGAACCATTAGTGGCGTGAGTAAATGCTGGCGTAAATTATTTATTATAATATTTTTTCTTAATTACATACATTAATGTTGCGATTAAATCATATTATAAATTTATTTTATACTATTAGTTGTTACTGAAGGATTTTATTTAAAAAATGATGAAGTATTTGTTTTTTCTTTGTTTAAAGATTTGAAGCCTAAAGTATTTATAATAATAATAGAAAATTTGTCCGTTCTCGAGATCCTACTGTACAATCAAATGGACCACGTTTGATCAATTTAGATTATAAAAGATATATACCATTATACAAATTACGCAATTCTACTAATAATTAATTAAGTATATTAAATACTTAGTATTTTATGGACAAAATAATTCTGATGTGAAAAAGAAAATACATTAATAAAATAAAAATATTCTTAGTTAATTAGAAATATATCCACCTTTGTTGAAACACAATTTTCGTGAATATTTAAATAAACACCCTTTGTACCTTTGTATTTGAAAGTAATTCCGAATTGATTGCCAGAATGTAAAAAGGAGGATGTTAAAAAACATCCCTCGCGCACCTCCTCCAAACGGGAGTTTTTTTGCTTGAGAATTTAATAAGACGCCGGAAGGAAGTACTTACCGTAGACAAACAGTAGCACCACCGGAAGTGCCGTCGGCGTCGCCATCTGACGGTGGCGCTGACAAGTAATTTGGTCCGCCGGACGTTAACACATCCTTCCACTGCTCCTGACAATGCCTCTTCCGGCCCTGAAAATGAAAGCCTCCTGGTAATCAAAAAGTTTTTTTTTTCTAAAACGAAAATCACATTTTATATCTAGGTACCCGTATATGGCGTCCCTGTTTTTCAGACGCTCGCCTCGTATACAGGATAACGGGTTCGATTCTCAGGAATATCACAATAATTTAAATGAATTTTGTTTTTAATCTATTAGAATTTTCTGTTAATCACTAAGTCTCTTTGGCTTGTTGTGGAGCAAAATTAAATGAAAAAAAACTATAGGGTGTAAAAGTAATAAAAAGGTTTTACCTAATAGTGCAAAAGGGTAATTAATTCGTATCAAACAATTTAGGTATCTTAATTATTTGTTTACTTAAACTAGGTTGTAAAAGATTATAAACCTTTTTTTATAGTCATTTTAATTATAACGATATTTGTACTAACATTATTTTTCTAAATGCCTCACGAGAGTTGTTGGAACGTGTGAATAAATAAAACAAATTGTTTTGGTTTTTCATAATAAAACAAATGTATAAAATAAAAATTCATTTTATTGTTCCGTTCGCTTTATCACTTCTTGTAAAGGCTGTTTTATTTTATAAGAGCATTACCAAACTTCACTTAACTAACAAAATGATAAAAAATGCAAAATGAACATAAAATACGTATTTTTAATAAATAAATTATACTGAATAGAATAAACAACGCCTAAATGATAACTATGTGTGTAAAAGATCTCTGGTTATAATTTTCAAATGGTTGATGTAAAATATTGAGATAATAATACAAACACATGGTGGCAGAACTTCGGGACGAGAACCTGACTTGGGAGGACGCAATAGGAGTTGGCAGCCGATAGAAATGCATGGAGGCTATTTGTGGATACCATATGCTCCAACTAGAGAGCGGACATGGAATGATGATGATGATGAAGATAATGTCTCCTCAAATAAAAATAACTCTAGTAACCGCCAGTGAAATTTGTACCTGCAATCATTCAAGTGAGCAAGAAAAAAGGCTTTTCGTTCTAGTTCAGGGAAAAACGGTCAAACGAAAGCATTACCAACATGTTTTTTTGATTTATTTTTAAGCTGGGACCCAATAGAAACATCAACGTTTTAATTCTGGAACGACAACGCATCTTTGTGTCTGATCGACTGATAAATAGGCCCTTAATTTTATACATTTTGACTAATAAACTTTTTTTCCTTTTACTCCATTAGACCACGCAGTTTTATCGGATCAGGTAAATTTAATGACACATTATTTGTTTTTAATATGGTTTATTCTCCTTCGTGCTTCTACGGATATTCTTATCAATCATCTGAACACATCTCGTGGTCTTGTACCTTTTTTTTATCTCTATGATTACCAAATAAAGCTTCTTGCTACTATCCGTGGCCCTGTTATAGGTTCTGTGAGATATGCAGATTTGACGTCTTTCAAAAAGAATTTTAACGCTTTTGTTATCATTTCGGCAATTTCATTATGTCCAATCAGTGTAATCCCATTCAAAGAAGAATTGAAAAATGAAGCGCATATTATGTGCTTCTGGATTAACTTCTTTCCGCACAAAAATGCTAAGGCTACCGGATTACAGAGAGCTTCTTCAGGCAGCTTTTCTTGTTCGGCAACGAGCAATTTTTTCGTGTATGTGGGCACCACAAAGGAGACTCATGTCCTCAGATGCGGTGTGCGGTATGTAATGGGCAAGCTGGCCCACCTAATTTTACAACAACTAGGTATAAAGCAGCATTTTCGAGTTAACCACTGAAAACATATTTTTCCCTTCTCTTTATGAATGCTACGAATATACAATTCATGCAATCAAAACATCGTTATACTATTTAAATGGATTACCTACGACTTTTCAAAAAAGATACAAAAAATCTTATCGTGAAGTTACCTAGTTGTAAGTATCCCGCGATTTCATAGTCAATGGACTGACAACTGAAGCGTAAAACCGATTGTACCACCTTAATGTATCAAAATTTATAAAAACTTACTGCGGTTATTGTATCAACGCAGTGCCTTATGCACTATTAGTTTCGGAAAAGGATAGATGGTAATAAACAATTTATTTACAAAATATGTTAATGTAATATCAATTAATAAATTATATTTAGATATAAAACGGGTGTGAGTATTTAATCGAAAACAATGTGAGCAAACACAAAAAAAAATATTATTTTTTTAGGTGAAATCTAATTTTTTAATGACGCCGATGACGATCTTTCGACTTTTTTCGGCAGAACTAAGGATCGCTGGATTGATGCGGGAGGAGGCAAGAGTGCGGGGTGGCGATAGGGTCTCCTGGAGGCAACTGGAGATGTTCACATGCTCCACTTAGGAGCGGATGTGGAAAATAACAATTTATAAATTAAATTTTAATTCTAATGAAAATTCAGGTGCAAAATCGTTTTTTTGTTGTACATTTTATTTTAAACGCAATTATTTACAGATATGGTATAAGTATTTGTAAAATAAAATTAATATTACCTGAAAATTGTCTCTGCTAGAAAAATAACCCGAAATCAACGGAAAAATAAAATTAATCATTTCCCTATCCGCACATAGTGGAGCAAAGGACGATGCATTGATATTTTAGAAGCGGCAAATATGGATAATTTTTATAACATGGAAGGTAATGTGACCAGTCTTACACTTTAGATGCCAGGATCCAGGGATCATTAAATGTTGCGGTGTAGTACCTTTTAAACCACTATTTCATATCGATTCTGCCAGAAATTGAACCCGGACCTCAAACGTGGTAGACAAAGATACCAACCCTAGCACGACTTGTCGAAATTACAAGTATCTTGAACTGAGAGAAGCCACTGAGTCAAAAACACTTATCAAATTAAAAAAATATCTTTGTGAATAACATTTCATTTATAAAATTATTTAATTTTCCATTTTTTTAGTCTAGAATCTCATCCTGTGTGTGTCAACAAAGAAAAATAAAAAAAAAAATGTATTTAGGTTAATAAATTACAAAACAAAAAACGTTTTATTTTATCAGTATAAATATTATAAGTTAAAATCAATATTGAAACTGTTTAATTTTTATTTTATTTACTATAACAGCCTTTTTTGTAATTTTTTTAGAAATTATAATAAATACACCCACCGGTTTCAAAATCCAATCTTTTTTTGTCAGGGCATATAAAAAACCGTACAATATAAATACTTAGTTATTTAATAAAATATCATTTATGTGTCATTCAAAGCAAACAAATTCATTAAAAAAAAAACTTTCGTAATATAACCCCATATTATTTAAAATTTTGATGTAATTAATAAAGTTGAGACAAAACATTGACATAAAACAAATATAAATACTCACTAATTGCTTTGTATTTTTTTTTATAAATATTCAATGGAACAAACGTTTTCCAAACAATCTTACAATAACTTTTGATAATAAAAGTTCAGACTTATAACAATAATTTTACCTTTTCCGCCAAAAAAGTTACTCTCCAAATACGTTTTTGTATAAATCCTTCAAGTGTTTTAAACTTTCACAAACACATTATTTTTAAGTTGAAAAAACTTTGTTATTTTTTGCAAGATTCAGTTTATGAACACATGAAACAAAATAATGAACTGGAAATTGTAATTTTTTTTCAGAACTGAAGGGTGTTTGATTGTATTATTATTAGTTTCAGCTTTATAGATGCTGGTCTCAGATCATTCACGCGCGAAATCTATCGAACCGGAAATTAGTTAGACCGACGTCAGCTTCGCGGCGTCCGTGTGCGTCCCGACGCCACTACAACCCGAATGAGATACGAAGCGAGTCCTTAGGCCGCACGTCTCGTGTGCGCAACTCACTGAAAACTTTTTTCAGTTTACTCGTCCGGAAAAGTTTTCGGGAAACGTTTCTGCACAGACTTTGCGGAAACATTCAATTCTGAAGAAAGTTTCAATGAATGTAATGAAATAATTGGGTAATTTATTATTTTATAATTTCTTAAAACTTTGTTTCGTAACCTTGTAGAAAATTAGAAGATTCGAATTGACAGCAATTTGAAAATAAAGTTTATTAAATAGATTTATCTTGAAATTTGCGCTTTACGTTGACAAACTTTATGCTAGATGTAAATAACAAATGGTTTACTACGAGTATTTAAATAAGATAAAATGTAATTGTGTAAATTTTTTTGGTGAATATTTTTATAGTATATTTTTTTTTAAATATTGATTCTCATTCTTAATTGTTTTTCTGAAAACTATTTGCACCTAACAATATCTTGTGAAGTATTTATTTCAAAAAATATATTTACATTTATAATTGTTTTTCGTTATTTTATATATATATATATGTTTTTGTATATTGTAATTTATTTTTTGTTCATATTTATGTTAACATTTTTTTCGTTCATTTTTTAAAACTAATTTATGTTTGTAATATAATCAGTATCGATTTATATTGTTTTTGTATCGTTCAATAAATAAAAAAAACACATATGATAAAAATGGTTCTGCCGAAATGCAGAAATTTCCTAGCTATTCGGGACCTGAAACAATGACCCTCTACGTTTTAAAAACATTGAATCTTTGAATTGATTTTTCACTTTAAAATATCCAAGTATTGCAAAATTGTATATAACTAATTGCAGTAAACATAAGTAAAAAAAATAATTTGGTTTATTGGTTGATTATTTTTAACGACAACAATCATTCCTGACTAATATTATTAATAGGGCTGCATGCTTTGAACGTGCATGTTTGGAGGTGGTGGTGTTTACTTCCCCCCCCCTTTTGCTGAGGGTTGCTACCTTATTTCTGAGATAGACAAGTAAAATCAAATATGTTTAATCGAAAATGGCTTTATTGTTTTGAAAATATTCTTCTTGAAGGTCAATATATTTTTGCACACGTTTGAATCGATTTTTGAAGCACTTTTTTCAGTCCGATTGAGGTTCTTCCAAAACGTGTGATTTAAACGTATCAACCGCTTTTTCAGGCGTCGAAAAACGTTTACTTCGCAATTTATTTTTGATATACGGAATAAGAAAAAATCATTGGGTGCCAAATCAAGACTGTACTGCGGAAGACCCATCAATTCAATGTTTTGAATGCTCAAAATTCACTTGTTTGTGTGACAGCTTTCATTGTCGTGGTAGAGAATGATTTGTCTTCTGCAATTAGTTTACCTTATTTTTCAGACAACTTTTCTTGGATTTATCTCGTCTTGAAAGACCCATACAATCAATGTTGCTTAGTTTCGGGTTGCATAGAACTATTATCGTCGCCTGTCACGATCTTAAAGACGTCTTTTGAAGTACCGCGATCGAATTATTTTACATTTGTTTGCACCAATCGACACAAGCTTTTTTTGAGCGATTGTCAAATTATGTGGCATCCAACGCAAATAAATCTTTTTGACGACCAATACATGTAATACTCACAGGTTAGTGGAAATAATACCCAAGAATGCATCAATCTCACGGTATGTCACATGACGATCTTGCAATATCAGTTCACGCAAAGCATCGGTTTTTTCTTGCACAACAGCCGATTTTGGACGGCCTTCATGAAATTTGTCTTGTAACGAAGTGCGACCACGATTTAATTCAGAAAACCAGCAAAACACGGTAACTCAAGATGGTGCTTCATTACCAAAAGTTGCAGCTAGTTGATCTGCACACTGTTGTTGGTTTAATCTACGTCGAAAGTCATGGAAATCATTGTTCGAAAATGTTTGATTTAGTTCTATTTTTTTATTTTTTTTAAAGTATCTGTAAACAACACAAAAATCACTCGTATGAGAAAACATTTTGAGTACGTTTACCATTAAATGGCATATAATTGAAGTTAAGGAAAAAAAAAACAAGGAAGAGGGGCACATGTCTTAAAAATACATAAATATGTAATGTTTACAAGTAATGAATACGTCAACTTATAAACAACCCTAGATTGAAATATATTTCATTATTTAAAATAGCATATGTAACTTATTTATTTTGTAATAATTAAAAAACCGTCTAGACTCTAGGGGCCTTATTGTTGGATTTTCTTATCCCAGATTTGCAATAAAAAATAACTTTACTCGATTTAACTATTTTTAACCGCATATTAATATTTATTACCTAGAATAACAATTCACTGGTTATTTTGTACTTATTTTTTTTAAACAGTCAACACTGATATATGCGCGTGCGCAGTAACTTTTATAACAACTACAAACAAACGTCAAAGTCAAATCGAGACTACTGTCAGTGTAATGGAGAACATGGAGATAACTGTCAGAAAAAGAAATCAAAATTGGGAAGAAGAGGAGAAGGTAAAAACGAGTTCTTTGGCTTATTCGTGTTTTTTTTTAATCACAATTATTTAAAACACATACAAACCTTAAACATTTCATATATTATTAAAATAAATTATTAAAAATCACTTGAAAAAGGTCACAGGACTTTGAAATTGTTTCAAATTAAAAAAAATCTGATAATCTATCCATTTTGATTACCGAAAAATACGACTTTTGACAGATCGCGTGCTTATTCCAGCATTATACCACATAATGTGCAGGTATAGGATTCTATGGTCGCTATCCTAGATTTAAACCGAGTTTAACTCTATGCGAGGTTTATAAGTAATACTTTTTGCTATACCATCATTATCCTACCACTATTCTCAAGCTTAACTTAAATGACAGGCGCCGTGGCGCAGTTGATTAGACGGTGAAACTGGCATCGTGGGTTCTATTCCCGCCAGTTGCAAGAAAAAAATCCAAGAAAGATTTTTTTCTCAATTGGTCTGGGTGTTGTGGTGTATTTTTTGTTACCTCCTTCCATATCCCCCCTATTCCACCTGCTAACAAGCCTCAAAATAGAGGTTAAGTGGGTTATTTCTTTTAAAAAAAAACTTAGTAAAACAGTCGTACTATAAAATGACGCCATGCCAACTTATGCCCCTTTTCCGTGTCACCACAGGATATTGCCTTTGTTTAATAAATTGCGTACGAAGAACTTTCAGGAATTACCGGGGAAATTTTAATTGGAAACTACTTTGCTTCTGTACACACGAGAGTATGTAAACTGCTTGATTTTATTGGGCCTAAATCATCCGACCCTATTTTATGAAACAGGTCACACGCCACCAAATTATTTTCATTTGAATGTGCCAGAGGAAGAGGTAATTTCTGCACACCCGTGCGTACCCGAGTAATGTTCAAAGGGGAAACTCTCTTCTCCAGCATTCAGTTCACTAACTATGAATAAGGGAGGTTGAAAATAACTCCTACTTGTATTTTAGATACTCCTCTCTTTGTGTTATCCGTAGGCATCCATTTGCACGAATATTATCGTAAAACTTCCTCTAAATTCCTCGGTGCTTAAAACCTTGTTTTATTTTATTTTAAATCCCCGACATCTTAAAACGAAACATTGTTTTGCAAGCTCCATTCTTAAAAGATTCATAAATATTTTATGAATTTGTTAAAAAATACTTTTTTCCTTTTGTGTTATTAAATAAGGTATTTTTATAACTTGATAAAATTCAGTAAATGTTTCAATAAATTTATAACGTGCATTCCATGATTTATTTTCATACGAGTAAACACATAAAATAAAATTAAACATCTCTTTTCAAAGCATTTTATTTAGATCATATTAATAAAGTGATTTAATCAAATTATAATGTAATGAAAATTCTTTGAAATTTTACAATAAATGTAAGCGTCCACATGTCCGCGTCGCACGCATCGGACGGATCGTATCAAGCGAATTTTAGAATTCTTTGTACAGTTTGTCAGTGCGTCCACTGATTTGTATCGGACGGAACGCAAGCATTAGCCCATCGGTAACGCCGACAAAATGTCTCGGAAGGGCAACTATTCCTATTCGTGCCGATGACGTCATACGGATTGCCGATGCAGTGGAAGTTCTGATCGGATTTCCGTTTTGTTTCGCCCTCACAGTTCACCCGTTCCCCAATGTTAAAAATTCTATTGCAAATAGCCGGCGCACCGGCATGCAGCAATCCGAATGCTCCGGATCAAGTGGACGTACTTGCGCGCACTAAGCGTAAACAGCGGTTTGATACGATCCGTCCGATGCGTGCGACGCGGACATGTGGACGCTTACCCTAACGTAGACTTTAATCAAAAATATAAAAATCACACAAAATAAATAACAATTAAAAAACTCCTCAATAAAATTTATTGCAGTACTTTATTCCAATGCAGCAGAAAATACTTATTATTTTTATTTACCAATAATAAATAAATTGTTCCTGGCACAATTTCACGTAAAAATGCACACGTAAAAAGTCTTCACGGATATGCATTTTATGAACATTTGGTTTTAATCATTTCCAACAAAATAAAATTGACAATAATTTATGAAAGTTAGCCGTTATATTCGAATCCAATATACGCCATATTGTTTTTCTCTGAAAAATACAAAAAATAAATTAAATAATATTATTGTGAACATAAAGTTGTTATAATATAAGGGGTTAACAAAAGTACTTAAGTAGAAAATAAAAATAATCTTATGAACTATAGCATGTACAATAATCGTAATTGAGGGAAAAACCAATTACCAAGGGCAAGGCCAAGTGTTTAGTCGGTAAAGGGGAATTTAGGAATTTATATTTGAATTTCGGAAAAAATATAACAAAGTAAGTATTTGTTGACACAGGTATGTATTGTGAGATAATAAATGAAGCTTTATAGTTTTATAACTTAAGATAATTGTTGGAAAAAATATACCAATAATATTATGATAGGTTTTCGTTTTTTTTAATTTTAATATATGATTGAAATATTATGAAGAAATTTAAATAAACATAAATGTATTATTAAACAATATTTCTATTTTTTCGAATTTCTTATCAAAATATATGAATACAATTGTAACATGTTTCATCTATTAATTACGCGTCATGTAAGCGTGTACATAAAGGGATAAAGTGAAGAATAACAGTCCCCATTACCTACTAAACCCTTAGCCTTGCCCTTAATTATTGGTTTTTCCTTCAATTATGATTATTGTACATGCTATTATTTATAAGATTAATTTTATTTTCTACTTAAGTACCTTGAATTGTATAACTATTTAAAGACATTCAATCCATCTAATCTTCATATTCGTTTAGAAATGCCCTAACGAGGCAAAACAATTGTCACGAAATTTTGGTTGTTATATTTGTAAAAATAAAATGTTCAGTAGACTCAAAGCAGTGTTTGATTTCTTATATTTTTAGTTAAAATATGGAGTTTTACAAAATAAACACCAAATCAATCAATAATTAGTTAAAAAAAGTTAACGTAGTTATGCAGAAAGCAGCCAGCCATAGATAAGTGAAACTAGGGTAATATAACTTTTGTTAAAATAGTGAATAATCAAATCTACACAAAAGTTGAAATTTTTTACTTTGAAAAATTATAAATAATGCATCCATTATATTTTGTAACACAAAAAAGAATTAAATTATGTTTATAAGATTGAATGATTTTTAGCTGATCACACAATTTAAGCATTTTGCAGAAAACAGCCCGCCCTAGTAAAATTCTGCTGTGTGTTACGACATAATATATTGATTATAATATGTATGTTTTTACTAAGATACTTAATTGTACAGAATCGCTTAGTTCATTTGTAAAAAAAACTTTGTAAAAACGACTCACCTAAAATATGCATTTTACAGAAAGCAGTCAGAGCTCATTAGCTGTCAATATTATTGAATAAATCATTATGCAAACAAATATATGAGGTGATATTCATTTTCATAACATTTTGCCATTATAAAATTTTCAGAAGGTGATCATTACGGCTTATTCGGCGGCCTACATGGTGTAGTGGTCAAGACGCTTGACTCACGCACGGAAAGTTCCGGGTTTGATTCCCGGTAAAAACACAAAAATTAAAATGTGATTTTTCTCAAGCCTGCGTTTTCTGTGATGTAATTCACCACTGTAATTAGACCTCCTGGCCTGTTATGGTGCAAAAAAAAATTACAGTTGTTTTGTATGAAAGCAGCCTGGTGGCTGTTTTAAGAAAAACATAGAATTGAACTTTCTGAACTCGATAACACGCATACCTCATTTTTTCAAAATTGTGGACTGGCTGCTTTCTGCATAACTACGTTTATGTAATGTTAGTTTTTTTCTAAAGTTAAAAATGAATACAAAAAGTAAAACAAAACGGTAAAAATTTGCTGTCCTACGTGATATTGTTTGGTTTTACGTTACATCATAGAATTAAAAACAGTTTAGAAACCGCATACGCACATCAAACAAAAGGCGACTAAACCACTCATAAATGAGTCGGTTTACGTTTTGACCCATTACTTTCTTAATAGACGTCGCTCTGGACGCAACTCCTGATTTGAATTTAACTATGCCGTGTAGTGTCCTTTAAAAGTGTAGAAATACTGCAAGGATCTTAAGGATGGTATTACATTTCATGTGTAATTAGCAAACGAATGTTTTAGTAACAAATGCATTACTTAAAAGTTTGATTATTTTTCCGTCTGTCAGATTGTCGAAGAAACAAAATGGAAATTTCGTTAGTGTTGTCAGGGTAGTAATTTTGTTTACCCTACTTTGCTTATCTTATAAGAAAAATAATGAAAATTGGCTTTGATGTCTTCATATGGCGCCAATATAGCAATTGATCTGTATCAGAGAGAGGACAAACACAGAACTTGGAACAAGGAAGACAGAGTAGTATTTGTACGAAATATATCCAATCGGTTATTGACAGTGATGGGAGATGCACGCATGTAAGAGATGACCTGAATATAAATTATCTTTAATTTATTTTGCTTAAATAGGCCCTATGTATATATATTTTTTTTAAATTGTGGAAATGGAATTATTAAACAGTATTTCTCCATGTTTATTTATTTCATTTTTCAGATGATTTTTTTTAACCATACTTGTGGTAAACACGATGTAACATCACCGCGCCTAAAATAATTATTTACCACAGTCTTTTGAGAGTTAAAGATCGTACCCATCTCACTTCACACTTTTAAGAACAACATGACAAAAAGACTTGACTTATAATTTCCATTTGTTTGGTGTAATATTTAGTAATTAATGGTAAAATAAATAAGATAGAATAATTCATGAGTTATTATAGCTTGATATAGAAACTTTTGTAGCTCTGAAACCGGTGGATAGGATAAAAAATTAGTGGTTAAAAACAAAGCAGTTTTAGATATTTTGATGTTTAGATTATTTAGTTAAGTTTTATTAAATGTATTTTTTTGTTAATAATTGCAGTTTATTAAGGCTTTCCTAAGCCTATTACTTGCAATTATTATTTTCAGTGTATCGGATTTTGTTGCAACGTCTATTATAATTGTTGATTTGTACAGTTTCGCAATTGTAATTGTCTGCAGATTATTTATGTATTTATTGTACATACAGCCTAAGCGAATTATAACAGTAACATGAAGAAAAATGCAAACAAAAAACTGAACAAAAATAAAATAAAACTATATAGCAAAGACCAAACAAGGGCAATGTAATTGCATCGTTCTAAATTTGAGAATCAACAAATAAGTCAGAATTAAGGAAAATGTTACTCGTTTTTTAATATGAATGTGCTTACGGTACGGGTCTTGTCAAATTCCCCATGGTCATATAAGTCCCGCTATCAGCGCAGAATCCTCTTGCCAGCTCCTCCATACCATCGCATCTCACGGCCTGGTTAATGTGAGGGTATCTCAAGGACTGAATAAATATTTCGGGAGCTCTCATATGGGAGCAGCCTCCATATAACTGCACAGCGCATTCTGGCTGCCGTCGCCCTCCATTCGGATAGAAGTCCACGTGGCCTATTGGCGTCAAGAAACTTATATAGCCTCCAGAGGTGTGGACGACTTCTACGTACTCAGCATCACCTTTGTCAAGACGTTTCCAGGGAACGTGCTTCGAAAATAATGGCAATGCTGGTTCAAGACCTAAAAGCACAAATATCGAAAATATCGAGTACAATCGGAAAAATATATTAAGCATTCATTTGAGAGAATGAGATGTTATCTAACTAGATCACTAGTAAGATACACACATAATTTCAATAGGGTGAAAAGAGACAACGATTATCGGGGAATCATTTCCTAACCTCAGATAATCTAAGGTCAACCTCATTCACCCCAGGTTACACAGTAACTCGGGTAAGTCTTTTCATACTGCTTGTTAAAGACAACAGAAAATATTTTAATTTTATTTGAAAATAAAGCTTAGTAAATTTCATTATCATCATTCCTTTTTCGCGCCTAATAGTGCACAGAGGACAGCAATGATACACTAACCGCTACGTAAATAATGCGTGCGTGCGTATAAATGCGCTGCGTGAATAAACGTTTGATTTGGTTTTTTTTTACATTTTATTCCTGTTGAAAAAACATATTTATCAAATCAGTGAAATTGTGTGTATTTAGAGAAGGTAATTTTTTTTTATTTAAAAAAAAATCTTCCAAAACACCTGAAATAATTTCACAAAAAGTTAAGCTGTTACTTAGTAAAAAAAAATATTTAACAGCAATAGTTATTTTTCGGAAACAGCGCCCCCTCTCCATGTAAAAAACAGGGGAAACATTTTCTTAAATTAAAGTTTAATCATTTTTGTAAAACTATTCCAGCAGTTGCTTGTACCAGATTTTTTGCCCACGCTACGCTGCTCTAAACTTTTATTTAGAAACAGTTTAACGAAGCACTTTAAATTGATAAACTGTAACTAGGTTTTACTGCTACTTTTTTTTAAATAATTAAAATGCCAAATCCCTTGTATTATTCAACCTTTTAAAAAAATTAAACAGTTGGAAGGCGAGGAATATTTCCTTCATAAATTTAGGGAGGCATATTAGCATGGAGACTGGAAACCGCTTGCTGAACTAATTGTTCCATTGATAAAACAAGCACATCTACAATATTTCTCAATTTTACCTATGATAGTCGCTATTTTTCCATCCTTGATCTTTTTTCCAGTAAGCCCCGCAATTTGTGCTCCAAGACTAAATCCCCACAGGTGAACATTACTGAGGGGGACTAGGTGTGCTTGGTGTAAATGGTTGATAAATGCTGACACATCATCAGCCACAACATCAATTAGGAATCTAGCTTTGTAATACGGCTTGGCGGCTATTTTGCTCCAGTCCACAGCAATTATATTCATATCGAACTTAGAAAGGTAATCTAGAAATATTGATAAAATTAAATTATTCACCGAAAATAACGGTTAAGCAAATAATATTGAGACCCCGGCCACTTCTATTCCGCTGTTTGCGTTATACAGAATTAAAATAACGGATTATCTGTGGTTTCGTCAAATGACATTTCTAACGGGATGTGCATATTTCACCAAAAATTCATTTTCGTTTACGAAAAACAATGCGCGTGCATTTTTATAATTAACCAAAATATATCAAGTTTAAAGGGCTTTTTTCAACGAGTTGAAAAAGCCAAGTTAGGGCAGAGGGAGTTAGAATCTCGGACCTCTAATACGTCCACGACACTAGTCACAGGACCACAACCCGAATCAAACATTAAACGAGTACTTTATTTTAATTTTATTATTTCACTAACATGTACGGAAAAATTGTCTTTTACAAAACTTATAACGAACATATTTGGATTAGTAAAAATATAATAATTTGGATGAACAAAACTTTATTCCACCTAAATTTTCTTTAGTAACGTTTGCTTTTTAAAGAACACAATTTTACGTTTCGAACGGCATATTTAACTAAAATCTGTCATTTTTAAGATGAGTGACTTTTGTCAGAACGGCAACGATATGTTATATTTGTTCAGTTCCTTGTATATATTTTGCATCGTGTAAGTGTTATCGGGTTACACCGTAAATGCAATAAAATAAATTATATGATTCTTGGCATATTAGAGATAAGCAAATACAATTATTTTTGATTGAATGAAGAGATGAGTTTATTTAACATACCATTTTTAATATCTACATTGTAGGATTTGTTAGCAGCATGAGTCCAACCGTGAATCAGGAACATTGTCATTTTACTTGGGTCAAAATTTGTTTCATTGACATTTTTTATACTAATTATTTGATGATCTTCTTGGTTCTCCCTTAAAAAAACAGTTTTAGATAAAGTATCCATGCAATATATGTTAGTGTTTAGGCACGCAATGTATATGTTTATTATATAGGTTTAAGTTGCGAGCGGCACTCTAATTCTAATTTTTCGGGTTTTGCATTCCTAGACGGCCACACGACTTTGTAATTAAGATTATATTAATGTCTAAGAATATAATTATTACTGTAAATTTATTATAATTTTTCTATAAAATGGGTGGTATAAAACACATAATCGGTAATATTTAGTGTTTTCAGCCCGATAGCTTGCTCTCGGATAAAATCCCGAAGAGGTAAATCGAAGAGAGATAGGTCCACCTCATAGCATTGTAGCTGGCGCTTTTGTTTGCTACGCTTAATTTCTTGCATTCAATGTTTGGCAAGTGGAAGTGAAATATCAATTTAAACGCGATTCTGAACTGAAATATTTCACTGCTACCATACTGGCACCTAAAGCGTAAGACTGGTTACCTACCATGAAACACAATAAAAAATATATATTCTGCGAATGAAGTATGAATGCAGTGTTCTATAACTCTATACGATACTTTAGTCACATAATTTGTTTTTTTATTCTAGGGTTTCTGTAATAATTATATAAATTCGAAAGATCTAAAATTAAATGTCTCATGCATTTTTTTTATTTATTTGACAATACATGATAATTAAATCAGTTTTAAAGTTATCTGTAAGACCTGTCTTATCAAAGATTTTACTTTGAGCAAGTCGAGACATAAATTGACATATAAATACAGAGTTTATACTGAATGATTTTATTAAAAATAAAAAAATAACATATAAATTATGAGTTTGAAATCTATGATGTATTTCTCAATAACCGGAATATATTTGAACTGCCCTAAATAAAATAAAAACTCACATATTATTTTGGAATCTTATCAATTCTGTGTAATTCTACATATGTATCGACAACTATCAACAAATCGTTTGTTTTTCAAGTAATATATAATTTTATTGAATTGAACTTTTAAAAAATAGTTTGCTTAACCATTACCTGGAAAAAAGCCAATATTCGAGACTAAATAACTTATCAGCGTAAACTGTAAAATTAGATTGTTTTGGTTCTCGTATTGAAATATTGTGTGAAATTCCAGATTCATCAGTCAAACGCATCCACTCCTCTGATTCGGTTATATTATCCGTTATTTCCGATGAAATGAACGTCTTTAAAATTTCAACTGCATGCAGATCTGAAATTTATAAAAATGTAATAAAAAATAGAAAAAAATACAATTTGATTAATCCTAATGGTCACCCTATCCGTACCTTGGAAATTCATACTTCTACCTTCTTGCCCTCGCTCTTTTTTTCAAATATTGTTCCTACTATATAACCACTTGACTTTTCTTTGCATACCGGTTTCAAGACGTATCCGTTTATCAAACACGGAACATTTTCACAAATTATAATTAATGCACGTTAGTTTACGCTACTAAAAGCGTGTATCATATAAGCACGTTGTATTTTTTTTGCAACTACTACAATAATAATGTTAAGCAGAATTTTTATGAAAGTGTAATAATGGCCCCGTGTAATGGTCAGTGCATTTTCCTACCATGCAAGAGGTCTCGGGTTCGAAACATTATTTAAAAGCGTGTTTTTACACTAGAAAATTTCATAGTCCCTGGACTGGTACCTGATGCGTTAGACTGATCCCCTTACCCTAATGTCACAAATATGATTAAGATACGCTGCGATTGTTGTACCAATGCAGTGCTCTATGCACCATTAGGTGCGAAAAGGGAATGATGAATAAGTGTCCTGACCAAGAGACAAATACGTCTCAAAACGACTTAAATAAAGTTAGTAAATGGATATATGTACTAATATAATACTAACATTTACTGAATAAGATTTTTTAAAATCTACAATTGGTTAAAAATATTTTGAGTTAGTCCAAATGTTTAAAGACAATGATTGGATATCACCTCCAAAGAAGTTATTAAGATTAACTTTTTTTTTTTATTTGGAAAAAAAATATTTGCGTTCTTACGATTGACCCCTAATATTTTAATTTTTGCGGCCTTGAGTTATCAAAATCTTTCTGTTAGAAGATGGAATACAGTTGTACAGTAGAGTTCAAACTTCGGACCTCAGATACGTGAGTCCGCTGCACTAGCCATGATATCATTAACCGGTTCATATTACCTACAACATGGATGGAGAACATTTTAAAGACGGAAATATGGATGTGCAGGCATTTACAAGTCTTATGACTTATCATTGGGTAGTTTTCTAGCCAAACCAGCCAAACCACAAAAAAACCGCCAATGACTTCCACATTTCCTTTTCTAAAGGTTTTCTCCATCTCTCTTGTAATACGTTACAAAAGGGAAGTTTAATGAAACGGGAAATTGAAGACAAAAAAACATTTTTTACGCGCGGTAAAAATTAGAGCATTTAATTATACAGCGTAGTTCCCAAAAAATGTATGAAAAAATGCATAAAAATAAATTACTCTGAATGACGTCACAAGTCCTTTGGAATCAACCAATAGCAGAGTGTTGCGATACATTTTCGGTTACTGGAAAGCCAATCCAACAACTAGGACAACTCACCGTAGAGAACTTGATACGTCACAGACGGTGTAATTTCAAAATCACAAACTTTTGAAAATTAAACCGCTGATAATTTTTTATTTATTTACAATTTTGAAAAACCCGTTAGGGTTACATTAGAAATTTAATATTGTCTAGTCATTTTATGTCTCGTCTAGTCTAGTTAGTTCAGTCATCATGTGCTTTTTCAGATTGATTTTAAATTTGTCTCCATTAAAAGTTTTCAAGTAGTAAGGTAGGTCGTTGTAGTGTCCATTATGTAGTATTTTTGACTGTCCTGTGTTTGTCTTTGCTTTTTCAATATGATAGTGTTTTTGTTGTCTGGTGTTATATTTATGTATGTCAGCATTTTTGACTAATATTATGTCGTCGTCTTGTATGTTTCCCAGTGTTATTTTGTGCACAATTTTTAAGGTCTCAATTAATACGATAAATATTTTTTTTTTTAATGCTTTTGGTTTAAATTGATAGTCTTTTCACAAATAAAAAATAAATAATAAAATCAACTAAATTTGCTAATTGGTTATTAAAAAATGGATTCGATTGACGTGTTTTAAAAAAAAAAACATGTATTATATAATTATATTTAACAATGTTTTGAGAATGTCCAAATGTTTGCTAACATGGTGGACTTCCTCCCTAGAGAGTTATCAAAATCTTATTCAAGTTTAAATTGAATGCATTTTTTGCCAAAATAATAATTAATTGAACAAATCAAATAAAAAATTTAAAAAAATATTTAAGAAGTACAAAAATTCGAAAATTGTTTTCAGGCGTTACTTAGTATGTGAGTTGAATTGGTTCAGCCGGATCAATCTTACCCACATGATAAAGGTTTCGGCTCTTTTACTTCACAAAAGTCAACAGATGAAAGATTTGAGGAAATGTTGATGTTTAAACGTAGGCAGAATGGTGAATGTTACACAGTGAGTTAAGTGGCCATTTAAACCAGCTAATGACCGGTTATAAGCCCAGTAAATGCCTTGACTTCCATATTCCCTACTCAAAAAAGTTTTCTCTTTTTTTATTGCAACAAATTAAGATCTAATTGTATTTAGGTTGAACTTACCATAAAAACATAAAAAATAGTAGTAAAACAGAAAAAATATTTTTAACGTCATGGTTCCAATGAATCAACTAGTAAAACTAGGATTTTTTTTAAAGATTGTCTTTATATATTACATTGCTATCTTTTTTGTTTGACTTGAAAAAATAAGCGTGTTACTTATTTTAAGGCCGTGAAACTCGCCATCTTTTATATTATCTGTCGCCATAGTGTCTCACAGTGCAAGGATTTATTTATTTTCTAATACAAGAAGAATTTTATTAAATTTAAAAAATAATGTAGACAAATTACAGTTTTGCATGAAAATTATGATTGAATCGATTGTTATTCCAACATAGAGGGAACTTGATGGAGAAGAAAACTTGAAGTCTAGGCAAAGTTTACGACTTCTTTTTGGCTGGTTTCAGTGATCACTTTATTCACTGAATTACATGAATCATTCTGTTCTTATTTAAATTTATTTCAACAGAGAGAGAAAACGTTTTTCAGAAGGGAATATGGAAATCTAGGCATTTACAAGGCTTATGACCTGTTATTGGCTGGTTTAAGTGGCCACTTTACACACTGTGTAACATTCACCATTCTTGAAAATCCATATTTTTCCGATTCGGGATTACACAAAATGCTAAACAATCTGTGAGGTTGTCCATTGTTTTAATGTTCAACATTTGTTCGCAAAATCCCAGGGCTAGAAATTGCCGATTGTTTAGTATTAATTTTATAAATACTGATTTGTTTAATTAAAGTATCAAAAAACACGTAATGAGTAGGTATTTTGGATACTATTTTCACAAAAAATTGGTATGCAGTGATGCTGACTTTTTAATAATAAATGTTTATTTGTGTCTAGTCTTTTTGATGTTACTCTGTTTTTTGTATAGTTTTTCGTTTTTTATTTGTTTAATTGTGTAAAATAACCTTTAAGGTGTAAAACAAGTAAGAAAAATATACCTCATAAATGCCTTTTAAAAGGTTTCTCTATCTCTTTTGAAATGTTGATCAATTTTAATAAACATGTATTATGTGTAATCCATAAACAGCAAAATTCAGTGTTAGTCCCAAAAAATTAATTAATCTAACGTTACTCAAACATTAGTGTATCTAAATTAAAAGTTATGTTTCGAAAACATTCAATTGCATGCGTGTAAGTTTTTTAACATTCTTTCTTCCTCGCAGTATTAATCCTGGGGATTGGTTTGCAGCAAAGTCCTGCATCTCGTCCTCCACTAGTTTTTATTCTCTACAACTTTCTTCAGCTAGATACATGAGGCGCAGTTTAAATCCTCGCACACTTTCTCCAAATACTCCCAATTTGCAGTGGCGAATGGTGATTTCATTTACAGGTAAGCTTTAAAAAAATATCATCTATTTGTACCGACATAGGAGGTACATAATTTAATATAAGTAATATATACTATAAATTGATATTTTTTCTGTGGTTCTGTGTGATACAACAACTTTCATTCATGAAATCAACTCAAACGATATAACTTTGTGATATATTAAATTATATAGATATATTATCCATAACTTGAATCTATAATTCATTAAAAAATTAATAGAAAATACTACTATGAATTCAGTCGATATTAGGTATTCAATTGAAATGTCAACTGGCCGCATTGTTCTAGTAATTAATCGTGCTGAAAACGGCCGCGTGGAGCGTTACATGTCCTGCAATATGACGCATTAAAGTAATTATGGTCTTATGTCAAAAGTACCAGCTCAAAGAAAAATAGTCCTTAAGAAACAATGTTTGAAATACTATTTTCCAAATCAAGAATCTTCAAATAACTTGTGTAATCTGCAAGTTTAATCTAGGAGAAAAAACTCGCACTGGAGTTAATACATTCGAATTATAGTATACTTATTTATATGAAAAATAAGCTGGAATAATCGGCTAATTTCTTGGCCCACCGCAGGCGCTGGGCGCGCTTTATTATTTTTTTTATTTATATTAGGATAAAAATACAAACGGTGGAAATGATTTAAAATTAATGTTAATTACTTACTTGTTTTTCTGTGAATAAAGTTACAATAAAACAATATTATGGTTAGTCGAATATAATGGTAAGCTGCGCATAATCACTTCTATATACGGTTTGCCCTGGTTATTTGTCCCCTGAGCCATTCCCTCTAATATGTCATGCAGGAGATCCTCGTGGAGCTCAATGTGACCGATCCATTGGGCTCGCCTCTCTGAATTGGTTTTTATTAGGTGCCTTCCTTCTTCGATTCTGCTGAGAACCTCGTCATTAGTGGTGTGGTCTCTCCAGGAAATTCCTAATATCAATATGTAGCACCACATCCTAAAGACCTCTAGTTTTTTTTAAATATCTTTCGGTAAGGCACCAGGTAAGACTTGGCAAGTTGCTTGCGGAGTTTTAGGTTTATATTATTTGAGTCGAATATCTTTGTTTTTTTGTTGAACGCAAGCCTTGCTTGATGTATGCGACAGTCGACTTCTCTTTTTGTTTTACCATCCCAGGTGATCCTGCTTCCAAAGTTCAAGAAATCTTTCTTTTAAATGCGTTTTTTAGAATTGCTTCATTAGTACATTTATTACGGGCCACAGTCATTACTTTGGTTTTGCTCCTTTAACTTAAACATTAGGTAAACATAATTATTTTAACCCGATGTCAATGAACCTATTTTACACTATGAGTTGAATGAACTGGTAGGGATACCCATAATTAAAAATACAATACTAATCCTTTTATATTTCTATATTTTATTATTTCTTGCATTGACATTTTTTAATATTTTTAAAAACAAAGTTTTTTTTTACTAGACAACTCTTTAATAAAGTGTGAAGCTATGTGAAAAAGAAACGCATCTTTGAAAAACAATATAAAATAAAATTGAAATAAACTGAGATTCAAATAAAAACATAATTGTTTAGAAAGAATATCCGTAGATACAATTGACAAACTAACAAAATTTTGGTCATAGCGTAGATTTTTTTTAATACTGAGGTTATGGTATGTGGTAGCATTGTGGACTCACGGACCAAAGGCCTGAGGTTCAAATCCCACTCGATTACCATTTTTTCCAGCACGAGTTATTTACGACTTTCGGGGATCGGTCTAAAAATGAAATATTTGAACAAATAATAAGAATTTAAGTAGGTATTTTTCTTTTAAAAAAAAAAAGGAAAAACATTTATATTTCTGTATTGTATGTGCTCGAAAATGTTATACAAACTACGAACCTGGGTTAGAGGCATCCCGCCTATCTCAGTCCACGCGCAAGGCACTACTAAAACAAACCAAGTTCACTAAACATGAGTCTTTTACTCCAGCTACTGCATGGAAGAAGATGCGACGTTTTCAATTCTATAGGGTTTAATGTGAGCGTTTAAAAATGTGTCGGATGTTTTACACCCAGGTTCACTGACACTGGGTTAAACGTGATTGTCAAATTGAGAGCTGTAGGTTAGAAAAGAACGCTGGTTTTTTAAGGTTATATTTCATAACTTTAAAGTAGGTATGTATACATGCTTTAGTCTCTTAGGAGAGATATTCACAAGGCAGGTTTTTAGCTTTATAAACATTCTTATCTTTTCCTTAGGTAGGCCGCATTTCTTATCTGTATCTTCAAGTTCATAACTTTACATTACAAGATAAATTGTTGACCTACATAGGGTATTTTTTTATAATGATGCAATAAAATAAACAAATTTGAAAGAGGTGTATTAACATTAGTAAGTAAAAATTGAAATTCTTTTTATGCATGTCTAAAGATGGTGTAAATGGAATGAAATGATAATATAACATAATCAAGTTCAAACAAATAATAGCAGTGGTAATAATTTATCATCATTCCCATTTCTGCACTCATTGGTACATAGGAAACCGTTATTTCATCCTTCTTTTACATGAACGTAAGGTGGCCAGCTCTCGCTTCAGGTGAGTCCGTGAACAATGAAATTTTGCTGTTCAAACAGCGTTTAATATCAATATATATCATGTCAGCCCTATCTGGAATATAACCCAATAATTTGCTGTAAGTTTCATGATGTACCTACATAATTTAGAAAATTACTGTATAAAAATAAAAGTACGCCCTTTAAAATATTTGATTAAATAAATAACACGTAAGAAATGGATGTTAAAAGCTTGTTTATTAACTTAAAACAGGTACATAGACTTATTTTTCAAAGGGGTGGGAGTATTTGAAGGGCGGTTTCCTCTTTGATCCTTTTGCATATGGAGATTCACTATTTGTAGTTAAATAGTATACTCCTTCTTTACTGTAAAAAAAAACACATTAAACATTAGTGTAATTTCATCACTAAGGTATATTGTTAACATTATTGATCAAAGTAGGTTAAATGCTGTCGAAATGCGATCCCTCAGGCGAATGTGTGGTAAAACGATGTGTGATAGGTGCACAAGTGTCGAGATCCGTGAAGTGTGTAAGGCTGAGAAATGCATTTTCGACAGAATCAAGAAAGGGGTGCTGCGTCGGTTTGGACATGTAGAGCGAATGGACAGGGGAAGAACGGCTAAAAGGATCTACGATGCGAATGTTGATAGATGCAGAAAACGAGGAAGACCGAGAGAGACATGGCACGACCAAATCCATCCAATACTTGAAGATATACATGTCAAAAGTAGGAATAATCGGCGTGCGTGCATAAGAAGATGTATGAATGTAGAGGAAGCGAGGTATGTATGCCAAGATAGAGTGATAGGGCATTCTATACTCTCTGCCTACCCCTACAGCGAAACAGCGTAATGGTTTGTTTGTTTGTGTTTTTATCGCTAGTTTGTGTTATGATCGCTGAACACCTAAAGGAACGGAGAAATAGATACTAGGTTTTGCTGCCCTCCAATCCCTAGGATTAAAACCGAAGAAGAAGACTAATCCCCAAAACGGAAAGTAAATTTTATGTCTTACGTACTAATCGCAAGTTTGCCAAAAGAAATATGCCTATCAAACGCAAATGTCAAATTTTACAAAACGTCAAAAGGACATTAAAACAATAAATAGTGTAGGTACCTACAAATGAAATAGATATTTTTGATAGTTTATAATCACAGTAAAAAATAGTCGGCCTCGTGGTGTAATGGTCAGTACGTTTATCTACTATGCAAGACGTCTCGTGCTCGATTCCAGACATGGTTGATATGAAATGTTTATTTAAAGCGTGTGTTTACACTAGAATGTTTCATAGTCCCTGGACTGGTATCTGAGCCGTAAGACTGATCATCTTACCTTCACATAATAAAAAATATCAAGATACGCTGCAACGGGTGTACCAATACAGTGTATTATGCATCATTAGGGGCGGAAAGGGGATGATGTTGATGATAATTATTAAGATAGTTTTAATAACTTTTTTTTGTAGATTACATATAAAACTTGATATAAAATAAGGCTGTAATCATTATTGTGATTGAATTAATTCATTTTAAATTAGCATAAAATATGCATTATTCGAAAACTGTGCAAAAGAGACATCTATCATTGAACTCTTAAAGCTCTTACCTAAGCCAAGATTTGCACCTATCACCAAGCCTTAATATAAAATCACCTTCAGCATCTTTGGTTATTTGAACACAGATGGGATTAAACATTTTTAGTAGGAAAATAAAACAAAGTCGATTAAAAGTCTTTAAACTAAAAAATATGACTTTTCAGAGTTGGGTTGGGAATTGGGTTCAGAGTAGGGAACATTTATTTTCAATATTGGGTAAATGTAAACATACCTACCAACGTATACTTTTATATGGGTCGTACAATTATTATACTAAAAATACATAAACTCACCCATCGTTTATATTAAATCCACCCATATATAATGTTTCTCCAGTTGGTTTGCAGCATCCGTTTATTATATTTTCATAACTCTCACATCTTGTGGCCACAAAATTTACGTCCAAAAATATTGACTCAGCGAAAAATCTATGAGAGCGGTTGTGTGCACAGAATCCTTAACAAAAATATGTAAATTATTGTTATTAAAAGTTCACTAACAATGATTTATTTTGATAATAAAAGAGGAGTACTTTCATAGGATTTATCTGTGGATTTAATTACCAAATAATCCAAAAAACTCGCTGTTTATCTAAAAATCTACAAAAATAATGTTACATTTTGTGTTATTCTAACCGGCATTTTCAGGTTTCACGTACAGCATTATCAACGCGTATTTCTTTCTAGTATTATAAACGTTTTATATTTTTTCAAGACTTTAATAAATATGTGGAATCCTGTGAGTCAAAATAAAATATTGAAATAGTACCTCTGTAATCTGTTCCACACCCCGGTTGGCTTGTTCCACCATTGGGGTAAAAGTCCACATGGCCGATTGGTTTGGCGAACCCCAAATATCCAGCACACGTATGGATTACTTCGACATACTTAGCATCGTGCTTATCAAGGCGAGCATCCTTATTCCACTCTGTGAAAAGTGGTAAAGCAGGATCCAAACCTGCAATCGATAAACAACTAGTTAGAGTTAATTGTGTTGCAATTATTATAAGTCCTTGCCTTGTTCGAAGGCGCGGGCTAGACCACGGTTTATTTTTTATATTTCAAATTATTTTTATATTCAAACTGATCGATCAAGCAAAATGTTCTCTTAAATAGGACTAAAAATATAAACTGAAAATTTTAAATAAGAAAGAACTATTAACTTTTTTTCAATAAATTAAATTTTTTTAAAGTTTGAACTATTTGCAGTCATAAATAACATGACTGAAAAATGCTTAAGTTGTGAGAGCGTGGTTCGAAACACGTTACTCTGTCCGCGACGCTTATACAGGACCGTAACCCTGTTCAAAATTAGTGCTGTTTATTTGAGTAAAAGCGGAAAAAAAAATGCGTGCTCAACTAAAAGAACAAGAATTTATAAAAATATATGTATAAAATGTGTTTTTTACACTTCAATGTAATGAATTTTTTTTAAAAAAGTATTTGCGTTCTTATGATTTACCCAAATATTTCATTTTGAGGGCCATTTTCAACGTGTTGTAAATAACTCACTATTAGAAAATGGGAATTTAGTTGGGGTAGAGTAGGATTCGAACCACAGACCTTTGGTCCGTGAGTCCGAGACACCAGCCACAGGACCATAACCCGATTCAAAATATTACTAAAATATTTTTACCTGTAATTGAATGTATGGGTCCTTCCTCAACAAAAGCTCCCGCAATGCCAACTACGTGCGCTCCTAAACTGTGTCCAATGAGATGTACATTGCTCATGGATACTCCTTCCTTGATGAGGAAATTCAGGAACCATGTAAGATGACGACCTACGCTGGCAACATTGTAGCTGGCGGAGACATAATTGACGTTAGCAGCAGTTGACCAATCAAGTATTATGATGTTTAGATCAGCAACAGAGAGGTAAGCTGTAAAAAAAATCAACGGCTTCCGAAATGGCAGAAATAGTAGTAAAATAACACAAAAAAAAATAAAAAATCACACAAACTTCAGATACGAATAATGTTTTTTATAAAAGTTGTGTCGAGCTAAGGTGCTAAAAATTAATAAGAATTTTTGTAAATTAATTATTTAGATGCAAAAAGTTATTTGGCAAGAAAATTTCTATGACGAATAGAAACTGACTCGTATTACATCTTCAAGATGAAATTAATTTTAACTTTAACTAGAAAACCATATGCAATAATTATAAAATGGCGTGTTCAAAATTTGAATTTAATTTAATAGAAAATGTAATATGTCGATACATAAGGTAATCGTCAAATGAATATCTATAAAAAATGAAGAAGTTCCTGAGTCACTTATAAGAAACGCTTTAACAAAATTATGTATCCTTAGAACTCAACATCCCTTCATTTTTTATTGATTTCTTTTCATTTCAGGATTCTCTTGGCTTCTTCGAAACTCATTACCTGATCCCACATTCCGCATCGAATAATGTGTATTAGGTAAATAAGTGCTTTTATTCACAAGTTTATACGTGCAAGCTCTATCTACCCATTAAAAAACAGCTGTAATTTGAAAATAAACATGCATATTTAAAAAATATATGTATTACAATTTTTAATAAGCTTTTCTTTTGACCTGCCTATTTTTGGGTAAGCTGGATGATATTACTTTTAAAATTGAACCCCCCAAAGTGCATATATTTATTGAACATGGAGTTTTATTTTTTTAAGGAATAACCCGCTGAGCATCTATTTTACAGGCCTGTTGAAGGAAAAACAGGATATGGATGAAAGTTATGATGAATACACCACAACACCACGACCAATAAAAAAAAAACTTTCTTCTCTTTTTTTCTTGCAACTGGTGGAAATCGGACCCGTGACATCAGTTTCACAGTATCCTAAAAAGAGCAAAGTTCTGTAATGATGCTCTTACCTAAATCACACAGATATTGCCTAGGTGTTTATGAATACTAATATATCAAGTCTTCTAAGACCAACTTTTGTTTTTATGTCCCAATGTCCAGATTGTGTAGATTAGCCAATTCGTCACGCAACTTGGAATTCTTTGGGATGGATTTTCCTGTTTTTTGTAGATCTCTTCGCCACTAAAACAGTGCGGGATGAAGATGGATTGGATGAGTTTTTCATGGTGTTTTAAATAAATCATTCATTATTTTATGGCCCTTGTTCTTCATTGCTACATAGTTTAATGTTATTTTTATTCAGTTTCTTGTTCATATGTTTATTTATAAAAAACATATTTTATAAATTGAAATTTTATTTCAATACGAAATTTATAGCAACCCCCGCCGCTGGAAATATCTAACAAAAGTGATTTTGATACTTTTAAAAAATAAAATCATTCTCCCGAACCACATTGGGTATAAAAACCGATGGTTTGATTTCAAATGCCTCAATCATATTTCAGTAGTTTCATCAAAGAGTTTGGGACGAATTAGGGTATTTGAAGAAAATAACATAAAAATTTGAAAACATGCCAGCTTGTATTATATTACAAATAAATAAATTAAAACTTTCAACATTCATGTAACTTTTGTAATTGGCTCAGGCTTTATATAAATAAATAATACCATCATCATCAGAATTATGAAATCAGGCGAGAGTATAAATCTGAGTTAAGTATACTTATTTACTTAACTCAGATTTAAATTAGTGATAATATTAAGAAAGGGTCTCTGAGATGGTTTGGTCACGTAGAACGAATGGACGACGAAAGAATGGTAAAACAAGTATATTTGGCGAAAATGAACGGTAACGTGAGACAAGGACGACCAAGGAAGACGTGGCATGATCAGATAAACCAAAATCTTAAGTCTAGTCATGTCAAAAGCAGACAGAACCGAAGGGCATTTATGACAAGATGTATGAATGTGGAAGAAGCTAGGAATGTATGCCAGGATAGACGTGTGTGGCGGTCCATTTTCTCTGCCTACCCTTGTGGAGAAATAAAGTGATGGTAGTAATATTAGTAGTAGTATCATCTTCATTATAAAAAAATAAATGGTTCCTTACCTTCTTTGATATTGGAGGGCATAGGACTTGATCCATTATTGTACCAGCCATGAGCGAGAATTTTTGTAGGTAACCTTTTATCAAAGAACGATTCGGACAGTAGAGTGGAATTATCCGTCTCCAAAAGTTGATATTTTTCGGGGTTTTTCCTGGTGCAGATAATTATTTCTTTTAAAAAATGATTTACGCACCAAAAATATTTTTTCAGTAATATTTCAACTTACCTACTGAATAGTCTAAACTCCACATGAATGTCGTATAGCAGCGACCAAAAGTCTTTGGTCAAACTCGGAGTTTCTACCGGCGGGAACGTTCCAACACTTGCCAACCAAACAGGATCATATTTGGTTGCCTTATTTAAAACAGCTGCAAACGCTTTAAAACAAAAAAAAAAGAAACTAATATATTTTTTTTTTAATTTTTAAAACACGTACGTACCAAATAAGTTTTCACTTACCACTAGAAAAGAGCGAAAAAATCAAAATAATCGCCATGTCAGTTATTTGTCTTTCTTTTTTAAGATAAGATACTTATTTGATTGATATTAGAAATACTTTATTTCCAGTAAAAAACATTTTATAGTACCCCTAGTAGTTCCACTATCACATCACGAAACAAATCCACCTAATCGCTAATCCAAATAAAACGTGAAATGCAGTTATTTACTCTCTAATGCCTTGCACTTGACTGCTTCAACTGATTACTGAAATAGAAACTACTGACCGGTGAAAGAATGCCACAGACAATTATAATTTATTCAAGGTCTGTCCATCAAATGGTTGCGATTTCCTGAAATGGTCCTCAGGACTAATTGTTTATTCAAGGATGGTTAGCAACTCGAGGAGAAATTATCAAAACGCTCATCAATGCGCAAGCTTGTTTTCTGTTACGGGTACCAAATTTGAAAACATACAAATATTATTATTATTTGTGTGTAAAACCTTCACGATATAAAATATTTTGGAAAAAATTGATTAAAAGGTCTCGTAGTGTAATAGTCAACGCGTATGCTTACCATACGAGAGGTTTTGGGTTCGATTCCCAACATGGTTGATGTGAAATATTGTTTAAAATGATTTTTTCATACCCGAATATTTCATCGTCCCTGGACTGGTACCTGAATCGTAAAACTGATCATTTTACCTTCATGTAACAAAAATGATCCATATATGCTGCGATTGGTGTATCAGTGTAGTACCTTCTGTACCATTTGGTGCGGAAAAGGAATGATGATGACGATAAAAAATGGTGCAAGTATACAAAAAGTTTATAATAAAAAAATGTATGTATTTTTGTTTTTGTTACTTACAAAATACACTCTAATTAAAAAAAGTATAAATTATCACTCGTACTTATATTTAAAAAAGAAATGTTGGTTAAATGGTGCTAGCGAAGCAAGTTTTTGAAAGAAAATAGTTAAATATTGTACACGAATAAATTTTATTTTGCGTGAGTGAAAACAAAAAACCATAGATGAGATTAATTTCTTCACAGTAGGAATCTGGTTGTTTAATAATCCATATTTTATTCTTTGAATCAGCAGTTCTGTTTTTTTTTTCTGTAGTATTTTATTAGTTTACTCTTATGAGATTAACGTTCAGTTCTTATAATACGGCGCCTTTTCATTAGTTTCCAATACAAGTATTCCAATCCTAAAAAACAAATATTTGATGTTATCATTCAATGTATGGGGGAGGTTACTGGCTATAAAAGCATTCATATACAATATTTCATTATATGATCTATTTTTAGAAACACTTATAATCTCATTAAAAATGCAAAACATGTACTATCGTGGACTTAGACTTACCGCCAACTGGGTTGACACGTCTAGCCAGCAGATGAAATTATTGATAAAGTTGCATTTTCATCTAATATTTTAAACAGACGACTTAAGGTAATGTGTTTTTATTGTTGCGCTGGTACAACTTTGTTGTTGAGGTTTTGTCGAGTGGGTTGTATGCACAAGATAACGCAAATTAATTTATTTAGGAGTACGCGTGAATACTTTTAAAGACACATAACAATATAAGTAGGTCGAACTTGATAATTTTTGATTTGAGTAATAAAGAACTTTTTTTTTGATAACACATCGTAACTCTACTGTTTTTTTGTTCAAAAATATTTTTTTTAGATGCCACCAGATGATTTTTAGATATTTTTCACTAGAGGGATACAGAAAATGACTATGAAACATATTAAAATGATGATTAGAAAATATTACTCGCCAATTGGGCATAAATGAATCAACACTACGAAAATGACAAAAACCCGATCATATTCTCACAGTCTTGGGAAGGTTTACCAAAACAATCTCATTTTTTATTTTAAAAAAAGCTGGCAGATCACGTGAAGTATCTGGAAAAGTTTTTTTTTGGCGTGATAATAAAAACTTTCAAAAACTTGAATTCGAATAAGCAGCCAATGAGATAGAGCATCGCTTTAACAAAAACTCTAAAATGGTACTTGCGTACTTTCACTCACGTACTCTTAGGGACGTTTTAAAGTACGCATTTCTCATTAAAATAGATTTTTTCATTTAAATAGTCGGTATCATACTGATTGCTCCATATTTCCTGAAAGACTATGTTAAGTAATAATGCATTTAATTGACATAAAAATCATTAAGGAAATCTAAACAGCAAAACAATTAAGAGGTAAAGTCTGTTAGATGCGTTCTCTTAGGCGGACCTCTCCTACAGGTATAAAATACAATACTCCCTACATAAGTGAGGAAATACATTAAAATAAATATCAATTAACTTACTCATTTTTTGCTGAAGCTCCACCCATGTGCATTTTTCGTTCCTCTAAGCAGCTCCCAGAAGTTGCTTCTGCTACAGTTTCGCATCTATTGCCCATAAATCTGTTGTGGTCTATTGACTCAGCAAAGTAGTCCACGCATCTTGCGTGGGAACAAGCCATGTTACCTCCACATCCCGGCATATGCAAGCCGCCATTAGGGTAGAAATCATTATGTCCCGCACGATCCTCCATCCCGAATCGACCAACGTTGGTGTGGATTATTTCTACATATTCTGCGTCACTTTTGCGAATTCGTTCTGATTCTGCGTCCCATGAAGGATGTGCTGGATCTAAACCTGATCAAAAAACTTAAAAATAGATTTTAAAAAATACGTTTCTTTATCGAAAATTTAATAAATTACATTCGACACATAAACGAAACATTTGGCATCTGATTGACAATGTTATTTGTAATACTACGGAGACTGATTCTTACTTAAGGACCGTTGATTAATTAAAAGCCGTTTATTCAAACACTATCAAAACCAAAATAAAATCCATCAAATTGATAAGCACTGAATTTATTTTTAATTGAATGCTTATATACAATAAAAATGCAATTAAGTTAATGGTATAAAAGCTTTTAAAATGTTAAAAGCGTACTCAAATGTGAAGATCAAGAATACAAACTTGTTAAATATCCAACACGTCCTCGTTTGCAATATCTGCAAACAAATCCTGCCAGTTGACCACCGAGACTATGTCCAATAACATGCATGTTTGGAAACGGGACGCCAATCTTATTCAACCAATCAAGAAACTGGCCAACACTAAAACCAACTGATGGACAATTCTTCACTGCTTCAGCATATCCACCATTACATCCTTTGGACCAATCGACAATAATGACGTTCACATCGAGAACTTGTATAAAAGCTGCAATTTATAATATTTTAGTTTTGCAAAACTGTCAATTTTGACATTAGTTTCATACGATTTAACCAAAAATAACAATATTTATATCTTAGATTTGTGCGGGAGTTTGGATACGCGAGTACTACTTTTCGGGTAAAAATTCCATATTTTGTTTAAAACGTTATTTGTTTTTCTTATAAACAAACTTTCTAAGAATGTTATTTTACCTCACCTGTGCGCGTTTGTATATTAACTGAACTTGTAGTATCACCTGTCCAGCCGTGAATAGAGAGTTTTACTGGATTTAGTTTATTGAAATATGAGCTTTTAAGGGTTGTGCTATCTCCCTTGTATATTCTTTGAGGGACTTGTGGATTTCTTCTAAAATAACACACTTCAAAATTAAGACATATCAAAAAATAATATTTCGTTATTGAAATATTTTTTTAAAATTTTTATTTTATATTCAATTTCATTATTGAAAATTATTTAAAAGTAAGTCATTATTTGCATTTTATTATTTTAATAGATAAATAAAGAAAATTATGATGTGCTTACAAGGCATAAGTTGGACACAAAACAAAGATAACTTCTAAACTGAATGTACGTACTGAGTTCCGTGCTCTACTTCCATTAATCTCTATCTTTATTTGTGCAAAAAAATAAATAAACTAATTTGAATACCTGGTATATAAATAGTACGCAATATCTTCCTCAGGATTGAATCTGGTAGCAGGCTGGGAATCATCTTGAAGATCCACTAAATGCACTGTTCCGTTATCATCGGGAAACCATGCGTATCTTTTATCTTCGGGGTCAGCTAATTCAGTCTGAAAAATGCCTACGAAATAGTTTTTTAAGTAAAAAAAAAAAAAAAAACTGTTTCATAATTTCACATAATATCTAGATTTTTATTATTGTTGTATTTGTTTAAAGAGAAAGTTACCTGGTACTATATTCAATAACAAAATCAAAACATAAATCAAAATAAAAAGATTGTTTCTTTCCATTTAAACGATCAACACTACAAATTATTTTTAACATCAGAATTAAACCTTGTTTTAATTACAATACACAGCACATAAAAGGTTTCAGAGATTAAAGCTGTTTTAATGTACGTAGAAGCGTTATATATATTTTGCGTGTTACCGTCCTTTGTAAACATTTTATTTTTTCTTTAAACATCACTTAGATAATAAAAATAGCGAATGCGGAAAGTACCCGTATGGTAATGCTCGTTCGTATTTATCAAGGTAAAATATCATATAAATTATAGAACAGTTCTGATTAAATAGACAATAATTGCGTGTTTGCTCAGCAAAGTATTGTTACCATAGAATAATAGAATAAAGTTTGTCGTGGTATATTCTCAAACGTTTAACATGATGCGTGTTGTCTGGAACTCTAATCGATACTAGATCAAAACGAAATGCCGATTTTTCAACTCTTGTATAATTCCAGTACTCTTATATGGGGGTGAATCTTGGCACCTTACAGTCTTACGCTTCATTTACCAGTCCAGGAACTGTGAAATATTCTTGTGTGAAAACTCCCTTTTAAATAAATATTTCATTTCAACCATGTCGGGAATCGAACCCGAGACCTCTTGCACGGTAGGCATTTGCGCTGACCATTACCCCGGCCGACATTTTTTAGTTTAATTATCTCTTGATCCGTTTTATTGTTCTTAATATTAAATTTATAAATTCAACAATATTCATTTCTATTTATTTTTTGCATCCTATTTCTAAAACTAATCTTATTTACTTCAACCCTGAAAATTTCATTTGGCTAGTGCTAAAGCATCATGTTAAAAAGTGAACTTGAATTATACAAGTTCTAGTATATTTTTTTTCTGTGTATCAAAGACATATTTAAAAAGTGAGCTAGCTTATTTTGGTTAGACTACGCAACGATACTAAGTTGAGAAACAAGATTTTCTTGATTAAAGGACTGGATAGTGTCAAATGAAAATACAAAGACACATTGTTTTGTTTTTATTTTTTAAAGTAAATGCTCAAAACAAGCTCCATCGTTCGTTTTGCATAGACTACTTAAAAATGTCATTATTGTTTGTAATGTTACTATTCACAGCTCCCAGGGAGTTGAATCCAGTCCAAAAATTGAGACAAATTCAAAATATTGTTGATATATTGTTTCTTTTTATGTTTGTAACACAAAAGACCGAAGTTTATGTCAATAAACATTTTTTAAAGAATTTCAATAAATTAATGTGTTTTTTTGACGTCTAACAATAAAGGCCTCCATCTTGGCCCATCTTCCTTCACATTTAATTAACAAGTTGTTAAACACGTATTTTTCAACCTTTTTTATTTATTTTTTTTAAATCTTCATCAGTGTTTTTTTCCTCATCATAATATTTTTTTGACTGCATTATATAAAATTGAATTATGTGACTTTGCCTTTTTAACAAATAGGAGTTTGATTTTTACATTTTTTCTGGTATTGTGATCAATATAAACAAACAATTTTCACAAATTACAACCGGGATGAGGAACACATGAGAGAAAGGAATATGAAATTCTAGGCATTTACAGGGCTTATGACCTGTCATTGGCTGGTTTAAATGTGTAACGTTCACCATTTTGCCTATGTTTGAACATCCATATTTCTTAAATTGTTCCATCTGCTGATTTTAGTTAAATTCTTCAATAATTACAGTTTGAGTGGGTATGAGTGGTGGCAAAAGTTGGTTTGCAACCAGTAGTCTTTGGGTAAGTCTGCTGCTTTTGGGTGCGCTGCTAATGACTGGCCTAGACTGTCACCTGGGGGCGTTCTGGTGCTCCAGAGAGTAGTAACTAACGCTTCCTATCACTGTCGTCATAAGGGGGTTCGAAATGGGTGAAAGATTTTTTAATTTATTTTATTTATACTTATTTTTGTCTCTGCCTTGTAGAAGATAAGGGGTGGTTTTAGAGCGACAGTGAAAGGGACATTGAAAGTTGTAAATGTAAATATTTGTTCGCGCTTTTCCTTACTGAATTTGGTTAGTAAAGGATGAAATATAATCAATTCGTAATGAAAAAAAAATTCTCGCTTGTATGAGTGAATCCGAAGAAAGACATTTAGTCTTTAAAACGGATTCGGGTATATGGTGGATGCTTTCAATGCTGATTTTAGTGAAGTTTACTAGCTGAAACTTTTTTGTTGAGAAGAGATCTGATCGAACCACTTCACATACTAGGCGACACCTGAAAACCATTTTATAATTTTTATTTTCTTCTTGGACCAGTCGGTTTTACTACACATTATACATGGTAGCCCAAAAGTCATCACGCTCTCGGAAGATGCCATAATTTTTGCAAATGGCGGAAAATGTTAGTTCTGCTTTGACGTTTGTGAAGTAAACAAATGGTGTTTGAACGAGTAGGTGTTCTGAACGTCAGGCAACTGTGTGCTAAGGCACTTCTCGTTCACACTCATAAACACATTGGAAATTATATTTACAACACGAGCTATGAAACGCGTCTTAAAAGAAAACAGATATACATGACACCTAAAATGACAACATCATTTGGTCAAAGGAGTCAAATATACCTTGGACCAAGAATATATAACAATATACCATTTGCCATAAAAGCAGATAAAAATCTAAAGCAATTTAAACCATTTGTAAAAAAATGGCTACTTGATTTGGGTCCCGAGAACTGTATCGAGATAGTCACCCCACCAAAGCAGTAAACTTGTTAATATATAATTATTTTTGCATTTCGTGTTTCGTATTTGTATCCACACAGTGTATCTATGAATATATGTCATATACTCGTATATTTGGCATTTGTGCGGATGTTGGGCCACCGGAAGCTGACAGTAGCTTGTTACTTGACCTAATGTCTGCGCAGTAGTAAAATGTTTGAGCTGTACTAATAAAATAATGTTTTTTCTTTTTCTTTCTTTTTAATTTTTTTTTTCTCTTACTATTATATATGTATATATATCTGTGTGGATTTAAATGTGAATATGTAATATATATGTATTTTTTATATTTATTTTTTAGACCCTATAAGTATCATATATTAAATCATGTAAAATGATGCCTCGACACGGGTTGTGCACAGTGAGGTATTCATATTTAAAAAAAAAGTTTTATGTAAAATGTGCCCGCATGGTCATCAATTCTGGCGACGGTCACTTGACCGATATCGCTTTATTGACTTAATGAAAAAAAAGTTAAGACATCACATAAACACAATTCAAAAGCAGAACAAAATGTTTTTATTCATAAAAAAAATTACAGCCAAAGAAAATCAGGTTGCAACTTTTGCGCAACCTTGTATTTGGACAACCTCAAAATATTGCAATAAACAATTATTATTTTAGTATTATTGTTTTCTATTCAGATTTTGTCATCAATAATCATGTTTATTATTAAATAAAAACTGCCTTGATAAATACTGTGCTATAAGTGAGCGATAAGGATTTAGATGAATCAAACAAATAATGTACTTGAACTAGACAATGCAGTATTTTTATCTAACTTGTCCTCGTTCTTCAGACCTATCTCAACATAATTATTTTCATGGACTCTGGGGAATAAGGTTACCTAGTTAAAACAGTAAATACGATAAGATTCTAAAGAGTCTCTAAAAAGGGATTTTAAGAAAAAAATACCACACAATATACAAATTTAGAGTTTTTGAAGGCTTGTTGGGCTCAATATTATTTCAATACTCACATTTTTGCACGTTGATGCTAGATGTTTTGTTGGACTTAAAGATAAAAAAATACGTGCGAAATGCATTAAAAGATGCCGTATGAATATTTTATTTTGAGGTTAAGTTTCTTTAAAACAGTTGATGAAATACGATTTTAAAGACATTTTTTTAGTATAATATATTTTTTAAATTATTTATTTTTTTACAAACATTTTTCAAATCAAATAAAGAATATTTTAAAAAATATTCTTGATTTGAAGCATTTTTTTTATTTGTAGAAATATGAAGTATAAATTTATTAAAAAACCGGAGTATATCATTATAGCACTGTTTTTCTTCCAGTGACATCTTGAGGTTAAAACTAAAAACGAAGTGAGAAATAAAATCGGTTGAGTTTTTTTGGTGTGGACAGCGAAACGTCGATTTTGATGATTTAGTTAGGCATAATCAGTCCAACGTGCAGTTGTCTTTTTGGCACAGTATCGGGGAGGCATTTGCGAGAGAGTGACTGAAAAACAATGTTCAAATACATATTCATAAAAATTTCCAGACTCCGCATTCCCAGAGACATGCAGCTCCTTTGTCGAAGTTTAAATTACCCACATTAATTTTACAGATTCTTTTGACGAGAGTTCCACAAATATCGATCACTTTATTATATGGTACCCCTGAGAGTCTCCTATTTTTCTAGTCTCTCGTTTCTAGTCAAGTCTCAAAACGATCTCCATTTTTTTTCCACATCGTGATCAAATAGTCAGTGCATTTGCCTACTGTGCGAGGGATTCGGGTTCAATTCCTTACATGTTTGATATGAAATGTTTACTTAAAAATATGAATTTTACCTCAAACCTGCGAATGCAAAAACCGCTACAATACGAGACGGACATATTTCCACTAGATTTCCTTATAAAAAAAATAACCAGAGAGTAGGCGTCGAGCCTAAAATCCTCGTGGTGCAGAAGTCTGGTTCTCTTTCACACGCAAAACTATATTCTATATCCGCCCGGGCATAGAAAAATAACATTAGAATATTGATAAAAAGTTTTATTTTTTTAATATATACATATGATCGTTTATGATAGGAAAATATATTGCGTTTTAATTTGTTTTCATTTTTAGTAATATGATTAGTACGAATCTCCTCCTTGGTGATACGGTGGCTGTGCATTGGTTGTAAGTGCAAAAATTCCCAGTCTGAAATCATAAAAACATTATCTATAATACACAGCCTATAGTCAAATAGCTAGCGCGTTTGCCAATCATCCATGAGATAGCAGTATCCGGGAAGTATTGACAACTGAATCTAGCAACAGATTCCTTCACTGTCGTACAGGGAAACTATCAAGTGTTTACATAAGCCGTGTCCGTTTTTTCAAAATTTTAAAATACGATCAAATTGTAAAAGTCAAAATAAATAAATTAATTAATAAAAGTTTTACGTTATTCGAAAGAACGATTTCTGCTTGACAAGATATTGTATTTGCTTATGTAAATTCTTTGAAAGAGTGCATCGTCGACACCCCTACTGTTCAAAGCTGCTCGCAGTATTTGCGCAGTGTACGTTGAAGATTATCGTGATTATTTTATTATTATTCGTTATAGGCAGGCAGCCTTTGCTTATGCGCCTATATTTCGTGTACTGCTTTTAGTCTGCGTTCTTCCTCCTTAAAAAAAGCATTCAAATGGTTTTTGAACAGATTGACCGAAATGGAATGGACAACTAGGCTTCGCAATTTATTCCAGTCTGAAACTACCCTGCTGGAAAGGAAGTTTTTCTTGGGATTGAGATGGAATTGGGGACAAAAGAGCTTTTCCTATGACCCCATAAATTTGTGTTGGGATTTAATTGATACATTTCATGCAGGGGGCAGTCATATTAGTTATTGAGTATCTTATGGGTTTCTATCAAGTCCCCTCTCTTCCGTCATTCTTCCAATGATGCAAGTCCAAGCGGTATTAATTTACCGTGGTGAGGCATCCTTTTGAGTAATTTGGGGATTTTTGTAGCACATCTTTGAACTTTTTCCAGTAGCTCGATGTCTTTGTTAAATAAGAGAAAATGTATGAATTATTGACCTATATGTTGTAAAATAACGAAGGAGAATACTTTATTGACTAATTTATTTGATTTTTTGTGTCCTCTTATTCTCTTTATTTGAAAAAAAACGAACACAACTTATGTTTACACCTTTGAGTAATAACCCTGAATAATAAATAGAGTTGCCCATATGGAAGAAAATGATTTGATGATTATTGACCATGAAGTTAACTACAGATTACAGAAAAACAACGGGCTGTAGGAACTTGGGTTGAGAATAACAAGCGCTAACCGAAACCGTCTGTTGCACGTCTGTTGTTAAACTAAAAACCAAACTAAAACGAAACCTACAATTTGGAACGCTTTTTTTTCATGCATTAGAGCTTAAGGGCTTCTCTAGAGAATTATTCCTCTGATCTTTACACCCAATAAAATAAGATGGTGGTACCGACCATGTGTATTTGGTGACCATACTGCAAAAAGAAGTACCAGAAAACTTTGAATTTTTATACATTTTCTTTTTTATGCAGTTGGATTGTAAATAAATATTAAATTTGAGCTTTGTTAGTACTTTAAAAAATTAATAGTGAATATAGGGAACAGAAGAAAAAACACTAGACTTTATAAATAGTTTTGGAAAACTCTCAAATCTGCTAGGCAGACTTGTACGATTATTCTTAAGTAATCAAGCAAAACTAAATGATTCTGCATTTTTTTTAAGACAAAAAAAAAATCAAACAGATAATGGCCTATTTTAAATATATTGTACAAATCAACACAGTCCGGCAAAATAAACATTGGATGGACAACTTATAGTAATCTATATACACAATATAACAGAATATTTTCTTTTCTCTTTCTTATATTACACAAAAATATCAAACCTGTCTATTTATTAAAGAAGCAAAAATTCATAAGCATTTCTTGTTTACCCACAAACAGGCCATGCCTTTGTACGAATTTTTCGTTTACTATTTTTACTGTTAATATGTATTTCATTGCTATGTAATTATTCTTTGTTTTTTTTAATTCTCTGTTTTACCTCTAATGTGTATTGAAAAATATATATATATTAACTTTTAGCTCTAACGGCTCCTGCAATGGTAGCCGGAGCGTCAGAACGAATCCAACCTACAAAGAATCACCCATCAACTATTATATATGTTCGATGAGAGTAAACGTAAAAATGTACGCACCAATTTATCTAACTTGTTTATTTCTTAAGTACATACTTATGAAATAATTAAGTTTTTATTTAAAAATCAATCCACCCTGATTTTATCATGTCGTGTGGATTTGTATGATTGTTGTAAAATCGGCCATATAAATAACTGTGCCCCAGAGGCAGACGGATGCAAATCCTAATGTCAAATGTTTAAAAAAAGCCTAACGAATCTACTTTCTCTAAGCGATTTCTAATAATGTATAGCATTCATTTGTATTTTCAGTATCTAAATACATTGGTTCTTTCATTATAAGACTTAAATTTCGTCCAAATCAACGAACGATTTCATAAACTGGATACGAAAATTGATTCATCAAATTTTGGATTTGCATCCGTCTGCCTCTGAGGTACAAATAATATGTAGCCAGCAATATATTGAGTTTGTCCCAATTTTTGTGGACAAGGACTGGATTCAACTCCGTGGGGAGCTGTGAATATTTACATATTACAACAGAGATGAAGAACATTTTAGAGAAAGAAAAATAGAAGTCTAGGCATGTACAGGGCTTATGACCTGTAATTGGCTGGTTTAAGTGGCCACTTTACACACTGTGTAAAATTCACCATTCTGCTCATGTTTAAACATCCATATTTCTTTAATTCTTCCATCTGTTGATTTAAGTGAAGTACAAGAGCTGAAACCTTTTTTGTGCGGGTGAGATTTATCTCATTAAATTATTTCATACTAGGCAACGTATGCATAATTATTTTTTCAATTTCTATACTTCTTTATAGACCAGGTGGATTTATCAACAACATTTTGAGTTTGTCAATGACAAGTCATAAGCCTTGTAGATGTCTAGACTTTTATATCACGTTCTCTAAAATGTTCTTCATCTCTGTTGTAAAATTCTAATAATATGTAGTTTCAAGTCTGCAGTATCTAAATAATATTTTAGACACAAGCTTTAGAGATTTTTTGGAAAGTTTGTTTTACAGTAATTTGTATATTATAGTAATTATTACTCAGGTTTGATCGTTGATCCTCCAAGGTACAGTTTTTCAGTTCCAGTGCAGTTTGATACTCCTTCGAGAGCTTCAGCCGACGTCATGCACTGGACCCCCATGAAGCCTTTGTGGTCAATGGATGCTGCCATATAGTCTGTAGACCTGGTGTGGGAACACTGAATGTCTACTCCACATCCTGGCATGCTTTTACCACCATTCACGTAGAAGTCATTGTGGCCTGCCGGATCTATCATTCCGAGCAAGCCAGAGTTAGTGTGGATGACCTCCACATACTTGGCATCAGTTTTGCGGATGCGCTGGCTGGTAGATGACCAGGACGGGTGAGCTGGATCCATTGCTGAAAATAATACCATAATATCTTTTGTAAACCATGCATGTACCTTTAAGATATATATTTTTTTTAAATTCTAAAATCAGTTGCTCTGTAGAATAAATTTAAAAGACGTATTAACTCTATATCACTATTGCAAAAAAACATGTACTGTGTAATACTTCATGCTTTGATGCCGAAAATGCCCTGATTGTCAAACCAATCATCAAAAGGGTCGAGAGTTTCAATTACCTGGAAGTATATGTTACCGAAAATGTCAGCTTTTAAAAAGAACTGAGAGTGCGGCTAGGAATAACAGGCGCCACATTCATCAGTATGAAGGCTGTCTAGAGATCGGATATTAACTCAGTGAAAACCAAATGCCACTTGTATAACGCCTGTATAACACCTATTCTCCGCAATGGATGCGAACCGTGGTACCTCACCAGGGCCCAAAACAGCAAAATACTGAGTTTTGAAAATAGGTGTCTCAGAAGAATCTTAGGTGTGCGGTAATTTGAGTTTGTGCGAAACAAAGTAATAAGAGAACGGTCGCAGCAAACTCCGGTGACGATAGTCAGTAAGCGGAGGCGATGCCGTTGGCTTGGCCATGTACTGCGGACGTCTCCTGAGAGCCTTAAATTCGCATGCCTAATTATTTTACGGTTATCGACGTCCTGGACGTCAACTAATGACTATTCGTCGGTAATTCATGTCAGAACTACAGAACGCGAACCTGACCCGGAGGCGGACACGGAATGATGATGATGGTTTAGGGTATGAGGTTCTTTTTAATTTCTTTTTTCTTATTTTTATCAATAAATCTATTAAAACCAACAAAAAAAGTCTTTATTTGCATACACATGAACATCATCATCATTCCCTTTCCGCACCTAATGGTTCATAGGGCACTACATTGGTAAAACAATCGCAGCGTATCTTGATATTTTTTTGTTACATGAAGGTAAGATTATCAGTCTTACGCTTCGGGTCCTAGGACTTTGAAATACTTTAGTGTGAAAACGCCCTTTTAAATGAACTTTTCGTATCAACTATGTCGGGAATCGAACCCGAGACCTCTTGCATGGTTTGCAAACGCTTTGACCATTACACTACGAGGCACATGTACAGAGCGTTTAAATGTTTTACAAGGCTTATTAGCCAATGTTAATGTATAAGTGTAACGAAGTAATGGTTTATACAATTTTTTCTTGAGAAAACACGCACATTTAAATGATTTACATGATAAGGAATTGCTACGTTCACATAAGCAATTTTTTAAAAATATTTTCATCAACTCTTAAGTTCATTAGGTTTTTATTAATACGCAATGCTCTTATATTTTAAAATGAAACAAATAAATTTGCAGGTATTATAAAATAATAAATATTAAGTCTCAGAGTAATAATGCGCCAAGCTATAGAAGAGCCCAAACCATTGGCCACGGTTCTAATACGTCACGATTCATGTATATTTGTTCCCGTCCATTCAAATTTGTTTAGAACATTATCACAAATCTTGAAGTCACATCTGTCAAGGCCAAACATGTTGCGTTTTTCTAGCGATGTATTTTTTTAAAAAAAAAATTTTTATTTATGTGTGAAATCATTTCTCCAAAATATCCGCATTGATTTTGCAAACACAATTAATTAATCTAAATCCATTTAAAATATTTTTATCGTTATTCGTAGAACGTGATATTTCCCAATTATAGAGGATCATAAACGAACTAATTTCGTACAAAACTGTTTCAATATTATCTACCTACCAGTTACATATTCGACTAATCCTTTGGTGCAAGATCTTGCAGCTATCCCGACAAATTGTCCTCCGAGGCTATGACCGATAAGGTGGAGATCTGAAAAGCTGACTCCGAGAGTGTTCAACCAATCGATGAATCCTCCCAAACTTTTGGCACCAGCGATAACATTTTTAACAGCTTGGACGTATCCCACATTTGCTCCAATACCCCAGTCAACAGTTATCATGTTGACATCCATGACTTTGAGGAAAGCTGAAATACATTTCAATACATTTAATCAAAACCTTGGTATTATTTTTATCCCTAAATATGATTAGAAGAACTATTACAAATAAAAGAACAAATGTGTTTTAGTAATATCCTGTCAATTTTACTAGTAAACATAATATGTTTGCAAGAACAACGTTTTATCCCAATAAATGTAATTTTACAGGAAGCGACTTTTAAATATTGAAAAAATATATATTTTACCTAAACGCATATTTTTTTTACCATTGATTTTATTTGATGATAAAGGAATTAATTTAAAATCCATGGTAAAAACATCCGTTTAGGATTCAAACTTTTTTAAAAGTTCCTTCGCATAAAATAGCATTCGAGAAAAAACGTTGTTCTTGCAGAAGCCACATTGTGTTAATTTTTGGATTTCATCTACTTTCGTTAAAATATGGTACATTTTTTTTATGAATAAAAAAAAAAAAAAATTGTACACAACCAAGGAGAGTAAAATCATTTTTAAGATTTTCTAAATTTGGTAGTCATTTTTACATAAAAACAAATCACTCCGTACCATCTCGAATCTTTGTATTGGATCCAGATGTGCCGTCAGCAACCCATCCATGAACTGTGATCTTCACAGGTTTTGTAGAGTCAAAATTTGACCGTTCAATACTGTCAATATCTCCTTTTTTTATAATTTGTCCTTCAGTAGGATTTTTTCTAAAATTATTAAAAAAAACAAATGAACATACTTCTTTTTGAACTAGTATACTGCCAATCTTAGAAATTTGAGAATAAATTCCTTTAAAAAACGATAAATGGAGAAATCGATATATGTATGACAGGGTTAATTATGGTATGATAATTCAATCTTTAAAAACTCAAATAAGGCAGGTAAAGTGGTTTCAAATATTCAATTTTGGAAGCTTTCAAACATACCTTGTATGTAAAATATACACAATATCTTCCTCTGGTTCAAACCTAACGATTGGAAGAGAGTCATCTAAAAGGTCCACATAGTTCATAACACCGTTTTCATCTGGTATCCACACATATCTTGGTTCCATTGTACCAAGAGGCAGTATACTTGCAGACACTAAAGAAAAGGTCATGTTTATTATATTCTAACAAATATTTTTTTCATCATCATTGCCGAACGAGAAAAGCTGCCCGAAGGATTTCTCTGTTATGGTTTCTCTGTTGGCATCTTTGTGCTGAAAGAAAGTAATCTAGAAAATCATAATATGCACTTCATTTGATTGAAAAAAGAATGTGAATTCTTTACTGATGGATTAAACTGATTGGACATGATCTATTCGCCGAAACGATTATATGAAATATGAAGGCCTCCAAATTTTGTTTGGAAGCCACCAGATCCGTTTATCAGATATGACCTGTAACAGGGCCACGGATAGTAGCGAGAAGTACTATTCGCTAATCATAAGGAGAGGGAGAGTAACAATACCATTGGAAGTGTTCAGAAGACTGATTAAGATATCCGCAGCAGCACGAAGGGGAATCAACAATATTAAAAACAAATAAATTGTCATTAAATTTACCATGACTTGTTGAAAACTGCGAGTCGAGAGATTAGGGATTTAAAGAAGATTTAAAGCGCTGACGGATTGAAGTAAAAAAAGAAAAGTTACCCTCACTAAAAGGGAAGATTCCCATTGCGATTGCAAAGCATCAAGAAAACGCATTTAAAGTTTTAAAAAAATATATTCGATTGACACATTCCTTAAGTTGGGAGTAGAAGAACGCCACTTATACCAGAAGAACGCTTTTTCTTTGAGTAGAAATTTACGGATCATTGCTGGACCTCCAGATTCAACGGAAACAAGCCCCTTTAGAACCGGGAGTGCATCCGTCGAGCATTTCTTATATGCTCTAGTAAGAGCTAAAAGTGGTTGTCTTTGTCCGCTTTAAACAATTCGCCTAAAATACTGCAATTCATCTCGATTCCGTTCCGATTCTCATTCCGACTCGATTTTCCTTTTCAGGATTTTTAACTGAGAATAGCCATCGAGTTGAAAAGACTTGTCCAGGATTTTAGTATTTTCTATTTGTCCGGCCGTATTTAAGGACTTATTCAATTGATTTATTTGCAATACTCTACTTTAAACCATTTTTTCGTTGTACAAAGTGCGTTCCAAACGCCATCTGTTGATATTTTTTTGGGGTGAATAGACTTTTTGACCTTTTCAAATATTTAAAACATCAATCCTCATTAAAAGTATTGACACATTTTTCAAGTTTATATTGTCTTCCGTTTTATGGTAAAACTTTTTTTTATTGATTATAAATTCCAAAAAAGATTATCATATTTCCATACCTGTTAAAGCCATCAAAAGCGAAAGAAAAACGATACCCTTCATTTCGTTCCGTAAATAGTTATTAAAGGTGTTAATTTATATCCTGCACTGTTTGAATTATTGTTTTGAACTGTAGAAATAACAGTAAGTTTCAATAGATATTTTCTTATCAGTTAAATACTGAAGATCAATCATTTGAAAATTAATTACTGTGATAACAAAGTAAAAATATTTAATAAACAAATTAATTTGTTATATAAGTCAATGTATTGTGGAAAATATATTCACTCAGCTCATTCTTTGAACATTTCAGTGACGGGTAATCAACTTCGTAAATCATAGCACCATCCGTTATGGAAAATTATGAGGAACATATTTTATTAAATATTCAATTAAAGTACCTATCAATTAAAATATTTAATAACATATCAAAAAAGATTCCCCTTTCTTTTTTAATGATGCTTTTTAGATTATTTATTAACAGGAGTTAAACATGTATATCGTTGTTTTTATGCAAACTCTTCCTAAAATTGACTTTGTTTTCTAGGTTTTAATGTAATACCAAGTTTTAAGATATAAAAATACATCAATCCTGCTAGAAATTTAACCCAGACCTCGAGTGTTGGAAACAAACACGTTATATTTAATTAATGAAAAATTCATACAATTTACTAAATAATTTATATCAAATTAAAATACATTTTGCATGATATTGTTTTCATTTACTTATTAGCAATAGACACCATAATCTTAGATAATGTTTTCACTATTTGTGTTTTTTTAATTTTTTAATTTATTTGATTATTTTTAAAAAATTAAAAGAACTTTTTAAAATTTTTTTTTGTATTTTTATTAGGCTGCAAAAAATTGCTAGTGGCAATGAGTCCACTTTTTAACCATATATATCTTTGTTTTATTTGGTATTTATACTGTGGCAACAATACTTCGACTTCGAAGGGTAAAAATGCAGTCATAAAAAGCTTAACACTCTAGGCAATAAGTACTAAGACGTTGGTGACTTATTGCATGTGAAGTTTAGTACATACAAGGCGGGCCTTCTCCTGTGTTTCATAGGTAAGAGAAGCTAGTTTTAGATAAAATTTTTGTTATCATTTAGTATTATTCAAAATTGTTTCAATTTCTTTACTATTTACCTAAGTGGTAGTTTCAAATAATAATATTTGTATTTTTTTATGGTTTAGTGTAATTTGAAATCAATAAAGTGTCCTTATTAATATGTATTGTTTTATTTGTTTTTTTTACATGTTCAAAATATTTATAAAACCAATCTTTTTATCCGTATTTCAATAACTGAAAACACGATTTTTATATTGTTTATCTTTTATAAATTACTGTTTAGTGTTGTATTTATTTGTTTTAAATGTTTTATATTACCAATAATTCTACTTACGTGTGTATAAAATATTGTATTAGAAACTTATGGCACTAAGTGCCGTTTATTTATATTAAATAAAATAAAATAAAATTATCAGTCAGCAAAACAAAAAGTCTTAGAATATGAAGACAACTTTTAAGGAGTGAGTTGACTTTAAATAACGAGCCAGTGCATCATATCATTAGTTACAGATACCTGGAAGTAGATATCTAAAGTCATAGCGATTTGTACACTGAAGTCCGAGAGCATCAACTGTGTCGAGAAGAATGTAATCTGGATAAACAACACGAAAACCCGCTTTTATCAGACATGTAATACTGTTACGCCTGAAATATGTAATCTTAATAATACCTATACGGATGATACGTGTATCTTCAATGATTACTCGTGACGGCAAATGTTTTATCAAATATTTTTTTAAACCTGTGATTAAACAAAAGATAATGTGTAATTCCTTAATTTTCATCTTGAATTATGATAGGTACTCAAATCGTTTATATTTGGTTCGATGCAAAGTTGTTAACACATTAAAAGTTTATGGTCAATAAATTAAAAAGAATCCATATATACATGGTCTCGGTCGTCGTAGATAAAAGCCTACCTTTTTGCATACAAAAATATACATGTTCGTTTTTTTATTTATTATTTATTTATTGAAATCATCAGTCATGCACATAACTATACAGTTATAATATAAAAGATACTTAATACTAGACTAAAAATATTTCAAAGTAATAATCAACTTAAGGAATAGAAAAAAACTTGATTTACTTGTATTTCATTTTTTCAACTTTTATTTTTTTGATCTATTTTAGATGTTTTAAATTTTCATGTAAAAATTATTATATTGTGTTACCAAAATATGTAAAGAAAAAAATTCCTGCAAAAAAAACTGCTTTTCCAGTTTGGCGGGAATCAAATAATTGTTCAAAGGAATGCTTAAGTCAAATTTTCAATAAAATTTAAAAAAAAAACTATTTTAACGAAGCTGTCAACGTTATTTTAAATAGAAATGCTTTTTTGAGTACTTCATTTTCCTGTGCTTCTACAAATTAAATTGATTGACCATCAGGCAAATGAGCAGATAACAAAATAACTGAATGTTAATGGTCATAAATAGGATTATCTAAAACTTTTCACGCAGCTTCAGAAACATATTGACAATATAAGAACTGACTAATTCTATCGAATCCAACGACTCTGTTTTCTTCACCAGTATTACCGTCATGTTTCAATTCAATTCTAGCTTTATGTGTGCATTGTATTTTTTACTAAGGTTTGTATTTTATTTCACAACATATTCATTGTTAATATGTTATCCACGAACTGTGTGGTTTTTGTGATGAATTCTTCCTTCGTTTATACTCTGGATATTCTGTAGAATTACTATCTGTTTCATCTTTAAATGGTTTAGGAAAAATTTTCGAACACTTTCCATTCACCATGCATGAGATTTTGCATTCAAATTTCCACACGGACCATGGACGGGTTGTCAAATCCAAGTTGCGTCAAATGTTGCTATTAGTAGATAAAACATATTCTTTGTTGTGCGTAAATAACAGATTTGTCGCCTTACCAATCAATACTAGTATATCTTGCTGAAAATTTCATTAACCTTTCTGAACATGGTCGTTCGCTTCGCTCTTCTCAGGAGAAAACATTTTCCATTTCTTGACCTAGCACATCATTTTTCAGCTATTTTTTATTCCGTTTAAGCTACTTAACTTTGGAATGAGCTACCTCTTCCTATGAAAAACGCACTTTCTTTAACCACCTTCGAGAAATGCCTGAAACGTTACTTTATTTCCTCAGAATCCTGAACTGTGATAAAGCGTATTCTTTAAATATATATTTTGATCCCTTTTCTTTTCTTGGTTCCTTGTTATCTCTCCTTCCACACTCATTATCTGATTCCACATTCCGCATCCTTTCATATATATTACATAATGTACTTCTCAGCCTCATCTCTCAATAAAAAACAGCTGTTATTTTTAATTAATTAGGTTGATTTTTATGTTTATATTTTTGTTTTTTAATTTAAATATTTGCGTTCTTATGATTAACCCAAATATTTCATTTTGAGGGCCATTGTTCAATGAGTTGTAAATAATTCACTATAAGAAAATGGGAATAAATTTGGGGTAGAGTGGGATTCGAACCACAGAACTTTGAGCCATGAGTCCGAGACACTAGGCCACGATATCACAACCCGATTTAAGTTTGTTAGTACAAACTTTAGTTCTCTTTTTCTCTTTTTCTCTCTGTTTTCTGGTTGGCTAAAAGATATTGCTTTTAGCAATAAGTCCAATAAAGTATTTATGCTTTGTACTTGAAGTTTTAAAATAAAATAAATAAACAATAATATAAGTATTGATGTTTGTACCTGTGAGATGAATTAAAAAATTTATTTGGTAACATTTATCGACAGCTATTTTCGATAAACAAACATTTGAACTAATAAAATATGTATTTGGGAAAATAAGGATAAGAGTAGATTGAATGCTGTTAAAATGCGATATATCAAATGAATATGTAATTTATTTTATTTTATTGTAAATGTCTTAGTGGACTTTTACATTATGAAAAATATACTTGAGTAGGTTTTTAAACTGATGCTGGTACTTTAAACTATCTCGTATAAAAAAATGTACTAATGTATTTAATATACTTACTTTGATCAATCTATACGATCACTCGATATAGTATAAAAAACACATTCCTTACCATAATTTTAAAATTATTTATGTTTTATTAAACAATTTAACTAAACAATTTGCTGAACAACTGTCACGTCATTTAACACATTTTAAACAGTATTTTTATTACCAAATACCTCCTATGGTGCAAGAAGCACTGCATCCGTACAGCAATCGCAGCGTTTCTCGATCACGGAGTCAATCTTCAGATGCCAGTCATAAGATTTATTAACAAGTTTTTAATTCTTTTTTATTGAATTACCCTGCCTCGTGGTCTAGTTTTCAGTGCATTTGCCAGCCATCGTCCATTACGTTTCAATAAAAAATTCCAATAGAAAACGAATGACACTTTAGCATTTGCTAACCATTAAATGTATTTTATGTTTCGAGTTCAGATTTTTAAAAAAATGACACAATTCAATTAAAAACAAGGTTTTTTTATTACTGGATTAAATCTTAGTAAGTTTAGAATAAACAAGTAACAATTTGTAAAAATATACAAACAAATTATTATTAACGATCTAAATAGAAGTAATAGTAAAAATGACTGCAGTTTGCCTATCCAAATTTTGTTTCAAATTATTGTTTTATCCTTTCCAGTATGGAGACTTGCTGTTGGTTAGAAGGTGGAAAACTCCGACGCTGAAATAAAATTTGAAAAAAGTTTCAATCGTTGCTTTGTAAATAAATCAGAGATCACAATAAATGTTATAACTATGTCCACTGATAGCAAAAACTGTAAGCTTATACGTAAAAACTAAACTATTGTTGTATCATGTTCATACGAGGGATGTGTAAAAAATAAGGTTCTCAATTTTTTTCAGGTTTAAGGCATTTTTTTATTTGAACTGAAAAATACGTTATTGGAAAGATTTCTTAACTATTTTTCGACATAATAACCTGATTTTTCAACGCATTTTTGTTGACGACTTTATCCATTTTTGAAATCTAGCTTTAAAGAAGTCCGCCGCCAGTCCGTGGAGGAATTTGGTAACCGTCCTGTTTGTTGAGTTTATGACTCGAGGGACCACAATAAATTCGGAAAATTATTGCGAGACCTTGAAAAAACTCAGAAGAGCCGTCCAAAATCGCCGGAGAGGAAGACTGACGAAAGGCGTTAGACTGCACCACGACAATGCGCGCCCGCACGTCTCTCGCCAAACCAAGGATTTAATCAAAAAAATTGGCTTGGATCTCATTGAACAGGCTCTCTACAGCCCTGATCTTGCACCGAGTGACTTTTACTTGTTTCCAAAATTAAAACAACACTTGGGTGGACAACGTTTCGAGACTGATGAGGGAGTGCAGGAAGCGGTCATCAAATTCCTCCACGGACTGGCGGCGGACTTCTTTGAAGCTGGATTCCTAAAGTGGATTAGTCATCAACAAAAATACGTTTAAAAATCTGGTAGTTAAGTGAAAAAATAGTTAAGAAATTAAGCTTTTCAATGATGTATTTTTCAGTTCAAATAAAAAATGCCTTAAACCCGAAAAAAAATTGAGAACCTTATTTTTTATACAACTTTCGTACAATTATAATCAATATACACTATGCTTGAAAAAAAAACGGATTACGAGGACACATTTCTATTAGAGAAGGATATGAATAAGGAAGAACATAGTTGAGACAAATTATGTAGGTATTTTCAGTAGTATTAAACTGCATTTTAATTTCATCGCTGATAAGGGATTCTTACAGCCAAAATTATGCCATGTGTACGTTTAAGTGTGGCAAACAAAATAAAATAGACAGCGTAATAGCTGAAAGTTCAAGGTTATTAAAAATGGACTGCGACACAAAAGAACCGCGCATATTATGAATTACAGAACAACAAGTAAATGCTAATTTTTTTAACAAAACTCTTGTCAGCGGTGAGGCTCATTTTCATATTGATGGCTTCGTTAATCTTCAAATTGTCGCGTTTGGGGTTAAAAAAATTCACGAGTGACTATTGAGAAACAAATGCATCGACAAAGTGTCACTGTTGAGGGATTTTAGGCTGAAGGCATCATCGGACCATTATTTTACAAAAATCGGGCTAGTCAGGCAATAACAGTTAATGGTGTTCGCTATCGCGACATGATAATCCAGTTGTTGTGCCTAAATTGCAAAATATGGATGTGAATGACATGTGATTTCAACAAGACGGTACCAGATACCAAACAAACGGAGAATGAAGTCAATTACTGCATGATTTATTTCCTGGTCGTTTAATTTCCCGTTTTGGTGATCGGAATTGTGGGCTTAGATTACGCAATTTAACGCTGCACCGTTGGATTTTTTTTTTAGAATTTTTCGGGTTGTAAAATTTACGTCAACGAGCCCACGACCATGTCGTAAATTGAACGCTGTTTCAACAAAATTCAGCCACAATTATGAAAAATGGTCATGGAAAATTTCGACAAAAAAGTGCGTATGTCCCAGCAAGGACAAAGAGGCTATTTATTAGATATACTATTGCGCTAAACTGTATACTTTATGAATCAATAAGAGATTTTACAATTTTCAATTGAAAATCAGTGTTTTCTATCAAAATGACTTTTTGCGTGAATTTTAGATCACTTAAAAACAAGACCGACGAATCGCTAGTCCAAAACAAGAGTGAGATATCTCTGAAGAACATATTCTGAGCTAATTGAACTTTGAGGTGTTCGAAGAGTCTGCTGAATTAAATTATTTGAAGTAAATTATGAATACTATATTTTCACAAAGGTCAACTGTCTAATATCGATGTTTTATTATTCGAAAACATTCATTCATTTAATTTATTAACATATCTGCACGTGTATCTCTTTTGTAGACTAGCTAATACACGAAAAAATTGGTACTTCCTATACAGTCCAGCATAAAAAAATACGATTATTACACCTAGTTTCTCGGTGTAGTCAACTTTTTATTTATTAAATTTGTTGCAACAGAGAGGGAATACATTTTTGAGAAGGGTAATATGGCAGTCTAGGCATTTACAGGGCTTATGACCTGTCATTGGTTAGTTTAAGTGGCCACTTTACACACTGTGTAACATTCACCATTCTGCCTATGTTTGAACATCCACATTTCCTCAACCCTTTCATCTGTTTAATTTTGTGAAGTAAAAGAGCTAAAACCTTTAGCATGCGGGTGAGATTCATCCGGCTGAACCAATTCATACTAGGCAACGCCAATTTTTTATACTTCTTCTTTTACCAGATAGTTAATTCAACAATGTTTTAAATAGGTCCAAATGCTTGCAAAGAGGAAAGTGAATACATTGTTGAGAAGGGGAATATGGAAGTCTAAGCATTTACATGGCTTATGACCTCTCATTGGGTGGTTTAAGTGGCCACTTTACACTAGCCAGTCTGCGAGCATTTAGACATACTCAAAACATTGTTATTATTTATTCTTCGCGTCCACTGTTTCTATCGTTGTTGAACTCTTAAATATTAGCCCTGAAACTTACGCAGGCTTTGGCTTTGCTCCTCCCATGTGCAATTTGCTCAACTTGGAACACGTGTTTGACATTGCTTCACCCACAGACTTGCACTGGTTAGCCATAAATCCAGTGTGGTCAAGGGAATCTGCGAAGAACTTGTAGGAGCGAGAGTGAGAGCAAGCGAAGTTGATCAAGCATCCTGGTTGGTAGGTTCCTTCGTTGGGATAGAAGTCGTTGTGGCCAACCTAAAAACATAGGATTCATGCAACGTTTTACATCTCAGATCCTGTTTACTGCATAAAGCTGTTTACTACATAAAGCAGGGACGAGTTTGAGTTTGAGTATCGTCTATTGTCTTGTTAACCTTAATAATAAGTTAAGGAATGCTATCTTTGTTTTGTTTTTTTTTATTTTTTATATTTTACTTTTTGTGCTGTTACATGTTCACTTAATTGCCATACTTACTAGTTCTTTGCTTAATGTATTATTATTACGTTTTTTAAAATTATTTTTTTATTATTAACTTTTCAAAATCATTCTTGTTGTTGAAATTCCATTTGTCGATGCGTTTTGAAGCTGCAAGACTTTTTGTGATGTTAACTATAATATTATTTTTATCATATTATGTAAATGTTATCAACTATCAAATATCTTAATTTAGTAAATGGGGTCTAGAATTTCAACCGTCCATGCGCTCAGTAGCAGCAAGACTTGTTGTTATCTAACTTCCAATTTTATAAATTTGCTTTTTATTTCATTTTTAAAATATCACTTAAACTCTAAACTTCATTGTCAAATAAAAATTTTAAAAATAAAAATGTAAATAGGGGCTAGATTTCTTATTGTCCATGCGCTCTGTAGCTGCAAGACGTTCTGTTATCTAGCTCATATATATGATAATTGGAGACGAGGAACTAGAATCCCAACCGTCCATGCGCTCTGTAGCTGCAAGACGCGTTGGGATATTTATTTATTGTACAGCGCTCTTGAGGTGATTTTCACAAAAATGGCGCTATATAAATTATCGAAACATTTTTATTATTATTATTACATACTTCTATATCTTCTGTCAATTTTTTAAAAACTTGTCGTTTTTAAGATTCAAAATTAAATAAAATGTCGACATTATTGTGAATACTTCACGTATGCACGTAAAATGATTATTCAAACCAGCTCATTCCAGTTATAAACTCTTACTTTGTTATTTCTAAGATTCAGTGCACTAAAGTTTCATTCATTACATTACTTTTTTTTATTAAAATAAAGGTACTCTCAATTACATTACAGATATATTGTTAGTTACAAGATTTACCAAGACAATTTGGAGGTTAATAGCATTGGGTAACAAGGGTACGTTTAAAATAATAATTAAAGTATTTATTCATTATACGAATATGTTACGCGTTTTAGTAGCTAACATGCCGTTAGCTCTTTTTGTACCCTGTCCCATTAGAATTATGCTTTAAATATTACATCGATGTAATATTAAAAACCGAGAGTTATGAAGGAATATAAAGTTTCTCTGGGAAAATCAAAGATCTTAGAATAAATGTAGTAAAATTATCATACCGGATCAACTAATCCAAGTTCTCCAGAGTTAGAATGGATAATTTCTACGTATTCTGCATCGGAAGGTCTGATTCGGTTACTGTTGGCATCGAATAATGGGTTGGCGGGATCAAAACCTTTAAATTTAATTATAATTATTTTTAAAACTAATGTGAATTAATAAATAATTTTTAGGGTTTATTTTTTACACTTTTCCTTTTGAATGTATTTCAAGACCAGTTATCATACAAGCTCTTGGGATATTTACTCGACAAAGTCAGCTATTTTCAATGAAAATACAAGTAAGCAAATACGTTTTTAAATTTATATTTTCATATTTTATTAATTTTTTATCAGGAGTTCTTTACTTTGCATTAGAGAAATCGCAACGTTATAGAACAATTATTAAAAGTATTGTGAAATTTCATTTGTTTTTTAGTTTAATTTTAACCTTAAGGTTTAAACCCAGAAAAAAAAGTTTTTTAACAATCGCTAAAAAAATTTTTATGTACTTATACAAATTTAACAATTAGACCTATAAAGGTAAAAAAATATAGAAACACTCTAATTCTTAATTTTTGTAGCAGTGAAGAGTCACAGTGAAAGCACTTCTTTCGTGTACAGTGGCTAGTGACGTGAACTCACGAATCAAAGGTATAGGGCTCAAACCCCACTCTGCCCCAACTTAATTCCATTTTCTAAAAATGAGATATTTATTACTCTTTGTAAATGGTCCCCAAAATTAAAATATTTCTGATTATTATAAGGACGTAAATATTTATTTTTATTTAAAAAAAAAACTCTTCTTTTTTTTGGCCTTTTCACACGAGTTGAGAAAATTGAATGAAGGGTTGTTCTCACAAAGACGAACAAACTAGTTTTAAGGTTTATTTAACGAGCGGCAATTTTTTTTTTATCTTAAATTATTCCGACAAAAAATTAATACCGTCTCCAAATTGGACCATACTGATTGAGGGGAGATACGGAATCATCGTTTAACACTTTGAGGACCGGCGAATACACATAGAATTTACCCTGTGCCCGGTCCATTTTTGTGAAATTTCATGCTTTGTGAAGGGTTTCTTAAACGTGTCATAATTATGAAAATACTAGATTAAATCAATTCTTACTTCTCATATTTATTTGGGACATTTTAATAAGTCATTTTTGAATGATAGTTTTGCCAACATTGGCCTTTATGGAGAGCCACATTGCAATGTTCGCATACAGCGTCTCATTCCTTTTTTGTGCTTTGTACCCGGAGCTGTGTAAACACGTGATTATAATAACCACGCGTTGTGTCCCGGTCCCGTGTTTTCACGTAGTTTACCAGCAGCCAAAAATTACTAATAAAATTCACTAGATGTCAATAAAATGCACTTTTTTGAACAGCTGGTAAATCACGTGTTTACACGGCTCCGGGATACAAAGTGTTAATAAAGCTTTTTTGGATGGGTATGAAAATATTATAAATATAAATGGCTTTTTATAAAATCATAAATACCAGTAATGTAAGGAACTTTTCCATGCTTGATGCTTCTTCCCGCGATACCAGCTGCGTGGGCTCCCAGACTGTGGCCCATGACATGGAAGCTTGTGAGAGGAACTCCCAAATCCACAAGCCAGTCCACTAACTTGGCCACAAATCCCGCGGTCTTGGGAACATTCTCTACTGCAGTACCATATAAACCAGTTCCACCTACACTCCAGTCTACGAAGATCACGTTTACGTCGAGTGCCTTTAGGAAAGCTGGAAAAATAAATTTTATGATTGTCTCGAAATGTTAATAAAAAATTGGGTTAATAAAATTGAAAAATATTTCAATTAGATGCACTAGAGTTAATTTGTTTAGTTGATTATGAAAATAGTTTAGTAAAATTTCAATAGATATGAAAAACCGCTTTGAGAAAAGATTTTCAAAAAAAAGGTTTGGTAAAGAAAAAAACGTATTCGATTAAGTGAAGAAAAATAACTTTCATAATTATAAAAATAGAAATCTTTGACTTACAATATATTTTTTTTGTATCATCTTCTAATAAATTAATATTTTTAAAATTGAAAGTAAAGCCATAAAAAGAAAGTACTCTTAACATTTACGTCGTTTGGAGTTTAGTTCCATTATTTGGTCGCCACGTGAGACTCGATACTCTTTGATGGTAGAGAGAGTGCAGAAAAAAAATCTGCGCTATCTGTATCTAAAAGAGTGTGATCCTTGGCTCTTCCCAAACTTTTTACTGGGGATGCTAGGCTATCAGTCATTATGGAGGAGGAGGGACGTTCACTTGGGTGTTCACTTTTTCCAGGTGATCGGTGGTCACATACATAACTCAGAAATTCTGATGGATATAGGTCTGTTCGTACCTGATAACTATCCTCGACAAAGACAGCATCGATTGTTTTACCTACCACGATGCAGAACCAACCTGCCAATGGTTATGCCGGTTGGTAGAGCAATCTTGCTACTTAATCACATCGCCTCGGATGTCGACATATTTCACGACAGTGGGCCTTCCCTCAGGAAAGCATTTTCTTACTTTTTATTTTTCTTTTTACATTTTATTATATTATTTTAATAACATAACTATCTACTGTAATTTGTGATCTATTATTGTTTTTAGAATGAATTGGGTCTTTTTTCTGTAATTTTCTAAATATTTGAATAAATAAATAAAATGAAATGAAATCTAGGTATTTGTAGACTTTATAACTTATTAGCTCTGTAAATGCTTTGACAAATATATTTCACACTGACACTGTGGGTAATCATTCCACTTAAATCAGCCAATGGCAGATCATAGGCCTTTTAAATGCCCAGACTTTCATATTTCACTCTAATAATTGTTTTATCCCTCAGTTGCAATTAATTTTCACCCAAATATTTCGATTTTCTTACCATTTCCTAAAAGTAGTACATAACTTGAACTGGAAAAATGGGAATTGAGTTGTGGCAGAGTGAAGTTTGAACCTCGGATTTGTTAGTGAAACCCTTAATTGGTCTTGTTATTTGTTGTAATTCATTATGTATTGATTAAAACTAAGACTGTTTTGGTTTAAAAAATAAACAAATAAATAAATAAAAAATCTGGATCAGTTCTGACAGAAAGCAAACCGGAAATCTTCCGTTGCTCTCTTATAATTGATTGATTTATATGAACCAGTGACGTTGTTCGAAGTAAGTTTGTTTTTACTTAAATATTTTTTTTTTCGGATGTTTTCAGGAAATTTCGCAGTCCAATTTAATACTCCAATTATTACCGCACGCAGAGAATCATTCATCGTCTCGAATTTCCCGTAGAGCCAAAGTTTCTCATTGACTGTCTCAAGTGAACATTTTACATGGCAAATTATTAGCTCCAAAATATGTCCTTTGATTTACCTGGATAAACTCACAAGAGAATTAAATTCGATAATCGTGTTCAACTTTGAATTTAAAAAAAAAAAAAAATATTTGATATAATCCATTACCAGCTGTCACATCACCATTTATGTCATGATCCAAATTACTGTTCCATCCGTGCATAACGATTTTAACATCTTTTTGCTTATCGAAAGTTCCCAAACTGTTTTCATTTCCATTGACGATAATGTTGGGGTTGGTTGGATTTTTCCTGAAATTATTTAATTGCATTAAATTGGACCTTTGTAGGTTGTAAAAAAAATATTCTATTTTAAAAAGGTACAGCGCTTTCAAATGTTTAATACGGCATTTTAAAGTGATTCTAAATAAAATATGAAACTAATTATTCATAGATGGCTTTTTTGTATTTTTTTATTGAGAAATACAATTTTTACGTTTACTTTCAATGGAAATTTTACAAAACTTGGTTTGCGGAAACTTTACACTATACTGATTGTAACAAATACCATAACAATATAATTAAGGTCTTTTTCACAAAATGGTGTACAAAACAAAAAAGTAAGGTTAATTATTTTTGTTTTGTTCACCATTTTGTGAAGAAAACCGAAATTATATTGCTATGATATTTGTTACAATCAATAAAGTGTGAGGTTTCCACAAACCAAGTTTTGTAAAAATGTCATTTTTCAATAAAAAAATATAAAAGCGCCATCTCTGAATAATTCGTTTCATATTTTCGTTTAGAATCACCTCAAGGTGCCTGCTGGTGAAAAAAGCAAACATACTATTTTTGTTTGTGTACGCGCACTGTTATATTTTCATGATGATTTTCTGTCTCGCACAGATACATAAGGCTATTAAAGGTTTGAATGAACTGTACCTTCATATAAAATAAAGATAAATACGAGTATAAGAAAGTACTCGTACACACAGAACAATTTTATAAATTGCCATTGAGAGAGTTTAGAGATGACACTTCATATAAATCCGAGCTAAAAAGTCATCCTTAAAGAAAAAGGAATGACCAGCGGAGGGGACAAGTATCGTCACGTCATATCACATTGACTTTGACTAGCAAAACAAGTAGTAAAGTAAAAAGCACGGACTACACACATCGGTCTACTGTAAGTTCAATTCAGTATTTTTCCCCCTTCCGCAAACGCGTCACTTTTGTTTATTGTTTCACTATACGCCGGACTAACTGAGCAAGACAGAGACAGGAGATAGCTTACGAATAATAAATACTAGTAACATATTAATAAAACGTGTTTTCACACTAAAATAGCTATTTTAAACAAGTATTGACTAACTTACCGATAAAAGAGTATACTATCGCTTTTCCAGATTGATTTGTGCAGTATCTTAGCGTACATGTGGACATTTCAGTAATTAAGGGGAGAAAAGTATCCGGGAACTGCTCGGTACAGACTAAAGTCCGTGTTATCAGACATATGCAAATTGGCCGCAGGTTGTGGGACCATACTTTGAAAGCTCATGCTTATTCTAGTTATATACCTCAATGATTTTTAATACAATATTTTGAGTTTGTTCAAATTTTTGTAGACAAGGAATGGGTCCATTATTATAAACATATTACAACAAAGATGAAGACAATGACAGGTCGTAAGCCTTTTAGATGCCTAGATTTCCATATTACCTTCTCTAAAATATTCTTAATATTCAAATAAACCATCACGCCGTTTGCCGTCGTGCCACGCAGGCAGAGAGGACAGAACGCCATATCACTCTGTCTTTGCATACATACCTCGCTTCTTCTACATTCATACATCTTCTCATGCACGCACGCCGATTATTCTTCATCTCGGCATGTCTATCTTCAAGTATTTGATGGACTTGATCGTGCCATGAAAGGAGTGCTTCGTTAGACAGCAAAAGAACGGCTAAAAGGATCTACGATGCGAATGTTGATGGATGCAGAAAACGAAGAAGACCGAGAAAAACTATCCACTGTAAAATAATTAAATCTAACAAATTACAACAGGGACGGAGAACATTTAAGAGAAGGGAATATGGAGGTCTAGGTATTTACAGGGCTTATGACCTGTCATTTTGTCATCATTTTTGTGAATTTTAAGAGCTGGAGCTTTATTGTTTTAAAGGTATTTATCTGATAACAAAACAACTTTCCAATGTTCAACAAAAACATTATAGGACAAACAATGCAAACATCGACAATGAGGAATTTCACATTTGCTTTAAATTGGATGCATTTTTTTTTCTTAAACGCGGTAAAAATAAAAACATTTAATTTTATGGCGAAGTTTCTCTAAAAAGCATGAAAAATTTCCAAAAAGTTGCTTGAATTCAAATGAACAACATTAAGATCCTTCAGGTTTCAATACAAACCAAGCAATTATATCGCGGTTATGTGTATATATTACCAGTTTTCGGGTAGCCACTTTTTACAACGTTTTATGTATTTTGACAGCTTCGTGGATCTACTTTTCGATGTCAGAACAACTCACCGACGAAAATTTATGATTTCTAAATAACAAAACATTTAACTCTTAAAAGACTGTGTTAATTAATAACTTTGCGCGCGGTGATGTAACATCGTGTCACCACTAGTAAAAGACGGAATATTTTAAAGTTCAGACATTTGAATGAAAAAAACTGTTTAATAATTCATTTTACATAATTTCTGTGAATAAACATGTAATTTAGTCCTATTGTAGCAAAATAAATACGCCGCTAATGTTACGCGCGTGCATCCCCCATCACTGTCATCAACCGACTGAAGGCTGAATCTGTTTTTGACAACACCCGCCGCAAAACAGCGTTTTTTCTTTTTATGACTTCTATCTTCGTGCTCTCTCTTGTATAAGGTATCTGTATAGATGTGTTGCTGAATCAGCAGACATTCAATCTTATCGTAGCAAGGATAAATATTTTTTGTATTAACATTTAGCATAATTATACAAATTTTTCTTTTCGAATTGGGTGTGAAAATGCCCAATTGAAGATTACAAAAAATACGAATGCATCATTTAAAAAAATAAGAGAGATATATCAAGTCTTGTGTCCTACGTCGACTAGTGTTACATCACAGCCACACAAGAGTTAATAATAATTACGACCATAATGAGATACATTTTATTCTGTCTTAGTTTGATAATCCGTTAAAAAAAAACAGAACTTCCTCATATTTATAATTGCAATAAGTTTTAATTTTTGCACTTATCAGCTTGTCTACATTTACGTAAAATTAATTTTGAATAATGCCTTACAGGTTGGTGATAAATAAATATGTTACAAATATGTTTTTGAGATTTTAAATTACCTTGTGTATAAACAAAGTTTAATGTCCGTTGCCGGTTCGAATCGACTTTGCCTTATTATTTCTTCAGAAGAAACAGAGTGTTCATTGAATTCTCCAAATATCGGTTCTTCATTAAGCAATCTACCTAAAGTAAACATTCAACATGAGAGTTAAAAATCACACTCCTATTTTTAAAAAAAGGCGAAGTCACTAAATTCAATTTTATATAAGGCAGTAAAAAAATGTACATACAAAATGTGTACTTGAAGTACTAATTTTGCGGTTACTTATTATAATAAAATAAATAAAACAACTGAGTTTTTAACCACTTCCTTTTGTTTCGACCGGTCTCAAAGCTATACGGGCTTCTTTATCAAGGTATACTCAACTAATTCATTCTTTTCTATTTTATTCTATCAATATTGTGCTTCGTATGAAACAAATAAATAAAGTATCTTCGTCTTATTAAGATGGGAAGCGTAATTTTTAATTAGATACGCTCAAAACTACACAGGAGTGGACTGAAGAGTTATTTGTTTTTTTTTTTCTTAATATGAATCGCTTTTTCAATTTCTAAGATTTCCAAGTTGTCTAATTTTAATATTTTATTTTTAACATGAAGTACTTTCAATCCAGTGTTTTTATTGAAATTGTGATTATTCTATCAGATGGTTTGCGAATTCAGAAAAAATATTATTTGGATACCTTAAGTGTTTTTTTACTCTATTATTAAAGTTTCCTTTAGGTTTCCCAATGTAGATTAATAAGCAGTTAAAAACAAAGTTGTTTTGTTTATTTTATTATTTATAAAATAGACGAACATTGTTGTTATTAGAACACTCATAAAAGTATGTTCATGTGAGTCCTATTTCAAAATTGGAAACAAAATAAAAATATATAATTTTAAATATAAACGTATTGTTTATATTTCGTGTGTAGGTTCTCCTGCAAGTGTGTTTTTGTGCATTAGATACATATTTTAGTTATACCCATATATGCTATATTAGACAGTGAAATAGGCTTTCTTTCTCCTTTCTACCCTTACTTGTCTAGCTCCTGAAACAACAGTGGTTTTCAGTGGTCCCAATTTTTGCGGGTCTCTGCAGTACCAAAGACCTGAGTTCTTTCCAAAAATCTTCCAAAAATGAATCTATAGAGCTGCAACGTCTTTTATTGCCGTTCACAATTACGGTGATATAAAAAGGAACCTTTTCTTGTTTCAATTCACTGAAATCTATTTTACTACGTATTAGTCTATTTTATACTAACGAAAAATAAGAATTTTCTTTTAAAATAACAGTATTTAACAGATATTTCGTTATAACAGTTTATTATTTTTATTACATATTTAAAATTCTAAAAAATACTGATTTCACGTTTATTCATGATTTTACTGTTTCTCAGGCGGATAGCATCAGATTTTAACATTGACCCGGGACCAGATTTCTTCGAAACCAACACTATTGACTGGTACAGATATCTGTGACAATAAAATCTGGTGGTTGATCAATATACAAATTTAAAAAGTATTCGTTTTGATAACGTACAATAAAAGTAAAAATGCAATTGCTCCAAAAAATGGCAGAAGACAATTTCGTTTTGATAAAATTAGGTTTAAAAACCTCAACCTCTAACTGACAAAACAATTGTTGTAATTTTTAAAAAGTATTTTACCTGCTGTAGTTGCCACTACGAATAATAAAAAAAAACAGATTAGCCTTTCCATTTTAATGAGTAATGTAATTACATACACTACGCTTCAATTGTAATTAGTATCTAAATATTAAATATACTATTTTTATATATTATTGAATACCTTTTTTTATCTTATCATGAAATACAATTTTTAGCATTTCTTTTAGTCGTTATTTGGTTATTATCTCAATCTCGTCAAACATATTAATCCATCCAAAATATAAAAAATACAATCGAATTGAATTGTGATGGAATCATGATCGTTCGATTAAAAAATGATAAAAAAATGTATTAACAACTTAATTTATGGGATAACTAATGATACTACAATATTGACTAGTCATTCAAATATACTAGATAGCATTTTTACTATCCTTACAAATTGATGTGATAATTTTATTTTTTTTATATTAAGGCAATCCATTCTAAGAAGGAGTGATAATAATATTAATAAATAAATCTTTTATTTTAGTCGTAGATTCCGAAGCAGAAGGTCCGAGGTTCAAACCCCGCTCTACCGCAATTTTATTATGACATTATATGAAGCTTTATTTTATTTTTTCAAATTAGTTCATTTTATAATTTTTACCGTTTTTGTCGGCAACTTTGCCTAACTTGCAAGGGTATATACCCCGTTCGCATATTCATAAATACCTGACGGGTTATATATTCGGTATGCTTCGGTATCACTCGGAAATACGTTTCTCTTTAGGGATGTTTCGAAATCACTCGGGCGTTTGTTATAGGACTGTTAAATTTCGTAACGCCACAAAATCGTCCGTGAGTATCTACTGCTGAAGTCACTTAACATAAACATTATCGTATTCATTGCAGCATCTCTGCTACGCCATAAAATGCATTATAAAAGAATTTGGTTTGTTTTAGTTATTACCGGGGCAGATAATGCGTCAGGTATCTCTATTCGACACGTCTGGTATTTACAAGTCAAGTCAAGTCAAGTATTTACGAATACCGTTTAGGCGATAACTATAGACTTTTTTTTTATCCACGGCATGCATCGAACGAGTAAATGTCATGAATGAGAGAAGCATAAGCGATCTCTTCAAATTGACAACACTCTCACTTTTCCACAGTTCCAGCAAAAGGTTGTAAACATATGATGACGCCTTTGTACCAAAACAGTATTGACCACTTATTGGATTTCTATTGGAGATTCTTGTGAGCTCCAAGTAATATTTGTGGAATTTGTAATGACGCAAATTTTTCTTAAAATAGATGCACATCTCAAAATTCATGTTAATATTGTGTATGCAATCATTTCCTTTTTTTTTAAATGATTTCAACTGTTTTTGAAAAAATATATATATTTATAGTTTGTCTACTAAAATAAATGCAATAAAATACAAAAAAGCTATAGATTCATTTTTAATATTTTTTTATTAAGCTTATCAACAAAATATCAAAATAACAGATATTGTAATAAAATAAGTTAACGAAGCCTTAAGTAATAGTACGTACAAAAGCATAGTGAGAAAAACGTCTTTATTTAAAATTAAAATTGATAGGTGACTAAATTTGACCATAAAATACGTTAAACTGCTGCAGTATTTTATAGGCAAATTTTTAATTTAAATTTAAAACTGATGTAAAATAATTTTAATGAAAACTTTTATGATCTCAATAGGCATGAGACGATTTATTTGTTATAGTTTACAACTAAAACGCTAGCAGTAATCAACAATTTCGTAAAAACAAACTACGTGTTTTTAAGATTTTTATATTACTTCCTAGTCCAGGTAAAATGGTGGTTGATTTTTTGTTTCCAGATAGAATACGCCAAGACTGAAAAAGAAAAAAAAAATTATCTTAAGCCAAGCCATATCGAAAATTTTAGAATCCACACTGTATTTATGTGGAATATCATATGTTCACTTCAATGTGAGTGTTATGAACAAAGCCCGGAAAAGTAATATGATTGGTCTTATGCTTCTGATGCCAGTCCAGGAACTAAAAAATAGTAGAGTAAAAAAATATATATTAATTCAATGATATTTCGTTTTGATCTTGCTGGTAGTCTGGTAGCTGGGGTTTCTATCAAATCATTACAAATTAATGATTAACCCAAGCTTTTTTTTAAAAGACATCTTGCTTATTGCACAACGCATACCGCATTTTATGACTTACGTCTCATTGGCAGTGCCCATATGGATAAATTGAAAATTTGTTCGTTGATGATTGAAAAAAACTGCTTAGAGGAGTTCTTTGTCTGTGAGCTTGTGGCCTTGTCATCTAAGTGTAGAAAAATTATAACCTAGAATTACGTTATATGTATGTTCTTTGTTGATTGACACTTTGAACACCGGCCGAATACACATAAAATTTACCCTGTGCCCGGCCCATTTTTGTGAAAGGTGCTCTGTGGGGGGTTTTTTAAACGTGTCATAATTATGAAAATACTTGGTTAAATCAATTGTAACTTCTCATATTTATTTGAAACAATTTAATGAGTCATTTTCGTATGATAGTTTTTCTAATATTGGCCTTTATGGAGAGCCACATTTCAATGTTAGCACATATACTTCAGGGTCTTGCACCTTTTTTTGTGCTTTGTATCTCGGAGCCGTGTAAACACTAGATTATAATAACCACGCGTTGTGTCCCAGCCCCGTGTTTTCACGTAGTTTACCGGCAGCGAAAAAATACTAATAAAAGTCACTAGATATCAATAAAATGCACTTTTTTGAACGGCTTGTAAACCACGCGAAAACACGGGACCGGGACACAACGCGTGATTATATAATCACGTGTTTACACGTCTCTAGGATAAAAAGTGTTTAAAGAAAGAGGGGAGATAATTTCCCCCTAACTGGATAAGAATTGATTGGATTAAATCAGTTCACAAAAATGGTAATATATTTTTTTTTAATCCTTGATATAATTTATGGAGGCCTACAGAGCTGTATATGTGAAATGACCTTTTGAAAGAACACGCACAGTAGAATTGCATTCAGCTCTATTCGGAAAAGATTACAAAATGTATTCAGAAGATTTATTAGAATATTTGCAGCAGCAGAAAAGGGAATTAAAACGTTTTTAAAAAGATGTCCAATTATTTGACCATGACCTGATTAAAATTTTATCGTAAATTAGATTGAGGGGAAAAAAAAAGTCAAATATATTTTTAAGAGATTCATGTTATGAAAATGATCCATTTTCTTACTTTGGTTTCTGCTGACATCCTCCCATGTACATCTTAGTAATATTTGAGCATTTTCCCTCTGACAGCTCTTTGTAATCCTTGCACTGACGAGCCATGAACCCTGGATGGTCCAGGGAATCAGCGTAGTACTCGTAAGCTCTGGAATGGGCACATCCTATACTCAGCAGGCTGCATCCTGGCTGCGAATACCCACCGTTCGGGTAGAAGTCATTATCTCCGACAGGGTACTCCAGCCCCAGATAACCGGCGTTAGTGTGAATCACCTCCACGTAGTCGGCGTCTGTGGATCGAATCCTTTCGGAAGCTCCGCCCCAGAGAGGATTAGCAGGGTCAAAAGCTAAAAAATTACTTCGGGTGATCAAAATATTGAACTTTTAACTGCTTGTTTTGAAAATATATATTTTTTTAAATAAAGCAATTTTAATTATTCCCTGTATGATATTGAGAAGCTTACATCGTCTAATTCGAAGTCAAATCATTTGTCTTGACTATAATTGGATGCAGCTAAAAAAATACCTTATTGATAATTGGAATTTCAAATTATTTTTATATTATAGTCTTATTCTGACAAATCTGAAAATTTTTTTTTTTTACTAAATGGAAGAACGACGAACAAAATAACTTTTTCGGGATAAGATACATTTTAGGTGTTTTGAATTTTTTTCGATTGGAAAAACCATAGGATGGGTCGGCATCAACTTTAGTTCTGGAACTGTATTATAAAAGGGTATTTTAATATTTTGAAAACATAATTTTTAATACATTTTTTGCTGACATCGACACTTTAAAATGTTCAAATGTTCTCATATATTTTTTTTTATCTGTAAAATTATTTTGTGTAATTAAAATCCATATTTTCTAATATTTGATCGTTACAGGTGGTTTGCTTGTTTATTAAAAATACAGGCTTGTATTTCGTAAAGTTTTTTATCATCAAAACAGATTAAGTGGTATCAAATAACAACTTTCTTGTACCAACCTGTTAATATTGGAATTTGAAGAATCGTGTTTCTGGCAGCTATAGCAACAACGTGAGCACCGAGACTATGCCCCATGAGGTGGATGTCTTTAGCTGCAGCTCCCTGCTCAATCAACCAGTCAATTAATGTTGCAATATACTTTCCTACTTTTGGTACATTTCCAACTGCAGTAGTATACAGCCCATTTGATCCTCTTCCCCAGTCAACGCAGATTATATTTACATCTTGGGTGGAAAGAAAAGCTAAAAAAGTCATTTATAAAGCCGTTAAAGATATTTTAGTATTCAAAACTGATGAAATGTGGATTATCATACGCCAAATAGTGATTTGTTACAATAAGTAAAGTTATCACATTTTTTTAACTAAATATATATGTGTTATGTTATACTGTTATCAACTATTGTAATTGGGCATCCGAGTCACTATGATAGACTTTTTTTATTCTGTTTGATGAAAAAATATCAAACTTTGTCATTTGTTGCAACAAAAAGGGAAAACATTTTCAAGGAGGGACTGTAAATTTCTAGGCATTAACACCTCTGACGATCTGTCAATGTCTGGTTTAAGTTAACTTGAAAAATTGTAATATTTTTTAAAATATTTTATCTCCCTATTCCAATGTTGACAACTGACTCTCTAAGGGGTGGAATTCAGCCATGTTTTCAAAAAATATAGTACAAAAAAAATATTATAAATCTTTTTTGATATGTAATGTTCTAACACTTTTATGCACATTTAGTACCAACTTACAAATATTTGACATAATCAACATGTTGTTAGTTGTTCCTAGTTAGTTTTTTATACCGTATTTAGTGAGTTAAATTAAACACTATTCAACTTTATATCTTGCACGTATGCATGTTAATTAAATACACTTTTTTAGTCTAGACACATTCCACTCCATCTAATATCTCATTAATAGGAAACGGGGAATCAATTTTAGGAGTCTGTTTGATCGTATAATTCATCACAGAACTATTTTAGGGCATATTATCCGTCATAGGAAATGCCCGGTCTTCTATATCACCCTCTCTTAAATATTTTCCATATTCGTTGTTATATGTTAATATTTCATGTTTCTCTATGATCATGTTAAAATGCTGTTTACAAAGTATTTTTTACCTTTAACAAGAAGTGTATTTATGTCGCTGTATCCATCACTCCACCAACCGTGGGCTATTATTTTGATTGGTTTTCCAAGTTTAAAGGGGGAAATATCCATTAGTGTACTATCTCCATTTTCAATATAAAAGGGATTATTCGGATTAGACCTTTAGAAAATAAAATAAAATATATTATAATGTACTGTACTCTTATTTGGTCACCTTACTACAATAATAGTATATATAGACCAGAAAGGGTCCAAAGAAAATTCTTTTAATATGTCGACTACCGGTTTAAATTTAACTTTTCTAACTATGCAGTACAATAGAATTAACTCTCTTTAAAATCGAAGAATAATGTTAGACCAGTTATTTTTATACAAATCGATAAATAATAAAATTTATTCCCCTAATTTACTTGAAATACTATTTTTTTTTTTTTTTTATCTAATTTTTTTTCATCTCGACACTTGTAGAAGTGAAATGCATGTTTTACCAGACAGTTTCCTGAGAGATCGCATTTCGAACGCATTTAAAATAATTTCATCTTTGTTTTTCCAATTCACCTTAGTCCCATACAAAGTGTCGGCGCCAGGACTTCATTGTGAACTGCTAATTGTGCCTCCAGCGACTAATATTCACTCCCAAGGTTGATTTTAGTGCAACCTTTATCCTGTTTCCGGCACTCACCCTTCTTTCAGTACCTTTCTCAGTCTTTTCAGCATTAGCAAACATTGTTTCTGTATAATCTCATTCAAGTAATTTAAAATTCAGTCATACTTTCATCCCTTTTAAAAATCATCACGTTGGATTTATCGACATTCATTAACAAATCACACCCCCTGTTTTTTCTCACCAAGAACTGAACTTAGTTATGCAGAAGTCAGCCAGCCATAGAAAAGTGAAACTGAGATAAAAGCACTTTTGTGAAAAGAGTGAATACAATAGTTTTTGCAATGCTTTTTCACTTTGGCAAATTATTAACAATGCATACATCACTTTTTTCGTATAAAATGGTCTCATTAGGTATTTGACCAGTTTTAATGATTTTTAAAGTTTGGCTGACCACATGACCTGTGAAAGCGCTAATTGGTCAAATAAATAAGTGGAAGTGTACCAAGTATTTTTTAAATTAATAACTTATACGGATATATAAGTAATTACATCATTACAATGGAATTCCATCATTGTCAAAACATCAGAATTGTCAATAAATAATTTTAATTAAAAAAACTAATTTTGCAGAAAACAGCCAGCCTAGTTAATCTCTAATGTATGTTGTGTCATAATGAACTAAACATTTTTTTTAATGTTTATGTTTTGCTACTGAATTGTGAAAATCACTTAATTAATTTAGCATCTTGAAAAATAATTGAACTATGGGGCAAAGGAATTTTGGTGATAAAAAAAAATCTGCCTTACCACACGACCTCAAATATTCATTTTGCATAAAACAGCCAGATCTTAAATTCATTGATTCCTTATTCAAACATTGAATGTATCACTTGACATTCTGTATTAAAACATGTTTTTTTTTATTATAGGTATTTTTTAATTAATGGAATTATAAAATTAAAATTCAAATATATTTATCAATTTTTAATTCATTTTAGTGAACTTGATTTCTGGAGGCATTAATTTTCACATCAGAATCTACACCGTAAGATTTTTCTAGTGCTGAGGATATTTTCTGCTAATTGAGCAATGCCGTTTATGTAATGAATATTATTTTCCGAAGGTGATTTTTTCAGTTTTTTTTGTATTAAGTGGCCTGGCTGTTTTTAGCAGAACATAGAATTGACTTTACTGCAACCGATAACACCAATTTATCATATTTTGAAAATTGTCGACAAGCTGCATTTTGCATTACTATGTTCAATTGCAGGTCTTCTTTTTTAGAAGCAAGAAGCACTTATCTATTTTTTTTAATTTGTTCATGATGAAGAATTATTCTCTTTTTACTATGCACGCGTGGAACTAGTCAATAAATTTATTGAACAAATAAATATAAAGACATAAAATCGTGTTTTTTAAAATATTATTAAGTTTTTAATATACAAACCTGGTGAATAGTAAAAAATCAACGTCTTTGACAATGTTAAACCTTGGTTCAATTCTTCGTTCCTCGGTATCGACTAAGTGGATACCGCCTTTACCATCAGGGAAGTAAAAAAATCTCTGCCCTTCTTTATAACTTAAAAGGGGTGGTAAGCTTTCAACAGCTTAAAAGAATCAGACAAAAATGTATATTAAAGATATTTTCATAATATTGTACATCTTAAAAAAGATAGATGGAATTAATTTTCTTCCTAGGTATTTAATTGTCTTTAAAATATAAAGATATTTTAGTGTATGGTAAATGTAAACTAAAATAATTTAAATAGATCACTAAAGTTAAAAACTTTGAATTTAAAGTTCTATCAAAAAGATCAAGAAAAAACATCTAGAAATAAAAGTTAATCGGCAGAATCGATTACTTTGAAAAAATTATCTTTCTATGATGTATCGGTTGTATCTTGACAATATTTTTTTCAGGCCAATTAGTTAAATGTTGTATTTGTAGACATTTTTTACAGCATGTAATAAAAATATTTTTAATCAAATGAGAAGTCCAAAAATAATTTGATGTAATAAGATATTTTTAAATATATATCACAAGGAATATTGCGAAATCTTATCTCTATCGTTTTTAAGAGTTCATTATAAATTTAAACATTTAAATAATAGACGTCATTTGAAAATCAGGTTTAAATTAACTTGATAAAACTTATGATAATGTTACCTGCGATTGTAAAACTAATCGACGATAAAGCGGTAATTATTCCCAGAACCAACATTTTTATTTAATCACACGCAGATTGTTTTTTTTTTATTTTATTGATTTAAAAACACAACTTCCTGAACACTTCTGTCGAACAACTTTGATATGTTTGATGTTTACTAAAAACCTACTGTTTATATTATACCTTTATCTTTAAAACGTATCATAAAATCATTGTTTATCTTTAGTGGACAGTAAATAATGTCAGTAAAAAGCTTTGTTTTCTAAGAATTATTGCGAAATATGAAAAAAAAACCACGAGATAAAATTATTCTTTTAAATATTTTAAAGAAAAAAATACTTTTGCAATAAATTATCATTCTGATTAAAATCTCTAATCCGGTGAATAAACTTCATTATTTTATTTGTATTGTGTCAATCAACTTCTAAATTATTAAGCAAAGAAATTTGTTTTTCAAAATTCAGTCGCATTAAATAAAATTGTACACAAAGCTAATCTGAAATATTGTTTTTGATATATGTCATCTCGTGAAAATACAAAATGATATTATCAATAAAAATCTTATCGATAAAAATAGGTTAGTCGAATAATTTTCTGTGTTGATACTTACATTATACAATCGCATTTTATTATGTTTTTTTTACAAATAAATTCTTGGAATAACAATTTGCTAACTTAAAACTGCGTATCAACTCAGTGGAACCACTCTCTTCATGTAAAGATTCCCGAAACCTATGTAGGCTCCCGAAAACCATTTTAACTCTCGTGTGGCTGTGGTGTAACACGAGTCTACGTAGGATACAAGACTTGATATATCTCTCTTATTTTTCTGAATGTTCAAATGGACATTTTCACACAGGATTTGGAAATTAAAATTTTGTGTAAACATGCAGAATTTTAACATAAAAAATATTTATCCTTGCTATGCGAAGAATAATTGAATGAATGAAAGTGATGCCAATACAACAATAATCTATTTAACCGTATAAGAATGAGTTCGAGCTATTCTGTGGCCAGTGTCTGTGTCAAAGAGACAACAACATCCATACAGCACGATAGATACTTGTACCATGCATAAGACAAGAAAAACATCAGTCGTGTGTGTTTTCTCATTTGTTCAATTGGACGGGTTTTTGCAGTAAGCAGGAGTGCGCGCTAGTTAAATGAATTTGAAAAAATAACAGGTCTAAATTGTATTATTATTTTTATAAGTTATGGAAAAAAAAAAATAACAGTATTTCTCTATGTTATTTTTTTTTTCAAATGACTGAACTTCGGAATATTCTGCCTTTTGCTCGAAGTAACATGACGTTAAAGCACCGCGCCCAAGGCACAGTCATTGGTTTCGCTCATACTAATTTCTCATTATATTTCTTACTCATAAAAAATGGCTTTATAACCAGATTGAAATTACACGATCAGTAGCGAAAACCGTTTAAATTACTTGTATAATCTAGTTAAGATGCCAAAGTTATTACGCAATTCTAAAAAAACAAATTACTTTTAGCGTTCTATGAATAAAAGCCCCAGCCTGGTTACACAAAGTTTTTTATATTTTTTTGGGGTTACTTCTTCCAATATTCTTAAACTATGTATAAACTAACTTAGCCAATTCAGTCTTTCATTTGTTCTACAATCATTTTGCAATCTTACTATTATATAACTTTTAACCGGAATGTGTAAAATGAAAGTGGACACCTAACGAAAGTTTTAGTGTAAGTTAAACTTGGGTTTCATAGGACAGCGGTGCCCGTATTTTAACTAGAGATGCAAGGCGGTAAAATTGCCGCGGTATTTTACGGGAATTTTACCAGATTTTGGTAAAATACGGTATTTTTTGGTAAGAAACGAATTTGTCGTACTTATTTTTATTTTTTAAAGATATTACAAATACGAGTAGCTTTGTTTTAGGACACTTAACATGACTGCAAAAACCATGTTTAGATCCATCAGGTGGTTGTCGAGATTTATTAGAAGTATGGGACGTTCAAGGTCATTCGGTATGTACTTTTTTCACTTTTTTTTATAAAAAGGGTTATTATGTTTTGAAACTTAACAGGATCGGTGGACATAGGGTCCTTGGTAAAATCTTAAGTTTGTGACCTTGAACGACCATCGCTCGTTGCGATTTTGAAAAAATGGTGCTTGAAATCAGTTTTTTGTGTATAATTACGTCCCTGAAAGTTTTGTAGAAAAAAAATATACGAAAGTCTGAGAAAATAATATTTACTTAAAAATCTTACTATTTTTTTTTTGTAGGATCAATACTTTCCATTCACCTCTTCCTTGCCATATTTGAACATCTATATTCCTTCAATTCTTTCATCTGTTGATGTTTGTGAAGTTAAAGAGCTGAAACCTTAATTTATGTGGGTGAGATTCATCTAATTGAATTATTTCACTTACATACTAGGCAACGCCTAAATATTTTTTTTTTCAATTTCTATACTTTTTCATGGACCAGGTAGATTTATCAAAAATATTTTGAGTTTGTCTAAATTTTTGTAGACAAGGACTGAATTTAACTCCCCGGGAGCTGTTAACATTAACATATTACAACTGAGATGACGAACATTTAAGAGAAGGTAAAATAGAAGTCTAGGCATCTACAGGGCTTATGACCTGTCATTGGCTGGTTTAAGTGGCCACTTTACACACTGTGTATCATTCACCATTCTGCCCATATTTGAACATCTATATTTCTTCAATTCTTTCATCTGTTGATGTTTGTGAAGTTAAAGAGCTGAAACCTTCATTTATGCGGGCGAGATTCATCTAATTGAATTTTTTCACCTAATGTTCTTCATATCTGTTATTATATGTTAATGTTAACAGCTCCCCAGGGAGTTGAATCCAGTCCTTGTCTTAAAAAATTTGGACAAACTCAAAATATTGTTGATTAATTTGTTATTATGAGTGCATAAGTAGGTGCGTAGGTGTATTTAAAATTAATACCGTGTTCATTTTCACAAACGGCATTTTAAATCTCGGAAATATTATGTTTGTGCGACATCTGTGAATCACGGAGGAAAACATTTTCATTTGTTGTTTAGAATTTTCCCCAATATACAAAGTGCAATCACGATTTTGTAGCCTTATTTTTTTAAATTTATTATAATCTGGAAATTCAGTAGTTTAAAAAAAATATGTATTTGTTTATAGACTATCAAACTTAGCCAATATATTGTTTTAATTGTGTATCGTATTATCAGCGCTATGATTTTGAAAAGTTTTATAATTGAACGTAGTCACGCAGAAAGCAATCCAGCAGCCAGTCCACAATTTAAAAAAAATAAGAAATTGATAATATCGGATGCAGTAAGCTTAATTATACATTCTGCCTAAAACATCCAGGCTGCATTCATATAAAAAAACTGTAATCACCACCTTCTAAAAATCGTGTGTTGATCACTAAAACGGTATTTCTCAATTTGCGGAAAACACCCACAGCACTAAATAAATCTTGCGGTATAAATGCTAATGGGAAGATTAATGACTCTAAAAATATAGTTCTCTTAGATAAATCAAAGTGAATTTAATTTAATTCATCGTTCGTAGTAAAAAAATACGTTTTATTACAGAATGTCAACTCACACATTCAACGTTTAAATGATGAGTCATTTAATAGATCTGGCTGTTTTCTGCAAAATGTATATTTGAGGTTATGTGATCAGCCGGAATTAAAAAAATCACAAATATTCCTTAAACACATAATGAAATAACTTTAAAATTTTATATAACAAATAAATTCAGTGATTCATTAATAGTAAGTACCCAATTATTAAAAAAATATAATTTATTCAATACATAATGATACAACATACATAATAGCTTTACAAGGGGTGGCTGTCTCCTTAATGCACATCATTGGTTGTGTGGTCAGCCAGATTTAAAAATCATTAAAACTGGTTAAATACATGATATTATTTTTAAAATTTAAAAAAAAAAACGACCGTATGCCTTATTTATCATTTGTTAAAGTAAAAAACATTCCAACGGTTGTGTAGATTCGATTATTCACTCTTTTCAGAAAAGTGCTTTTATCTAAGTTTCTCTTTTCTATGGCTGACAGCTTTCTGCATAACTGCATTTAAATTGCTCCACAAGTGACGTCACGGGTTCTTGTTGCAGAGAAAACTCTCAGTAAAAGCTAATTGGTAGGTTAGTTTTCCGGAAACCGTTGCCGGTTTTTCTCTTTCACAACACTCTATCATTGGTTTATCGTAGTGAACTAAGGACATAACTGAGAGAAGTTCTTTTTTTTTCAAACCTTTTTTGAGAAACTTCGCCGAACAACTAAATGCTCTAAACTTTACCTTGCAAAAACATTTTTTGGATACAATTTACCAAATTGCTGAACTTCCTTATATATATTTTTGAGGATTACATGAGGCTGTTAAAATTTGCAATCCATTAAAAATAATATATAATGATTTGTGCCATCTAGGTTGTGGTATAGCGGGGTCCTAAATAATTTGCAAATTTTCCCGTTAGAGAATCTTTTAATTTTTGTTATTTTGACCTTTTTTTATTAGAGGCTTTTCAGCAGGTGGGGAAAAAAATATGGAAATAAGTTACGAAAAATACTCCATAACATCCAGATTAGTCGAGAAAAAATCTTTCTTGGATTTTTTTCTTGAAACAGCGGGGATCGAATCCGCGACGCCAGTTTCACAGTTGGCCGTTTAACTAGCTGCTCCACGGCGCCTATCGAAACACTCATAGCAACGCCCATTTTTTATTTGTCCCATGAACCTTCTATTTTAAATAAATATATAGATAAACACAATCAATCATATTTGAAACTAAGTGCAACTTGTAATCAGTTTGGTACATTAAGTTATTTTTTAAATATAAAAAATGTATTAATTTACTCCCACAGCAGTAATTACATCAACACTTATTTGACCGTTAAATATAATGTAAATTAATTCATTATTTTTAGTCCTAAGATCATTTTTTCTTTTCTTATGCAGGATGGCCGGAGTAGTGACGTCCTAAGTTAAAATGTAGGTGTTTCATATTGAGGAGTACCTGAATCACCCCCATGTATGTTCCGCGAATTTCCGTTGTTTTTGAGTTGTGAGTTTTTAAACATTTTTGGCTGGATTGGTTGTTATTTTTTTTTCTAATTTCTCGAAGGTTTTTGTCAATTTTTTTTAGTTACTTATTTTCAATGTGTACTTTCACACATTAAATAATCAGCTTCATAACATTAATGGACGCTACAAAAGTTTTGATCTAAAGTGCAGAAGTTAAGTTCGAACGAGTCAGACTTGAACTTTCAACTTAAAATTATAAATCTAAAAAGACCATTCCTTAATTTTACCTATTGTTTACTGCTACCCGTGTCGCCGTTTTATCTCTAACAGTTATTCTTTTCTTAGTTTACAATCTTTCGATCAAGATTATCGTTAGGAATTTTTCACCTTAGTATCTTTGAAAGCTTATATCAGCGAAAAATAGCGTTTTACGTGCAACTTTTTTGGTATTTTTACAAAAACTTACAGACTAGCGCAGTTTTTAAAGTTACTCGAAATTGAGAAAATACCTCTTTAGGTTTTTAATTTTAAGTTGAAAGTTCAAATCTGACTTGTTTGACATTAAATTCTGCATTTTAGGTCAAAACTTTAGTGGTTTCTACTAATATAATGAAGATGATTATTTTATACGTGAAAGTACACATTGAAAAATAAGCAATAAAAAACAAATTTGAAAAAACCTTCAAAAATAAAAATATAAATTAAAAACCAATCCAGTCGAACATTTTCAAAAACTCATTAAAAATCATAACTTGAAAACTAAAGAAAATCGCAGAACATACATGGGGGTGATTCTGATACTTCTCAATATAATCAATCACCTACATTTACCCTTTGGACGTCACTTATTCGGAGACCCTGTATATTCAACATAATATTTTATGTTTTCGATGACAATATAAATCTCAAAAACAATATTGACAGTAAAAATTTTTTTTTTATCTTATTGGTTAGTTTATAAAATTGAGTAGCGAAAGGGTGGGATAAAGAAGATACTGGGCATACGGAAAATCTAAAAACACATAAAACTAATGATAGATGAAATATTTATTTAAAAGGTGTTTTACACAAGTATATTTTAAACCCCATGCACTGGCACTTGAAGTGACTGATCATCTTTCCTTAATGAAATTAAAAAAAATATCAAGATACGCTGCAATTGACGTAACAGTAAAGTGCCTTATGCACCATTCGGTGCGAAAATTGAACGATTATGATGAAGCAAAATACAATAAGTTTTTGATTTTGACAAAGTAATTGATTCTTACAGAATACAATATTTATAAATTGTTTTGATTTTATATCGCCGTACGAGTTTTTAATTTAAAAATTGACGATGAAAAATAAAATATACCAATTTCTCCATACTTGTTTCCAAGCCGGTGTTGTTTGACGATTGGAGATTTTACAAAATAATTCAGTTTACCAGACGACGTGCGACAACAAAGATAGACTGCAATCTTTTACGTCGAAAATTATAGATCCGTGTTTTGTTTTTGTTTTCACAAAGAGAACTGTTTTTACAAAGAGAATAGTTTTGATTTAAGGTAATTTATAAACAAATACGTTTATTTCTATTTTTATATATTTTTAACTTTTTAATCTTTTTTTTTCTATTGAATATGTTCTGTAACTTGAATTATAAAAATAAAACTTTTATTTTATTGGTTGGTTGGAAGAAATTGCCATTTGGCAATAAGCCCGCCAATGTACAAATAACATTATGTACAAAAAGTTAAATAAATAAAAAAACTGTATTTTTTGCGGTAAAGGTAATGTAGTAGATAAATCAAAAACCCTTTTTTTAATAAGCATGTGCCTGCATAGTATAAATTATTTTATAAAAAATACAATATCTACAATTTTCTCGTGAAGGGTTGATCTCTATCGATTTTTAGATTATGATAAAAAACGATATAAAAGAAACTTGTAGCAAATATTTTGTTATTACCGAAGACACAATGAAAAACGTGATTGTTTTGTGTTTTCTTATCGCTGTAACTGTCGGTAAGGACCAATTTTCATTTTAAATACATAATCAATATTAATTAGGTGTGCAATCACGTAGACTGAAAAAAAAAATGCATGTAATATCAACAAAAATATACAGATATCGTTGCATTCTTGAATGGTACATAAAATAAATTTAGGATTTAAATCTCGTAAAAATAATACCCTGCAGGTGAATTGTAAATGTTTATAGACTTAGATTGAAAATCCTTCAAATCACAATGAAAGCAGAGAAAAGTGGACCGCGAAAATGAACGTGGTTACATGGCCAAACGTCAAACGTCAGTGTCAAAGTCAATCCGGGTGGAGTTTGTTTTGCACTTTCCAAGCTTTTCTTTAAATATATATTAGCGCCCATTGTGATTAAGCTACAAACTAAGTACAGTAAATGCAAATCCATTAGCGGGATTCTTGCTTTCATTCCTGTGTGGCTGTGATGTCACACTAGTCTTAATACAATACAAGACTTGATACACCTCTCTTAGTTTTTCTTAATGATGAAGTTGTATTTTTTGTAATATTCAAATGGTCATTTTCACACCGAATTTGGAAACTTTAATTTGTGTTCTGGATTTTAATATCAAAAATATTTATTCTTGCTACGCAAAAAATTAATACAGCAATTAATCTGTATAAAAGAGAGCGCAAAGATAGAATTCATAATAAAGTAGACAAAGACGCTGTTTTGTGGCCGGTGTTTTATGTGAAACATATATTTAGTCGGATATTGACAATGATGGGAACGTCATTATTTTTAATTTATTTTGCTTTAACACTGCTAAGTTATATGTTTTGTTTTATAAATTATGGAAAAGGAATTATGAAACAGAATGCTTCCATGTTTTTTTTTTCAAATGTCTAAACTTTAGAATATTCCGTATTTTTCTTGTGGTAACACTATGTTACATCACCGTGCGCAAATGAATTATTTACCACAGTCTTTTAAGAGTTAAGCATCTTCCGATCAGCCAAAAACAGACGTATAATGTAATTTATACAAATAATGGACGAGTGATCCTTAAACCCACTAATTTGGAATAACCACTTACCGGTTTCATCGCTCTCTTGATATTTGCGTGACCGGTATCATTATTATAAAATTAATTTTATTTATACAAAAAGAGTCGGTCCATATCATCCATGTCATCTATGTGAAAAATTCAAAATTACTCAATTTGTTTCAAATTAGTGATCAAAAACAACGCTTTTTTATTTTAATAAGAACAAAGGACTCATTGGGCGAAATATTTCAAATTTGTAGATTCAAGTATCACTCGTCTATTATTTGTATAATAAATTACCATAAACTGCCTTTCAAAACTTTTACTAAGAAACTTGAATGTTATAGACTAGTTGGACGAAGTTTTAAAGTTGTTTGTATAAGCGGTGATATGATTTTATCAAACCAAAAACACAGTTGAAGCCTACTCCATCAAAACAAACATAAAATAACTGTTTTCAAATCACATAAAAACTATCTTTCGTACGAATAGTTCAGTTTATTTTTTATTGTAAAGGTGTACCCAACCAGAAATTTTAATAATTTTTTTGAAACCAACCGGAAATAATTGATTAAAAAAAAAATGTTTTACAAATTTTATCTTTTAACCCAAGAACTAAGCTCAATTTAAGAGGTAAAAACGATCATAAATATAAACATGCAAAAAATACAAATTTTAAATATTTTTTTGATCGAATGAAACAGACATAAAAACAAACAAAAATATTTGTTTTAACATTGGTTGATTTTAAGACGAGTAAATAATATAATAAAGGTACCATCATAATGCATAACATACTGTTTGTAAAATATTTTTTTGTACATTGGTTTTTTTGTTGTGTTTTTTAACGATTGTAAACTCTCCTTACTAAGCCTTAATTTATATTTTCAATATTTTTAATGACCAACTTTTTCTTAAGCTTTTAGTGGAATATCTTTATATTTAACGTGTACTCTTTTCAGCCTTCTCCCCTCCAAATGGCGAAGAAGACCATCCAAGATATCATTGGATACCTGACGGCAAGGGAGAAATGCACTATGTAGATCTTCTTGCTGAACCTTCGGAGCCATCAAGGTTCAATCCTGATGCTGATATTGTGTATCTTTTGTTTACGAGGTAAAACACTAGTTCTGAACGTAACAACATATTTGAGAATGTATTTTTCTACCACTACGAGACTCCATTAGACGATTTATTAAAATTTAAATAACAATTGAGACATGAATTTAATTTATATTATACACAGTGTTTCAAGGCCAGACTGCGAAACTTCATCGTCATGGTAAAATTTAAAAAAAAGGTAAAAATGAAGGAAATCTTTTATTTCTGGGACAAGCATCCCTTTTACAAACCCTACCCTTCCCCTACAAAAAAATATGAGATTTAAAACGTATTTGACCAATGAAGCCATACGCACCAGACGCGGACACGAAAAGCGGTTGTGTAGGGGAGGGGTTGGGTTTATGGAAAGTATGCTTGTCCAACAAACTAAGAATTTTCTCGATTTTTAATTAAAAAAAAAAAAATGGAAAAACTTTATTTATATCGTGAGGAATGCTCCTTTGAAGTTTCGCGGTCTGGTCCTTAAACACCGTGTTTATCATTAAAATTAAACTGCCCATTAAAAGACTTGATTTTAATATTATTAACTGCATAATTTTCATATGGTTTCTTTTTTTATTTTATTAAAAAAAAATCTTTACAAAATAAGTATAAACAAAAAATAAAATAATTTTGTCCACCAAACTAAGCAATATTTAGTTTTATCTTTTAAATTCATTACCTTTATACTTTTAATAGAAGATATATTTTTAAAAAAAAGAATATGTTGCGGCGTTAAGTTATGCATGTGCATCATTTTTAGGAAAAATCCAACACAAGGGCAAATCATCAAGAGGGGAAATCTTCAAAGTCTCCAAGAATCTAACTTTGATGCTAAAAAACCAGTTAAGTTCACGATCCACGGGTGGACAGAAGACAAGGATTCTGGGACTAATATTGTTATTACTGATGGTAAGAATAAAACATACCAATGGCAAAATTATGGAACAATAATTAATTTCAATCGTAAATTACGTAGTGTGTTATTGATTTGTATCTTTGAAATAAAAAAACCCTTTAATCCAAATATAAAAATATTTTTCATGCACATGGCACATTTTGATGATTTCTAATCTTCAAAAGTTTTATTTTAAGTTTTTTTAAAAACAAGAATTTTAGTCATGTGAACTTGTCAAATGATTACATCTTACAAAACTTGATGTATTGACTGTTTTCAGCATTTTTGAAAGCTATGGATGTGAACATGATCACCGTGGACTGGTCTGCCGGATCTAAAACAGACTACTCAGAAGCAGCCAAGAATGTAGTTACTGCGGGAGCCAGCGTCGCAGGCTTCGTCGACTGGCTCAATACCCAAGGAGTTGCCTTCAGCAACGTCCATCTGGTAGGACACAGTCTCGGTGGGCAGATGGTGGGCGTCGTAGGCAGGTCTTGCAAGAACGGGAAAGCGGAATATATCACATGTGAGTAAATTTAAAATCGATCACACGACTGTGATAGCAACTTTTTTATCACCTTCCTTAATTTGGTGACAAACGCCGCCCTGGGTGGACGTGACGGGAACAGTTTGATCGTTTGTCATATATCCATCTCATCTCAGGCAACTGTTCCTGTGGGATGCTGATACAGTTGGGACTGTGTTTCTTTTCGTTCGGAAAGCACACTTTTGTCCTCCCCTTACAGGGGTGCTATTCGGATCCTCTGCCTCTGATCACTCAGGGAGTTTTTCTTTATACAAGGCCGTTCTCTCACTGTAAATATCCATGTTTTTAATCGTCTTTGTTTTGTAATCTTTTTTGTCGACTTTGTTTGTTTTAATCGTCTTTGTTTGTATTGGTTATGTATACTATTTTACTATGTTTTAAGAAATTATTTTTGTATGTGTTTATTTCTGTAAACTTTTTGTAAAAACATGTATTTTTTAATAAAAAACAACAAAGCATTGAGGGGATCCTGAGGGGTGGGGATGACGTATTGGCCTCTATCCACACATCTTTCTCCTCCCCTTTTAATCTGCATAGAGTTTATATTCCTAAGGAATATTTATAATAATTTTCCTGTATGCAAAGCTGACAAAGAGTCCTTGCTGACTATATAACAGCTGCGGGTGGATGGTGGGGTTAAGAATTCCCTTTAATATCCATCTCATTCTAACGCAATTAAAACCATATTTCACTCTCGTTCCTACTCATACGATACAAATGAATTCACGAAACGAATAAGTTACAGCATAAGGCTACAGATTAACGCAAGTCGATCTCGCTAAGCGAATCCCGTAACATTTCGTCGTGGTCGTATTCGTAAAGTAACGACGGGTGAGCGAAAAATGCGACATTGACTTTCTTTCTTTCTTTGATGAAAATCACATGCGTCGTTGTTCTACGATAATAACGATTTGTTATATATGTATCGGTACATTGAGATATTGGAAGGCCCCTTTCAGATCAAACGTTTTTTCCAGAGTTTCAGTGATGGAAAAGTTAAGGGGGTTATTTGCTTTCTTTTCTGTTTGTCTGTCTTGTGGCTTAGTTGTCAAAGCGTTACAAACGTTTACTTCATGAGATTTCGGGTTTATTTTTCATCGGTATTGACACAAGATATTGTTTTTTTATTGAAGTGTAGTTTTTAGTGACCGACCGAAGCTTCAGTTTCAGTTTCGGCCAATTTCAGCCGCAATTTTCGTTTCGGCCAAAAATTGGCAGACTTATGAATTCGCCTTTGTGTAAAAAAAGATATTAAAATTCACTCTGATATATCAATGCAATGGTCTTTGAATGCTTTATTAAGTTAGTTTCACCCTACAATGCTCAATGTAAATGATCTGCTACATGCCGATAATCGGTGTATAAAAATGATTTCAAACATGTTTATTACTCGGCGACTAGTCTATTATACTGTATTTATGCTATTTATGCTATTATTTATGCCATCATCATCATAATTGGTTTTAAGAAGTTGCTACCGGGGTAAAATTTTTGGAAAAAATTTGAAACAAAAAGCCGCACTTATTCTGTCAAAAGCTTCATTCAAGATTCAGCTAAAGTTCAAAAGGTGATTTATTAGCTTTTTTTAAAAAAGATTTTTTAAGACGGGTACGTCTTGAAACCGGTAGACATAGAAAAGTCGGTTAGTGGTTATATACTAATATTGAATAAAATTTACTTTATATTTTGATTTAATAAGTTTAAATATGTGGTTTAATAAACATTTTCTGTATAGATTCTGCAAAATATAACAAGGATCATTGTCAAAACATCTGCTTTTTTTTCATTGTCAATTTGCTACTGTGTTAGTTGTCGGCCTTGTGGTGTAATGGTCAGCACGTTTGCCTACCAAGTAAGAGGTTTCAGGTTCGATTCCCGACATGGTTGATATGAAATATTTATTTATAAAGGTGTTTTCACAACATAATATTTCATATTCCCTAGACTTGTACCTGAAGTCTAAGACTGATCATCCTATCTTCATGTAATAAAAAATGACCAAGATACGCTGTGATTGGTGTGCTAATCCAGTGCCCTATGCACCCTTTGGTGCGGGAAGGGAATGATAAAAGATAATGATGACCGTGTTAGGTGTCTCAGGGCAGCAGTATTAGTGGGTGATTTTTTTCTGTTTCTAGCATTGGATCCCGCTTTCCCCGGCTGGACATCATCTTCAGCAAGAGTCAGGAAAACTGATGGCAAATACGTCGAGGTTATCCACAGCTGCGTTGGTGTCATGGGAATGGTTGATGCTGTAGGGCACAACGACTTCTACCCCAATAGTGGAACGCCCCCGATGCCAGGGTGTGGTTCCGACGTGTTGTGTTCCCACGAGAGATCGAGGGAGTACTTCGCTAGCTCACTTGACAATCAGAAGTTTGTTGGAAAGCAATGTAAAACAGTGGCTGAAGCAACGGGGGGGGTAGAAAAATGCACAGGAGATAAAACATTATACATGGGAGGATCCAAAATTAAGGCCGAGTAAGTAAAACAATCGTCAGTTTTAATAACGACGGCCTGTGGTGTAGTGGTCAGCGCATAAGCTTACCATGCAAGAGGTATCGGATTCGATTCCCAGCATGGGCGACATGAAACATTCATTTATAAAGGTGTTTTTACACGAGCATATTTCATAGCTGGACTGGCACCTGAAGCGTAAGACTGATCATCTAACCTTAATTTAATAATAAACGAACAATATACGCTGCGATTAGTGTACCAATGCAGTGCCCTATGCACTGTTAGGTGCGGAATGAAAAAAATGTTGAATAATATAGATAATTACAGAGATTTGATAAAAATCTTCTTACTTTTTTAAAGGTATCTCGTGTTACGTAGGGACTATTTTTAAATACATTCATATAAAACAAAGTATAACACTTATTAAAAACATTTCCAGAAGTTACTACAACTCCATTTGGGACTTAAATAATATTTATTAATTTTTTTATACGCCCTATTGGCTTTAACGTTTATTTGTAATTCATTTATGTGCAGCAGTCTAACATAAGTATGAAAATGAGTTGAAAATTTAAAATATCGCAAGAAAGACTAAAAGAAACAATTATAAGTTAAAATAAGGAAATATACCCACACGGGTATATGGGTATATAGAAATATTGAATATATTAAATACATAAATACACGCACAAACATACAACCCTCTCTTATGCATACACACACACACAAACACACATATATATATATATATATATATATATACACATATACATATGAACGTAGTTATGCAAAAACCAGCCAGTCCACAATTTCGAAAAAACGATATATTGGTGTAATCAAGTGCAGTAAGATCAATTTTATGTTCTGCTAAAAACAGTCAGACAGCTTTCATACAAAAAAAAAACTATAAAAATCACCTTATGAAATTAGTGCCGATCACAAATCAGAATTTTTCAATTTGCAGAAAACAATCGCAGGACGAGAAAAATCTTACGGTACTTTAAAATTTATTTACACTGTTCAAATACATAATCAGATTAATAATCAGATTAAATACATAATCAGACATAAACAGATACCAAAAAAATCTAATGTATTAATTGTTAATGATTTGTCAAAGTCAAAAATATTCCAACGGTTGGGTATATATATATATATATAGTTGGATAATTTATATAGCGTCATTTTTGTGAAAATCACCTCAAGGGCGCTGTACAATTAATAAATATCCCAGTACGTCTTGCAGCTACAGAGCGCATGGACGGTTGGGATTCTAGTTCCTCGTTTTCAATTAAGATCTAGATTACAGGACGTCTTGCAGCTACAGAGCGCATAGACAGTTAGAAATTTAGCTCCCATTTACACATTTTAAAAATTGACAAATAAATTTAGTGTATTAATGATACTAAAAAAAAATAAAATAATATGAATAATAAAAAGGAGTAAGATTACAACACGTCTTGCAGCTACTAAGCGCATAGACGATTGGAATTCTAGACGCCATTTATAAAATTTAGGTATTTTTAAGGTATAAGGATAGGTAGATTTGATCATTCACTCTTCTCACGAAGGTGCTATTATCTCAGATTCAATTTCCTATGGCTGGCTGCTTTCTGCATAACTACGTTCATATATAAGTATTTAAGTATTTGACTATAGAGATACATTAAAAAAAAGAAACGTCCATCAGCAGCCTATGCACCCACCACGTGCGACTCTGTGGTGTGGATTTTCGACTGGCGGAATCATTGCCCGTATTTTATTTTGAGAATGCAACCAACAATGCAGTTACCGTCAACGGTCTTCTTTATCGCGAGATGCTAACTAACTTTTCGTGGCCTGCATTGGATGAAATTGATGTTTATGGCATTTGGTTTCAATGATATGGTGCAACCCGCCACACTGCTGCAGAATCAACGCAGTTATTGCAGGCGTAATTTCCACGACGAGTTTTCTGACGGGGGGGAGAAAAGTTTACAGGCGAACAAGATCGTGTGATCTGACACCGATGGACTTTTTTCATCGGGGATTTCTGAAGGAAAAAGTGCATGCAAATATTTCACAGACAATATCGCAGCTCAAAACGGAAATTCGACAATATTGCCGAAATTCGTCCACAATTATGTCAATATGTGGTCGAAAATTTTGTGAAAAGGATGAACGTTTGCCAACAAAGTAAAGGCGAGCAGTTTTCGGATGTTGTGTTCAACACGCAACCTCCGTGTTCATATTTTATATTGAAAAGAAAACACCCTCGAAATTCAACTGCAGTATGCATTTTGATAAAAAAATATAATACAAGCTTTGAGACACCTTTATTTATATTTTTTAAATGGCTGGTATCGCGTTTTGGTAACACCATTTTATAATAATTAATATGCCGTTGAAAACGAAAGTGCATTACGAACTTATATTTTCAAAAATTTGCCGTCTTTTAGAGTTGAATTCGAAGCCATATTTATTGATCTTTTTTTATTTCAGAATGGGCATATTTGCCTTCAAAACAAACGCCGACAAACCATACTATCAATAACCTGGAGCCGCTCAACATTTAAAGTAAAAAACAATAAAACGAAAAAATTTCATTAACAATAAACATTTTCTAACCCAAAAATACTGTTTGTATTGAATTTGTGAGAAACGAAACCCTAAATGCTACAATTATCAAATCCTTTTCTTTTCAAAAATATTATCAAGATTATTTTAATACATATATATTACAACACATATGAAGAACACTTAAAAAGGGAATATAAATGTCTAGGCATCTACATGGCTTATGACTTGTCATTGGTTGGATAAAGTGGCAACTATACACACTGTGTGACATTCACCATTCTGCTTATATTTGAACATATTTATTCCTTTAATTCTACTATATGTTGATGTTTGCGAAGTTAATGTAAGTAAAGTTAGTATTAACGACTTACAAATGAAATATGTGCACATTGTTATCATTAGAGCAGACATAATTATATATTTATATGTGCCTGGTTTCAAGATTCAAAATATTTAAAAAAAAAATAAGAGCTTCAGCTCAACTCAACAGTTTCAACTTATAATGATGTGAGTGATAACATTATCTGATTGAATTATTTTACCTACATATAAGACAACGCCTAAAAATATTTTTTAATTTTTATACTTCTTCTTTGACCACGTGGATTTACTATCAATGTTTTGAATTTGCGCAAATTTTTGTAGACACTTTTTCCCCCTTTAAAAGAGTTTTTTATCTTTGTTGTACAATGTTTATATAAACAACTTACTAGGGAGTTAAATCTATTTCTTATTCACAAAAATTTACACGAATTCAAAACATTGTTGATTTAAAATTAATATTAAAAAGAAATCTTTTGGAACTATTAATTTCAATTAAAAATTAGTCGAGATTGAATAATAAATTGAGAAAATATAGTATCTAATGTGTATGATTATTATTTTATTAGAATTTGACTTTAATTGGACCCTTTTTCACTGTTTTGCAAATCGAATATATTGTATGATTTATTTAAATAAACGCCAATTTTTGGCGCTGAACTCAACTAAAAATAACAAATATAACGTATGTTTTTTTAATGTACTAAAACTGTTTTTTTAATGTACAAATACGAATAAGATTTTGAAAAAGTTGTACGAAAATATTATTCGGTCCAAACAATAATGCAGAAAAATCACACATATTTTTTGCAATTTCTTTTCTAAGAGTGCAATAAAATAAAATAAAAATATCTTCAATATTGCAGTTTTATGTTAGTAATGAAGTCAAACTACCGTGTGTCTAATATTTATTGATTTAATTGTTAGTTTATGTTCAATTTACATATTTAAAAATACGATTTAAAACAAAAAAATATTTATATCTATTAGAAACAAATGAAAATACTACATACTCAATTATTACTTTTTATATAAAAGAATGAATCGTTCTTAAAGTTTGATAAAATTCCAGCAAATATATTTACTTTTTTGGTTATCGGTGTGTTTGTTCCCAAAAGAGTAAATTTTTGGGAATAGATAATAAATGTGCGAATTTGCCTCAGAAATATAAACAAATAAAAAATAAATAATATGCCTCATTGGCCTATTAGGCACATTGAAATAACCGTTGATACATTTGACCAAATCAGGAAAATCAAAAATATTATTTAACACTTTATTCAAAAAACCAGATCAGATTCACTAATTTTATGAAAGTTCTTTTTTTATTTTTTTATTTATTGGGATATCAACAGTTATACGTGTAAAAAAATAAAATATACAGAGAATAAAACCAATGACAGATATACACAGAAATACATTAAATACACGTACAATACATACTAGTGTGTTCGTGTGAGTGTAAGTGTGTGAGAGTGTGGGTGAGTGGGTGTTATATTGGAATGAGGGTGGACATGTGTGTAAATTTTATTGCAGAAGTGTCGAAAACATAAAAATATATACAAAATATTAAGAATTAGAGATAAAATAAAATAAGATAAGATAAAATAAAATAAGACTTTATTATTAAAACTAAGTATAAGACAAAAAAGTAGGTTTTAAGACGCGCATTTTAAATGTTATTTATTACAATCAAATGCATCAATAAGGGGAAAGTTCAAATTATATTCACGAGCAAAACGTATAAGTGGAGAGTTCTGGGCATAGTTCGTACAAACTGCTGGCACATGAAATAGAAAGCTCAACGTGTGACGGGTGCGGTAGCCAGGGACATTTAATGATAAATTCGATATAGGAGCCGGACTACAAAATACACAATAGAAGATTAAAAATACTTTATATTTTCTCTCGGTAAATGCAGTTTAACATTTATAAATCGAAAAAAAATAATGCTGGATTTTTCAATTTTGTTACAAGAGGTAGCAAAGAGAGAAGTTATTTTATTATTCTGCAATTACTTCCAAAACACAAAAATTGCCTGTTTTATGTTTTGGTAAGGTGCCAGAATTTGCACCCATGTGAGGAGGTACTGCCATTATCTTCCGTCTTACTGGCATCAGCTCCCGCCGTCCTGGAAGGCCGTCAATGCTGATCCTTCGGCTTTATTCGGCGGGACTTTGTGACGCGGAATTGACGTGGGAGGAGGCGAGAGCGCTGGCTAGCGATTGGGTATTCTAGAGTGGCATTTTTAAAGCAAAAACACGCGTAGAAAACGCATTTTCAAAGCGTAGTTACGTACTAAATACTCGCTAACAAAGCGATCACTTCGCGCGCACTTCCGTTCAGAATATCAGCCCTAGAGGCCCCTGGTGATGTCCAAATTCTCCACTTAGGAGCGTATGTGGTAAAAAAAAGAATTTTTTCGTTTGCAACATTTTTATAAATATAATTATGTTTGTTTTAGTAGATAAATTTTCTGTTCTCCTAAACTTTAAATAAAAAAACATTAATATCGAAAATTTATGAAAACTAGTATCGCGAACTCCCAGATCTGAGTTCCGAGGTTCAATACTCACACTTCATCTTAATTTGTTTTTTTTTTGTAGTTTTTTATAACTACTCGTATATTACCTATATTGATTCCAAAATTAAAATATTTGGGTAAATCATATGAATGCAAATATTTTTTTTTTTTCAATTTTTTTTTATTTATTTTATTTAATTTTAATGCCCTTGTGGGGTTTTACATTATAAAAAATACATGGGCTTTAAGCTATAAACTACATAGTGATAGCGAGTATAAAATAAATGAATACAAGAATACCAATTCAATGGAAATAAATTGAAATAACAAAAACCATAAAAACAATAAGGACTCGAACACAAAATGGCTAAATGACTCAATAAATTATTTTATTATTTATGAAAATCTTTCATGAAATTTTGATATTATTATTGAAAACATCCAGAGTATATTAGGAAGGGTGTCTCACAGTAAAAATGGCATTGAATTGATAAATATTAATGCACTAATTTGAGTGTATCATAAGCCATTAAATCAGTTTTACGTTTCAAATTAGCACTAGTATTATATTTTATTTAGTATTGTTATTTTCTTTAAATTTCGCATATATTTTTTTCTCATGTATATTTGAAATGATATAAATTCAAATTAGTAAATAAGTATAACAGTGTAAATCACTCTCCAAGCACAAGAGCTAGTCTCTTTTTTGGAAATCTTCAGTTTTAACATTAACTAAATACACAATAGTAGATTGTAATAAAAAAACAAATGTATGATTTTTTAACTTTATTATATAATAATAATTTTAAAAAATAGACCATAGAAATAATGTAAAATTTCATTTTAAAGAAGCAGGAGTGGAATAAATAAATTTCAAAAAGCATTTATTTTATTTATTTTTTTCCTTTCAGAAAACAAAGTCAGGACGTCAACATTAATTTAAGATAGTCATCTGTTGAAATTTAGGAAAGTATCGTTCAGCCTTGGTAATATGGCTTATCCTTATTAGTTTCCAGATAAAAAATGCCAACCCTGTAAAAAAAAACACATGAGTAACAAATGAATATGAAAATTATTGTTATTCTTTGCCTAAATCATAATACCATAATTTTAAATATTTTGATTTTATTTAAATAAAAATATCTTTTTTTTTGCACCACAACAGACCAGAAAGCCTAATGACAGTGGTGAACTACATTACAAAACACCCAGGCCCCGGAAGCCGCTATATTATAATATTATTATTAAATTGTGTGTGATAGACTTTGATGGGAACAATATAATATGTATGTACTTTTATTACCTACATCCACGCAAATGTTTTGCTAGCATGGGATTTTTTTCGGTAAAAGTTTTTATTTATTTTGTAAAAAATACAAAAGGTCCATGTCAAAAAAATTGTAAAAACGCGCCCACAGAAACATCGACACTAAAAATATTGTTTAAAAAATGATTACTTACGCCGGTTTGACCATAGAACCACCCATGTGGAGTGTACTCAAATTCGCACATTTTCCACTTGCCATCTCTTCAAAATCTTTGCATTGGATTGATCTGAATTTAGTATGGTCCATCGAGTCAGCAAAGTATTTCCACGATTTGGCGTGATGGCATCCCATGTCAATGCTAGAACACCCTGGCTGGCTTTCTCCACCATTCGGGTAGAAATCGTTGTGTCCAACTGGATCCTTTAGGCCAGAAAGTCCCCCGTGGGTGTGGATGATCTCCACATACGCTCCATCGGAGGGTCGAATCCTCTTACTGCCACTGGTCCAAAGAGGAAAAGCAGGATCCAAACCTTAAAAAAACTTTAGTTAAATCTTTCAACAACAGCTGACTTATTTTTTATTTAATAAATTATAATGCGTGATCATATTTCACGTCTATTTGCTAGTTAAAACTTAAAGTAACAGCAGACGTCTTCCAAGCCCCTGCCATGTTCTGTTAGTTATTTTAAGCCAGATTCACGTCCTATTGTCAACAGTATTACATTTTCAAGAGTGGACAGCTTTAGTACTGTTAAAACCGACGCATACTATTCCATTTTTCGTTATTTCTTTATCATACTGATTAATGTCTTACTTTCCATTGCTTCCATTACTAAGAGTTGGTTTGATCATGAGCACCTTATAGTTTAAAATCCAAAATACTAGCAGCTAATATTAAAAAAAATATATTTTAAATAAAAACACAGTTTCAAATATATTATTAAATAATTTTTCATTTAAAACTATTGCTAATAATCAAGCAACCGGGTTCAATTGAAGACCAAATGATGTAAAAATAAAACAAGTGATCTAAATACATAAGAGACTAAAAAAGACAAATAATTCAAGTTTGTATATGTAATATGTACTAGTTATATTTAACAAATAGAAATATTTTATTTTTTAATTTATTTCTTAATGATTCGAATAAAATTATCAATAAAACTTCTTGGTTTAGTTTGACTCTTATTTCATTTTAACCAACGAGCGCTTTCGCCTAAGAAGGCATCTACGATACGCATAAGAAGGAAGTAAGCGAAATTTACTTACTAATTACATGCTAGCAACTCTTTCGCTAACCCCAAGAGAGCATTTAGAATCGCACTGCTCTCAGTTTTTAATGTACTAGTAATTAAAGTATTTTATACAGTAATTAACGCATTACATTACCAGTATTCAGAGTATTACATACCCGTTACTAAAGCATGACTTATTTGTAATTAAAGCATAACATACCAGTAATCAAAGTATTACATACCAGGATAAATGTATGAAGTACCAGTAATTAGAGTTTTACGTATGTAAATTAAAGTTACACCAGTATTTAAAGTATTATAATATAACCTTAACTTAAACATTACCTACCAGTAATTAAAGCATTACGTACCGGTTATTAGAGTATTACATACCAGATTTAGTATATTATTAGGTACTAATAATTAGAGTTTTACATACTTTAATTAAAGAGTTACTAAAGTATTACATAGCAATAATAAAACAATAATTACATACCGGTTATATAAGCCACCTTTCCTTTGGTCACCGATCTTCCGGTAATCCCCGCTACGTGCGCACCCAAGCTGTGCCCCACGACATGGGTCTTACTGAGGAGAATTCCTTCAGAAACAAGCCAATCGATAACTTTGCCGAGGAATTCGCCGGTTGGGCCAACATTGGTCACAGCTAACCCATATACACCACTAGCACCTACGCCCCAGTCCACGACGATAACGTTTACATCCAAGACATTGAGGAAACCTAACAAATGAGGAGAATTAATCAATAACAGAAATTGGTAATTGGAAATAAATTTAGTTGTGTCGCAAAACTTTAATGTTTCACGAATGACTTACTTGTGATATGAGAATATTTTAACTAAAATTATTATGAAAATAATACTTTGTTATTAGTGTTACACAATTTTATTATTTTACAAGAACACAACTATAGTTTCGAGAGAGCGATCCTCCCATCGACGGGTGATATAAAACTAATATAGTAAACACAGAATATTGTTCACAATGTCATAGAATTTAAACAAAAAATAATCAAATTAATCAGTGTAACTTAGAGCAGGGGGTTTTTTTCCCCCCTTATCTAAAGTGTTAGCATATGAATGGATAGTTATCTAAAGTACAGATATGAAAACATGATCAACGAGGGACAGGTGGAATTTATTTCTTGAAATTTAGCACAAAAGTGGAAGTTGCAATAATTAAGTCTAAGATTTAATGTGTGGGAAGACATCGCTCGACTGAGAGAGTGTTAACAGACGCGGGTCTAAGAGGGTGAGTGAGGTGAAGGGGGTCGCAAAGGGAACATTGTCAATAAAGGCGAGGGGTGGTTAAATGTGTGATTATTAATTTGGTTGTTCTTAGAATTTAAATTTTTGTGAATTTATATTATTTCTAAATTATTCATATTACTGCCTTTCTTTTTTACTTGGTGCAGGAGTTTTAGGGTCTGATTATGAAATGAGTAGTTACTATATATTATATGATTCACGACAATATTCTGTGTTTACTATATTAGTTTTATATCACCCATCGATGGAAGGAGTGGTCTCCCGAAACTATAGTTGTGTTCTTGTAAAATAATAAAATTGTGTAACACTTATAACAAAGTTTTATTTTTATAATAATTTATAATGAAGTGTTACGAAGTGAATGCCGATTCAATTAAAAATATTATTTTTAACTTTAGTCATTTGTGAATTATTGTTGTAAAAACATGACTTTAATTATGTAGATAACTGCCTCTTAGTATAGCGGTTGCCCCATAAACCTACCATGCCTCAGGTTCTGGGTTCGATTCCTGACATAGTCAAGGTCAAATATTCATTATGAGGGCAGTTCACTGCAATATTTTACTGTCTCTGAACCGTCATCTAAATAGTTAGACTAATCACCTTTTTCATCATCATTATCATCATTCAGTTACCACCCGTATTTCTGACATTAACTGCCTACGAACAGACAGCAGCGGACGTTTAGAACGTCGAGAACCTGATGCCTTGTAAAGTAGGCAAGCGTGGTAAAGGCTCTCAATAGGCTTTCGCAGTATATGGCGCAGACAACGGAAAAGCATCCGCATAAATATATTTATCATCATGTTTGCCTCATAGTATAGTAGTAAGCGAATTTGCATTCCACTCATGAGGTTTTAGTTTTAGTTTCTGGTGCTAGAAGCGTTAAACTGTTAATTTAACCTTCACATTTAGATACGTTGTCATTGTTTAGTAAAAACAGCATTTATCGATATTATTTCTGGCGGATTACCTTTCTTTCCCATTATTCCTTTGACTCATCCTCATGGTACCTAACTCACATCAAGATATAAGAAATTCAAAAATAGAACATTTGGATTTGAAACATTATAAACAAAATGTTGACATTGCTTCACATTGCATAGGAATTTTTGGAACCGTCACGGGTAGTTGTAAAATTTACCACTAATCAATATAATAAATTATTCAAAACTGAAGAACATTCTGATTGCATCAAAGGTAGGTCCTTTTCCATGCTCCTTTCCTTCCTTGAAATATCCCAACCTTTTAAAAAACGGAATGAAACTCGTTTTCTCGCTGCAGTTCACTTTTTGTAAACAGTGATTAGAGCATAGAGGAAATATATAATATCACTTGATTGGAGCACTAAATTAGTACTTTTGTGAATGAATGAATGAATAAATGTGGATGAAATGTCAGATAAGGGAATGAAAATAATAAAGCTACTATTTAATGCTACTACTACTACCATCACGCCCTCTCCCATGAGAGTTGGTAGGGAGAATGGACCGCCACACACGTGTATCCCTGGGTGCATTCCTTTCTTCTTCCACATTAATACATTTGTTAGGTTTTATCAGCTTTTAACATGACCAAACTTTTGTTTACCTGATCATGCCACGTCTTTTTTGATCGTACTGGTCCTACGTTACCTTTCATCATCGCCGATTTTTTTTTTCAAAATACAAATGACACGACCCGCGCTGACGGAAAGTTTGATTAGACGATTTGAATTTTTAATAATTAATCATAAAATAGCATTAATTTTCATCTTCATTGGAAGTTATCTTGTTTCCACGATTTTTCGATGACTTTACACTAAAAAATCTCAATTATAAAAAGAATATTTAAATATCTTTACTTCGTAAATCTTTACCATCGTAAATCCTTATCAAAAAATATCTTACCATCTCTTGTTGTATTGCAGTAAATACCATTACCATTGTCTGTCCACCCATGGGCAATGAAAGCTACGGGTTTTGATTTGTCAAAGTTAGAAGACTGAAGAGATGACGAATCTCCGAATTTTATTATCTCCGATTTTGCAGGATTATTTCTAAAAAAATAAAAAATTCGTAAAATTAATTTCTTAACAATATTTTGAGTGTGTCCAAATTTGTATAGCTATAAACTGGATTCAACCCTCCTGGGAGTTATTTATATTTGTATGTCGTTGCTTTAGTTCGTTTTTGTCCCACAGACCTTTTTCAACGAAGTGAGCTGGAGTTCAAAAAGACCCTTAATTTATAAATATTTTTTTTTTTTTAAGGGTTTTTTTCTTAAGGCTCAACTTCTGCAGATTTGTGTTTTGATCTGTTGGATAAAAACGAACTGAAGCAAACATATAACAGCCCAGATGAAGAAAGTTTCATAGAAGGGAATATAGAAGTCAAGGCATTAACAGGGCTTATAACCTGTCATTGGCTGATTTTACTTCAAAGATCATAATTAAAAGCCCCCATTCACTTACCCCGATGCGTTTAAAAGATCTTGTGGACTCTTTTTAGATCTACCTATTGCAAAAACAATCTTTTTTTAGTAGTAATGAACGGAATTGTTTTTTTTAATCCTTTATTTACAAAAGGTTAGCGTTTTTTTTTTTAAATTTACATTTGCTACTTTTAATTCCCCTATTGCCAATTTGTCTGTCACTCTCAATTTAATGAACTTCACAAATATCGACATAGGCAGTATGGTAAAATAGAATATAAATGTTCAAACGTAAACAGAAAAGGTGAAGGTTACACGGTGTGTAAGATGGCCACTCAAACCAGCCAATGACAGACCATGAGCCATGTAAATCCCTTGACTTCTATATTCTCTTCTTTAAAATCTTCTTCGCATCTGTTGTTATATATTTAATTTATTTCTATTTAATAACAGCAAAACAAAAATATTTACATTGAAACATAAAAAACAATATGTTAACAAATAACAAGAGAGATGAAAAATATTTTAGAGAGGGAAATATAAAAGTCTAGATATACATATACAGGGCTTATGACCTGTCATTGGCTGGTTTAAGTGGTCACTTTACCCACTGTGTAAAATTCACTATTCTGCCTATGTTTGAACATCCACATTTACTCAACTCTTCCATCTGTTGACTTTTGTGAAGTAAAAGAGCTGAGACCTTTATCATGTGGGTCAGATTCATCTGGCTGAGCCAATTCACCTACTAGGCAACGCCTGAAAACATGTTTCCAATTTTTATACATCTTCTTCCTTTAAAATGTGGATGTTTAAACATTAGAAGAATGGTGAATGTTACAAAGGGTGCAATTATCATCATCATTATTTCCTTTCCGCACATTAAAATACATAAGGCGGTGCATTGGTACACCAATAGCGTATCTTGATAATTTTTGTCACTTGAAGGTAATATGAACAGTCTTACGCTTCAGGTACCAGTCCAGGGACCCGAGACCTCTGCAAATGCGCTGAATATTACACCACGAAGCTGACAGTTTGTTAAACAGTAGGCAGTGTGTAATGTGGCCACTTAAACCAGCCAACGACAGGTCATTAGCCCTGTAAATGCCTAGACTTTCATATCCCTTTTCAGAAGTGTTTCCCTCTCTGTTGACTTTCAACAAATTTGAATAAGTTTCGTTTTCGGCCGAAACTAGAACAGAATCCAAAACCCGTTTTCGGCTGAAAATCTACTTTCGGTAGTTACTACAAAACAGTGAATGTTCCGCAGTATAAAAATCTTGTGATATGCAATGCTACCAGTAAATTACAAAAACGTTGGAAAATATTCATATCTTTGTTTTTGCTATTGATTAACTGAGCCCATGGGAGGTGAGGTGAACCAATTGACAAAATGGTCAAAACGTTGTATTTGATGTTGTCGCTTTGTGAGCTTTTTGCCTATTCTTTTTTACTACCAAAGCGTTTCGATAATTTAGTTTACATGGATGTTTTGGAAAAAAGTAACCGAGAAAAAAAGGTTTTTTATTAATGATAAAAATAAATATAATCATAGTTTATTGACAAAAAAACCAACTACTTTATCTACTACATACACATTTAGGTAATAGATTTCTCAATCATGTCTAGTCTGTCTTACTAGGTACAACCTGTTTTAAGGCAGACATTTTTATGCAAAATTAACAACAAAATTACTACATACTAGTTAATTTACCATACAGTTATACAATATTCATTTATACTATTTATTAATTAAGAATGTTTTTGAGTAAATTTTCCGATTTTTCTTATTCATTAAATTGAATCCGGGTCATGGTTTTGCAATGTTTGGGTAACATATTGAATATTTTGGGGCTCAGAAACCTGAAATTTCTTTTCCCGAATTCAGAGTTTGTGGTAGACCCCATGACCCCTCCCCAAGTTTGACTTCTGCTAGTCTAGGAGTGTTCCTTTTAGGATTTGGTTATTATGTAGATATATTTGGTAAATTATATGGAAGTGTTATGTAACGTTAATCCATAGCTTACTTTTCCCACTAATAGTATGTAATTTTGATGCTAATTCTGAACTGCTTGATAAGTTGTAACGATTGCAGAATGTTTGTATGCGTTGTATCTTTAATCTTCACTTATTTGACCACATAATCGAATACCGCACGCAACTACACTGGCAAAGAAAGAAACGTTCACTTTCTATCATTTCTTCACAATATTTAGAATAATCCCACTTCACACATCTAAGAGAGCTCTTCTAACCTCTTTACAACATGAATTATCTCTTCGATGTAGTAACGATAAAACTCTTTTAATACTCTTTCTAATTTTTGTGCCTCCTCTTTTGTATTAGTTGCAGCTCTATTGTGGAATAATATTTCTTCAATTGTTACAGACGTCCCTTTCTTTATTTACATTCAAACCAAGATAAAAGTTCACTATTTAAACGTTTGAAATGTTCCTTTCTGCTTCTTATTTCCTTCCCATCCCCTCTCTGTATAATTAAGTATAAGGTTTTAGTAAATTCTTGTATAAAATTATGAGATTCTGCATATTTTACATGTCAATGTACTTGTTATTTTCTCAAATTGAACCGTTTTGGTAGATAGGAAAAAATTGCCTTAAAGCAATATGCCCGCCCTAATACTTGTATATAAAAAACTGTTAAATAAATAAATAAAAGCAAGTAGTGTACTTCACCTTTGAAATATTAAATATTTCACATCACCTTAAAAAATGGCGTTTTGAGTATTTATTTGGTAGAAAGAAAACACAGTTTTTTTTTTACAAAAACAGTTTTTTTATATATATTTATAATTTCGGCACTTGTGCAATAATACTTACACACATGTCCACCCTCATTTCAATATAACACCCACTTACCCACCCTCTCACGCACTTACACTCTTACAAACACACTAGTATGTATTGTACGTGTATTTAATGTATTTCTGTGGATATCTGTTATTGGTTTTATTCTCTGTATAAATATTTGTTATATTTTTGTTACATGTATTACTGTTGATATCCCCAATAAATAAGCATAAAAAAACGCGAAATACAGTAGATAAGTTATAAACAGTTTGCAATCAGTAATAAAAGTATAGTAAATATTATAAATTATCACTTACTTAGTGTACAAATTCAATACAACATCATTTTCAGGTTTATATCTTGATTCTGCGTATTTTTCAAGAGCATCAATGAGATGGAGTTTCCCTTTACCATCAGGAAAAATAAAAAACCTTTGCTCTTCTTTATAATTCAATGAAGATTCTTGATTCAAACCTTAATGAAATTTCAATATATTTATTTTACATAAAATACTTTTATTGCCGTTAACAGATCATAATGAACGAGAAAAGTATAGTTTAAAAAAATCAAAATTGCGAAACTATTACAATAGTAAACACAGCATAAAGTATTAAAAATATTCGTTTAACAGAGTTTATTTAAAGAAAAAAATGAATTCAGACTCTATTTATAACAAACAGTAATAAAAACGTAATTAAATGCTAAGAAAAACTGCCCTGTTTTGGTTATAAAATTAACATAAAAGTATATATTTTTTACCTAATAAAATAATGTACCAACAAGTTAGATAATTTTTTGAATGTGTATTTGCTTGCTGTTTAGAATTAATGTTACAAAAATACAAAAAAAAAATAGCTGTTCATTTGTCAAAGCTTAAAATAAACTTTGCATTCATTAAAAAATCATACACATTATTCAAAAACGATAAATGACAAAAAATATTGATGATACATGATTTTTTTTAAATTTGCACATGGTTTAGCCTGGCAAATCACATAAGAAGTGCTTAAAATATTAATTTTAAAAAGCATTACTAACCATTTGTCAACCCCAAAGCTAGTACCACACAAAATATTACAAACATCACTTTCATTTTGTTTTAAAAATGCTACACAGAACAATAAAAACACACAATCAATATGATTTATAAGCAAATTGCTTATCAAAATTAATCTGTTTTTGAGCAGACATTAAAAGGTTATGTCACGTTATCTTGTTGATTGTTTAGTAATATTTTTTGCGAGTTTTGTATAGTTGTGGAAAATGCTTAACTTCCTATTTTATCTATAGTATAAAAATTGTACAATATGTAATCAATCAAATGGATTATGTATTACCATTTATTTAAAATGAGGTAATTTGCTTTTCACTTAAGTTTTTGATCAAATCAATAATTTAAAGTTATTAGCAGTAAATCTTTTTTTTTAAAGATTCTTTATTTTAAAAGATGAAAATATAAATATGTACTTTTCTTCAAACGTTTAAAACATTTTGAGAAGGTAAAATGGAAGGATAGGCATTTACGGGGACTATGACCTGCCACTGTCTGGTATTTAAGTAATCCTTTTACACACTGCGTAACATTTACTATTTTGCCCATGTTTGATAAATGTCAATCTAAATAACTTACTAACAGCTTTGTTTACAGATGTTTGAGGTAATTAAAAAATTGTAGATAAAAACATTAGTTTAAAAAAATATTTTGAAAAAATCCATAAATTTAATACTTTTGATTGCTTATTGCGCTTCATTTATATCAGAACTCGGTTGTGGTTTTAATGGTGAATCCAATCATTCAGATTTCTCCATATATTTTAATGAGGATAATTTAAATTTTACTTCATTAACACTAAATAGATATTATATTGCATTTGTAGAATCTAAAAAAATATGTTTAATGTTCAATAGTCGGTAATTTAATGTTTTTATCTTGTTTGTTTTTAAATGATTTGAAAGCATGTCATAACCGGGAAAACATTGTTTTAGTAAACATAATACAATCAGTTATTCCTTTAGAAATGACGTTTCGTTTCCATACATAAAAGAGAACTTGAATAGTGTGAATCAAAAGGTACTCACCGGAAATCACAAGCCAAAAAAAGGCATATTTTAATATTCATTTTATATGCATGTAAATGAAGTTTATGACACTCTATTTAGTTTTATATCTATGGGAGTAAAATTATCTGTAGAAGAATGACAATGAAGTTTAAGGTTAGGTTATCAGACGAGTCTACCAAGGAAAACGCTACTTTATTAAAAAGAATTTTTGAAATAATAGCTTTAAATGTTGTTTAGAGAAACAACTTTTGAAGCTATTAAAAAAGAGTTTTAGAAAGACATGTAATTATTTCTAAACGTACTTGATGTATTAGTGAAATGTTTAAAAAAAAGTTATCATTTCAGAGAAACTTAATTTAGTGTTTGTTTCACAAAACCACAATATATGCACTTTAAATTAAATGACAAAATTCATAATTTAAGCAGTTTAACTCTTGTGTGGCTGTGATGTAACAGGAGTGTACATAGATTACAAGGCTTGATTCCTATTTGTTCACATGACAAAGTTATATATTTTTTGTAATCTTCAAATGGGCAATTTCACACTGGTTTTGGGAAGTAAAATTTGTAAATATGTTGGATTTATATACAAAAAACATTTATCTTTCCTATGGAAAGAATCATTCATGGAATGAAAAGTATGCCAATACCTTGTTTAACTGTATGAAATAAAGCACGAAAATATAATTTATAACAAGGATGACAGTGATTCTGTTCTGTGTCCGGTGTATGTATAAAATAGACAGAAATAAAATAAGAAGTTCATTCAAGCAGTCGGTTATTGGGAGTAAGCGAGAGTGCACGCTAGTTATATGACTTACGTTTTTAAATTTATTTTGCTATAACAGACTTAAACCATATTACAATTTTTATAAATTGTATAAAGGCACTTTTTCAAGTCAATATTTTTTTCCGCGTGTAAAAAAAAATTGAAACACAGCCTTTTATGTGTTAAAAACAAAGAAAATAATGTTAATATTTATGTACGTACCTAATTATTCTAAATTATATATCAATTACACAGGTAATTAATCATGTATCTGATTCAAGAGATAAAGAAGGTAATTAATTTATTGCCGGCCGTGTTCTGGTCGCGCGGTAGTATTATGAACTACGGGCAAAAAATCCGAGGCTCAAATCCCGTCAACAACAACTTGATTTCCATTTTTCCAACGCAAGTCATTTACCACCTTTAGGAAATGGTCTGAAAATTTAAATATTTTAGTGAATAATAAGAACTCTATTTTTTCTCTTTATCTTGATAAAATAAAAAAAATAGTCTAATAATAATAATAATAATAATAATAATAATAATAATAATAAACCTCCATTAAAATGTCTGATTTTTAATTCAATGTGTAAAACTGATACAATTTTTTGACAGCCGGCCCTTCATTTGAAAAATGACAGAAAATATCACTCACTATCGTGTTCACTCGATTTCTCCTCCCAGGCTACGTGCTTAGACCCCTGTGCACCTCAGACATCGTTTGCACATCCCTAGATTCTGAACGTTAGTTGAAACTTGTCAAAACAGATTTTTAAAAACAAATCGACTTTCCGAAGTATTTGGAGGACTTATTGCTGGTACAATCACATTTTCAGTAGAACAATATTGTTTCCCATGGGCTTTTAACTTTTTATTTTCACTTAACTTATTAAAACCACTTCTTTTCCGCATTGTTGTAAAAGGCGTATCCGGATCACAAGTCTCGCGTCCAGCCATTCTGTATGAAATGCTTAACGCTACGATTAATGACGTAGGCCCTTATATGCGTTAATAGGTATTGTACTAAGGCTCCATCCCATAAACATGACTTCAGATTGATATAAAATATTTTTTTCTGGTACATAAGTTCTGATTTGTGTTATTGGCGTAGGCATATAGAACATTTTCTCATACCCAACGTCATTTTTTATATTTTGGTATTTAAGCCCTATTTCATTACAGGTCTTCCTTATGAGACAAATTTACTTTGCTTTTTCCGAAGCAAACTATCATATTGCAATTTAGGTTGGGGAAATTGCTCTCGTTCAATCCTTGAACCAGTGAAAATAGCACGAAAATGGATCATGAAGATCATTCTTAAAAAACCCTTGAGATATCCAATGGAAGATCTATTTGCTGAGTTAAAGATATTGGATGCAAGACCATTGTTTGTGAGTTGCCTACTACTTAAATTTTATGATAAATTAAGTGAGGTCAAATGATCCCAACAAAATATTAGCACTCGTTTAGCAACACAAATCAACTATATTGTCCCATTTGTATCAACCGCCTTTGGTAAAAACCAATATAATGTAATTGCTTCAAAAATATTTATTCATTTATTGCCAAATATGAAAGACTCAAAATGTAAAACAAATTTTAAAATAAAAATGACTGCACATATAAAAAGTGTAGCAAAAGATTTTTTTGAAAAATATATGAAGATCAATAAACGTAGTACTTTATATTATTGGTCTTCATATTATTTATATTTTCATGTATTTCATTACTTTTTATTTATTTTTTATTACATACCATGCTATATTATTTATGTTTAAGTAACATTTATTCTTGGCACATATACATACTTTATATTTGAATAATAACAAATTTTTATTTCTTACATTTGATTAGCTAGGCATCTATAATTAAGTAGTCATAGTTTTTTTTTGTTATTGTTATATTTGTATAAAACTAATTATGCTATAAAATATAAAAAAATCACCATATTAGAACAGGCTGAGCTATGCTAGATAGAGAATATCCTAAACAGAGAACATTCCGTTCTCATTTTTTATTCACTAGTTTTAGATACTTTTATACAGATCCCTGTAATTAAATATGTAAACGTATTTTATGGAATAAATTTATAAAATAAAAATGAACATTGTACATACTATCTAATCAATCTGTTATACATTAGTTGCGTAACCGTTTACTTTATATATAAGAAATGTCGCAGAAAAAACAGGTGTCAAAATGAAACACTTTTTTATCTCAAGTTTAGTATTGGGTGGAATATTTTTTGGTGAGTTAATTATTTTGGTTCATTTTATTTTTCTGTATTAACACTTCACTACACACAACCGGTATCGAGGCATTAATTTATATTGTGCTCCTTGTTATGAGAGATGCCATCTAAATATTCTAAATAATATATGCATATATATACATACATATACATACGTATACATATTATACATAAATAGTATAAATATATAATGGTATTAATATAAGTACTAATGATTGTTGTGCAGATCCTGATTTTGATCAAAAATAATGTAACTTACATTTAAAAAGGCAGAGTTTTTTTAATTTGTTTTTTTTTTCAAAATAACCAAACATTTTTATGAACACAAAAAATTTAGACATCAATTAATAGTTTGAGTAATTTCAATCCATTTTATTACAGTTTATTAAAATATCTCAGATCTAAAATAAATCAATTCGCTAAATGTTATTTAATATTTGTATATAACCACTTACCGACTCTTCCATGTCTACCGGTTTCGAGAGGTACCCATCTCTTCGTCAGGACACTCATTAAACCAACATGCAAAATCCACTATACACCACAGTAGACATAGAAAAGTCGGTAAGTGGTTAAATACAAATATCAAATGACATTTAGTCAAATGATTGACGACAAAGTTAATGCTTTAAATATTAATAATATTAAACCAATTTGCATATTTTAAACCAGTAGAGATGGCCTAATATTTAAATATAAACTATTGCTGCTTGTGATAATACAATATGCTTCTTTTACTGGTTTAAATTTTTAAATATGATGCTATTTTCTGGCATAATATTGGTTTATTTATAGTTTACAACATTTTTTTCCTATTGTATCTTGTATATGTCAAAAAAATGAAATAAAAACTTTTATTTAGCTACATGTTAATAATAAAATCCAGTACCAAAATTACTGATCAAAAATTTATTTTCATTTCAAAATATGCTGATAAGTTTTTTTGAAAATACGACGATAAGCCAAAAATTATAATTTGACATTGGTCAATCTAATTTAATTTAGTACTAGTATATACGCATTTTTTATCGCTCTTTTCTTAACTCTTAAAACGCTGTAGTAAAAAATCCTTTGCGCACGGTGATGTAACATCGTGTTACCAAAAGATGGAATATTCTAAAGTTCAGACATTTATAAAAAAACAAAATATTGACATACTGTTTAATAATTCCTTTTCCATAATTTGTAAAAACGAAAGTACAATGTTACCCTGTTGCAGCGGATAAAAAAAATCTGGTACCCAACGGTTGTCTTAAATGCGTGTACCCCGGCTCACTGTCAATAACTGACTAAATTTCTTTCACACAAACATCGGCCGCAGAACAGTGTCTCAATCTTTCTTAAATAGGTTATTTTTTTGTGATCTATCCTATACAGATTTATTGCAGTATTGGCGTCACATTCATTCTTCGCATAGCAAGGACAAATACTTTTGTACTGAAATCCTGCATATTTATATAAATTTAATTTTCAAAATCCGGTGTGACAATGTCCATTTGAAAACAACAAAAAATGGAACTTCATAATTAAAAAAATAAGAGAGATATATCAAGTATTGTATCGTATGTAGACTAGATTGACACTAGAGTTAAATATGACACACTTTCCATGACTGCCTAGATCTTGCCATGACCAAGTCTACCGTTCTTTTAAATGGTTTCTTTGATAGTTTCTAAGATTCCAAGATTACAAAATTGTTTAGTTTAAGTTCAATTCAATATTGTTTTTGTCTATAATGCCAATTTAGTAGGACTATCGTAAATCTGTTGATTGGCTTACAAAAATACTTTTTTTATTATTTGCTTATTACAGCTTTGACCATCATGTAGAAATGTTAGGCAGAAACAATGAAATAGTTTTGATAAATGTTACATGAGAGCAAAACCACCAAACAAAATGTTTTGTAAATTGAAAATAATATAATTATAAATAAATTGTCTATGTTTTATGAATGTATGTATGTGTATTCACATGGGTGTATGTACGTGTGTGTGTATGTACATGTGTATATATGTGTGTGTATATATATATGTGTATGAGTGTATGTATATGTATCAAAATGTGTATACGAGTAAGTTTGTATTTTATTAGTCTGCGTTTTCTATTAATTTGTTAAATATTATCATATATTAGCATGTAATTGCCTAGCTTGGAATGAGGTATGTACCCTTGTTAGCTGGGCAAAGTGAACGTAAAATTGTATTTTATATAAAAGGTGTAAATAAATAAATAAAATAAAAAAATAAATACGTCTTCAAATAAAAATACCAAAATATTTACATAAAACAAAAATCACAGTATACAAATATTACATTGCCAAGAAAAACACGTTACTGGACCATAAATTTAACGAATAAATTACATCGTATTATTTTTGTAAATGAATATCATTTCGCTAAATCGAAAACACCATTCAGATAAAAAAAATGAATAATTGCCCACTTGAAACCACGGATTAATACGTGTTTCTCAATACGACTAATAGAAATATCTAAAGATAAAATTATTATTCAAAAAAATATATTCGAGAAACAAATTTAGAGACATTTTTTTTGATAAGTGTTACTGAAAACTAGAATTTAATTATTTTACAGCTTTCTCATCCGGCCAACCGGTGGATGCAGAGGAGAATCAATATGCCTGGATACCAGATAAAAATGGAATTTTTCATCACGTAAATTTACTAGAAGAAACACCTCTAACCACTAAATTTGATCCTGAAGAAGATATTGTTTATCTACTTTTCACAAGGTAAGTATTTACTTAGATTTAAGGCTTTGGATTGTGCCTTTCAGATACGTAATTCAATTAAAATTATTAATTCTTAAAAGACTGTGGTAAATAATTTCTTTGCGCGCGGTGATGAAACATTGTGTTACCGCTAGTAAAAGACGGAATATTCTAAAGTTCAGACGTAAAAAAAAAAGGAGACATCATCATCATAATCATTCCCTTTTCGTACCTAAAGGGGCATAAGGCACTGCATTGGTTCAACAATCGCAGCAAATCATCGAGCCACTCTCGAGTCTACTTTGCACCAAGGAGTTGTAAAGAGTTCTCAGTACGCAAGTATTTTCCAAAACTGACAGTACGCATAATGAATCCTAACATCTTTAATTCATTACCACTGATTATCTCTTTGCGTTCATGAAATATCAGGGTACTCACAAATCTAACGCCCAAATTTTTAACATTTGATGTTGGTATCAGATTCTGTTCATTCATTTTGTAGCAAAAAAATAGAGTTTTTTAATCCCTATTGAAAATCATGAGCAAACACAAATGAACATTAAACCTAAGTTTGTAACGCCTCCCCCATTCTCATATATTAGATATATTTGTTTAGAAAAGATTTTTTTTTTCAAAGTTGTCAGCTTTAATAAAAGTTTTAAATCACCCGCAAATAACAAAAAACGCCAGTTCAAAATTAAATTTCTAATGAAAACATGAAAAATGAAAATAGAGAACAACAATGGACCCAGGTTAGAGGCTTGTGGGACACCCGAGAAAATATAAAAGTTAGTTGTATCTCTACATAATATGTTTTCGGCATTTGCTTAGGGAAAACCCTACTGAAGGTCAAGTTATCAAAAAAGGGGATTTGGAAAGCCTCCAAAACTCCAACTTTGATCTGAAGAAACCAGTCAAGTTTACAATCCATGGCTGGACTGAAGACAAAACCTCAGGAACTAACATAGTTATAACTGAAGGTAAGTAAAATAATATTAAATTATATATGTATACTATGGACAAAATGCCACTTGTGCTGGCGACCTAGGATTTCTACCAGAAACCCTAGACAACAAAGCGAGGATGCAGATAGCCCAAGACTGTTTGGCATAGAGAAGGATAGAAGAGGCCTACGTTCAAGAGTGAACGAATACACGCTAAAGATGAAGACATTGGCGTTGGGTTTTTTGGTTATTTAAATGGAGTACCAGTAACAGTTACTGTTTCACAAACTTAACTATTTTCAACAATATTTTGAGTATGCTCAAATGTTTGCATACAGGCTGGATTTCTGGAGTAATTTAGATCTTAATTTGTTGCAACAGAGAGAAAAAACATTTAAGAGAAAGAAATATGGAAGTCTAGACATTTACAGGGCTTATGACCTGTCATTGGCTTGTTTAAGTGGCTACTTAACACACTGTGTAACATTCGCCATTCTGCCCACGTTTCAACGTCCACATTTTCTCAGCTCCTCCATCTGTTGACTTTTGTAAAGTAAAGGAGCTGAAACTTTAATCATGTTAGTGAGCTTCATCCGGCTGAACCAATACACCTACTAGGCAACGCCAGAAAACAATTTTTCTATTTTTTATAATTCTTCAAAAACCAGTTTGTTGATTCAACAATATTTTGAGTTTGTCCGAATGGACAAGCTGGATTTCCTTCCTCCTAGTGCAGTAAGGAGAGAACCCTTTCAATACAAAATAATAAAATAAAATAAAATAAATAAAATAAAATACCCATGCACCGCTCAATTTTTTTTCCGACTCTTTCTGTGCGGGAAGATTATTCCATAATCGAGTAGTAGCTGCTCTATGAAATAATCTTCCCACTTATGGTCAGAAACGCCCCTTCTTTATTCAAATTCAAATCACGGATGAAGTGTCAACTGCTGAGTATTTGGGTTTTTACATTTTCTTTCCTCTTTTCTTTTCTCTCTACCCCGTCCTCTCTTTATAGTGCAGTGTAGATATTTATTATATTTTTATTTCTTAAAAAAACTGCGTATATGTATGTATAAACCAATGTTTTGTTTTACAATGAACCTATTATAATTTACGTTTATATACCACTGATATTTTCAAATTAAACGGTTTGGAAAGGAAAAAAAATACCTTTTGACAATATCCCCGCTCGTATGCAGATGATTGTAATCTGTAAACGTATAAAAGTGTTTAAATAAATAAATGACAGGTCGTAAGCCTGCTAATGCCCAGACTTCTATATTTCCTTCTATAAAATGTTCTACATCTCTCTTGTTAATTTAAACAGCGTGTATCTTTCACCATTCTACCTCTTCTTCCAACGTATGTGTATTTAATCAAAATTCAATTTTAGCATTTCTAAAAGAAATGGATGTGAACATGATCACAGTGGATTGGGGAATTGGAGCTCAAGTTGGATATTTAGAGGCAGTGACGAACGTCCTTACTGCGGGAACCAGCGTTGCAGGATTCGTTGATTGGCTGAACACCTTGGGGGTAGAATTTAGCGACATCCACCTTATTGGCCACAGCTTAGGGGGGCAGATGGTGGGAATAGCGGCCAGGTCTTGCACCCGCGGACAAATTGAATACGTTACATGTAAGAAATACTTTTTTTTATACGCACCTGGGTAGCAATCACAAACGCTTTTCTTCCCGGTATATTTGGAGACGGTATGCTTAACGTTTTAGCAACTCTTCAGTATTTTTGATTCATTTGTGATCAGTAAGGCTCATGTGGTGTTATTGTTAATTCAAAATGATATAACTATGATACGATTTTTTTTTAAATTGGGCATTTTGTGTTTTGTAAAATAAGACTGTACCAGATGATGGAGAGCTCTTTCGAGTAGCTTTTCTCGATGCCAGGAGACTTATGTCTTCAGATGTACTGGACAATCTGTGCTTGGGTCTATTGGCATGTGAAACCGGTATCATTATATTTCACCCTTTTATTGGTCGCTTATAATTTTGACCATATCAAGTTTGACAATTGTACTTAAATAATGCATTTTTTAAGCAGTGAACAAAATTGTTGGTCAAAATAATAAAAATTAAAACTAAACCAAGAAGTTTCATTGATAAGTTTATTTATAATTTTATCATAATCTAATGATTGATGACGTATTTTTTTCTTTAAACATATTATCTTTTACCTACAGCTATAAAATATTTTATACTTAAAAAAAGGGCTCACTAAGCAGGTTTGAACTGTAAAGCCAAAGTTGATCTTTTAATAAGGGATGTTATACCCTGTCTGCGTAAGGACTCGAAGTTGACCGTACAGATTTTTTAGTAAAGTAGTAAACCTATTATACTTAGTAGACCTATTCAACTAAACATATTTTTCAATGGAATGATGTAAATTATATTATATTACAAATACCATTTATTCCAGCCTTGGATCCTGCCCACCCAGCATGGCATTCGAATAGTCCAAGAATCAGGAAGACGGACGCCAAGTATGTGGAAGTTATACACAGCTGTATTTCTCTTTTGGGAATGTTGGATGCAGTTGGACACAATGACTTCTATCCGAATAAGGGAGCACACCCGATGCCAGGGTGTGAAAACCAAGTGTTCTGCTCTCACGAAAGGTCGAGAGAATACTTTGCTAGCTCTATTGGGAATGAAAACTTTGTCGGGAAACAATGCAAAACAAAAGAAGAAGCCATAGCTGGGGTTGAAAATTGCACGGGAGATGCAACTTTGTATATGGGAGGATCAATAATAAAACCAGAGTAAGTCCCATTTTGAAATATGCATAAAATTGAACGACTCTTAAAATTTTAACAATTCAGATTTTCCTAAACTAATTAATCGTAGTGTTCAGTTTAAAAACCAAGTTCAGATAAGTAAATAATTTAGTTTTTAACGAGTTTCATCGATTTTCATTATTTGATTGCCTAAAAAAACTATCAAAGAATGTTTATAATTAGTTTCTTTTAAATAATGAATATAATGGCAGTAAACAAATTAAGTACTTTTCTGAAATGTAATCGTTAAGACGTTCAATTTACGCACGGAAGGAATTTAGCGGCTGATTCCCGGTGAGGCCACAAAAATTAAATGTGTTTTTTCTTAAGCCTGGCTGTAATTTATCCCTACAATTAGACTTCATGGTCCGTTGTGGTACAAAAAAATATAGTGAAAAATCTGTGTCATGAGGAGGAAATGAAATCCGTGGTATTTTTTAATTATTTTTTGGAGAACTCAATTTGTTCATCCAGGATATTGAACATTCTGGGGGGTCAAAAAAAAGAAGAAAAAAAGTCATACGTGTTTTTGGTATAAAATAATTCAAATTACAAGGAAACCTCGTACGAGCATTCTGCCGGGATCTTTTAAAAAACCAAATTGGATCAGTTCTAGGGTGTGGAAAACCGAAATACAAAACCTTGATTTGACCAATTTTAACTACTCAATAGCAGTCCGACATGCAGTTGTCTATTTTGCAAACTATTTGAGAAGGCATCTGCAAGAGAGTAACAGAAATTTTTTAATCAAATACCTATTTAGCAAACCGCTCTTCCGCGGCATATCTTAACATGTTCATGCATATTTTTACGTTTTTGTTTCATGAAAGAATTTAACCAATATCCAGAATTTTACTCCATATTATATATTTTAAAATTATGTACTTATACAATTAAACTTACGTTTTTTCAGAATGGGGATATTTGCTTTAAATACCAATGCAGAACGCCCTTATTACCAGGAAGGAAAAATCTAAAATCTTCAAAACCTCTAACACAGCTTTAAGTGAAAATCACGATTTAAAAAAAAAAGAATATGTAATAATTGTATGAAGAGATTTATGTTATCAATTTATTTACAATCGAGTTTCATTTTATAAGTAATGTTTTATTTTAATTACCTAGATTAAGCAACTCTATTGTATTTATTTGGACGAAAAATTTAAAGTATTTGATACAATTTAATAAATGTTTTTTTTAAAAATGAAATGGGATTATATAATAAAGTTCTTATAATATAAACACAACCTTCGCGTCTATAGAAATTTGGATATGTTTTTTTTGTCTACCTGTTTTCAATATAATGGCTATCAAATGTTTTGTAAAAAAGTATTAATGTTGATTCATGAAAAGTAAGAAAAATATAATCTAGGTATTAAAACAGTAATAAATCATGAAATTAAATTGCTATCTATCATCATCGCAAAAAGCTGTAGATAAAATCTTGTTTTTAATTTATATATAAATTGGTCAAATCTGAGCGGCGTTTTAAGGCATCCAAACATGCACGTTAGGGTGGGCCATAATTTTTTTTTCCGAATTTTAAAATAAAAGGTGTCTTAAAAGTTGCCTTTTGAATTACTTGGAATTCAAAAAATATAGAAAAAAAATAATTCAATACTACTTTTGGCCCTCAACCAGAGCTTGAAGTTTTTGGAAAAGTTAAGTTTTTGCTCTAAACCGGCTGTCATTTCGTATTAAATAAATAAAATTAATATTATCGATTTAATGAAAATCTGATTAATTTAGACGTAATATTTTGTGAAAATTAGTACAAGAATTATACACTAAAAAATGCTTTAAAATTAAGCATAACTTTTAAAGTGCCATTTTTATAAAAACCTCGTCAAAGGCGTTGCATAGTTAATTGATATCATATCCTGCAAGTGTGGAGCTAATGTTATCAAAAGTCTTGCATCTACAAAGCACATGGAAGAGTTCTTGAATTCTAATATTCAAAATTTTTTTTCAGCAACAAAAAAAAAACGTAAATTCGCTAAGTGTTCGGTAAGTCCCAAAAGCACATAAAATACTAAGAAAATTAACTCTTTTTTAAAACATTGTAGTTAAAAATGGGACAAAATTAATGATCGAGGACCAAAGGTAGCCATTGTGGGTTGTGTTCTACTTCTGGTATGTTCTACTCAGTTTTTATGTCTAAAGAGGCATTTATATGTATGTTACAAAAATATATTACTTACAGTTTTTATTTACATCTTGAAGTACCTCTTTAATAAATTAAAGGTGAGTAAAAGTATTTGCGCACCTACTCAATACTATGATCATGCGTAAAATGAGTTCCCTAGAATAAGCAATTTTACCTAAACCAACATTAACCACATTTGAGAATGAAATAAAAATTTACGTAAAAAACATGATTTTCCTAATCAAGCAAATAAGCAGGCTGATGTCAATAATGCAACAATTGGATTGTATTGAAAAACTGTATGTAGATAATAATACCAAATATTTATTCAAAACAACAACTTCGATCAAATCTAACTTAAATGAAACCTTTTTTTCATTTTTACAAACAACATTAAAAAATGCAAAAACATAAAATAAAAATACAGAAGCTTCCGCAATTATCTTTATTTTCAATAAAATATCACGGGTATAAAATCCTTATTAAAGTTCTGCGATCTGTTGTAAATTTATCAGAGTGATGTGTATTTTTAACCTTGATAGTAAGGCTTTGCAGCGTTGGTGTGAAGATAAAATATTCCTTTTCTGTAAAATAAAAACAAAGTTTTATAAGCCAATTGAAAAAATATACATATTATTTCATTGTTACGTAAAATGGTTTGCAACCAAGAACTAACTTGATGGACACTGTTAATAAAATAAATGAGAAAAATAAATTGTAAAAAATGTAGCTGAGGTAGATTTGACAAAGCAAAGTTTTTCACATCTCAAAATGAATCTTAGATAAGGTTAGTTAGAAATAAAAGCTCAAATTAAATTGTTGAATTCCAATGGTTGGAAGACTAGGGAATTTTTTTTTTGAGCCCTGCCTAGTTTACACAAATTTATCAAAATAATGTAGCAACACGTATTAATACATCTTATAATGTCGAATGTTAAATTTGACGAGAGTATTTTGAGAATATTATAATTTTTGTAGACAGTTGCTGGATTGAACTCTTCGAGGAGTTAATCAGTTTGCAGCACTAATAATTATGATTAGTTTTGACAATTTTTAAAGCGCCGTTTTCGTGAGTAATCACTTCAAGGGCGGTGTACATTACACTTAAATAAATATATATTTTTTAAATAAGATCTATCTACAGGCTAACTCTTAATTACTTCTTACTAACAGACAAATTTTACAAAAGTAAAATAGGTTTTCCACCTTATTAATTTTCTTTGTTTCGCGTTTTCATTATTTTCATATTTTTATTTTGCGGTTATTTTCTTTAAATCGTAAATAGCCGTGTTCAAAAATAAAAAAAAAGTGGTAAAGCAAAATGCGAACCTCTGATCTGATGATCTAGGGTCCTCGATACTAGCCACCGGACCACAACCTAAATAAAATTGCATCAGTCTTTTTTTTATAATTTCATAATTTGTACTCACGCGGCTTTTGGCTTGGACCCTCCCATGTGGAGTGAGCTAAGGTTAGAACACTTGCCGCTGGCCATTTCATTATAGTCTTTACATTGCATTGCCACGAACTTAGTGTGGTCCAATGAGTTGCCATAGTACTGCCAGGACTTCGCGTGGTTGCAACTTGTATCTGTGACAGTGCAACCAGGCATCAGTGAACCTCCATTTGGGTAGAAATCATTATGTCCTACCGGATCATTCAGACCCTTTAGCCCACCGTTGGTATGAATAATTTCAACGTACGCTCCATCGGAAGGTCTGATCCTTTGGCTGCTACTGGTCCATAAAGGGTAAGCTGGATCCAAACCTTGAAAACAAGTTTTTAATTTCATTTATTTTCTACATTACATGTCGTTGTCGACATTAGTGCAATTGGCAACGAGGCATGCGGTTACGTTTTCGATTTCTTACAAAGAAATTTCTTAGCTAATAGAACGATAATTAAATATCCATTCACGTTTTTATACTACTAAAGTCTGATTTCTGAAGCATAAGATAACATTCAACTTATATAGTAAAAAAATTTCTCCTATTCCAAACATTTCAAATATAGCTTACTAGATAATTGATGAGTAAAATCAGTTTGCGAAATATAAACAAGGGGTTTTATGAGCGAGAAGAATATAATACTGTGTCTCCAATGAAACCGCTTTTGAATACCTAAAACATGCCTTAACTAAGATTGCCTACTTTACAATCCACCGAGTTCACATCTTCATAAATTTCTACTGCTGCCAATTTTTTTAACAGTTTGTGTTAGCGTTATTTGTGCTTGAAAGGTCTCGGTTGGATTAATAGGAGTTACCAGCCTAAAGAGGGCCCTAGAGACTTTATTCTCGAATTACAAAGTGGACAAAAATTAAGATGATTATTTAAGTTTAGTTCATAATTTAAAAAAATATTTTATTACATATTTACCTGTGATATAAGGCACTTTTCCCTTGGTGACCGATCTTCCTGTATATCCCACGACGTGAGCTCCCAGACTGTGCCCAACAATGTGAACATTGCTTAGTGGAACCCCCTCGTTCACCAACCAATCTATTACCTTGCCCAGGAAGACGCCCGTTGGACCAACATTTTCCACCGCCACATTGTACAAGCCAGAAGCACCTACACCCCAGTCCACGATAATCAGATTGACATCCAAGGCATTGAGAAAAGCTGCAACAAATCAATTAATTTAATACCATATCATATTATTTATTGCCTTAAAGTTAGGCAAAGGGCTAAAGATGATCTGTTTTTGAAAAAATTGATGTAAAAAATATAACGAGCAAAGCAGCTACCCACAGGAGCCTCTCTTACTATTTAGATGTGTGAGAGACAGATACATATGGCTGACTTTCCTTGTTCCGTAAGACTCCATAATTACTGAAAGAGCTGTTTGTTTCGGCTGTCTTAAAATTAAGTAATAATTTACGTTTTTTAATGACAGATGGTTGTCAAAGTGGTACAAAAAAATCTATTGACTTAAAGAAAAAGTTTATAACATAAACTCTTGAATTTGAGTAAGTCAAATAGTCGTGGGCTAACATTCCACTAAACAGATCTTTCTTCCTCTGTATGTCTCTCGTTCTCTTTTTTTCCAATTGAGTCTTTTTCACATGACGTATTTTCCTCTTTGTTCTTATTAGGATATAGCACAGATTTTGTTTATTAATTATCAGTATTCTACATTTTGCTGACTTTATGATGACAATGACTTAGTGACTTTTCCTCTTGAAATATTTCTATATTTATCTTTATTTTTGCATCTTTTGGTAAAAAAGCACTGGAATAATAACATTTAAGTTTTTTTGTTGCTTTTTATTTTATCTTTACTTTAATTATCGATTTTTAACTTACTGTCTCTGAGCTCCTTACTGTAAACCCCATTTCCATTATCGGTCCATCCATGAACAACAAGTTTCACAGGCTTTGTTTTGTCAAAATTTGATGATGAAAGTGAGTTACTATTCTGATAAATGATTTTGTTGGGGCTTTGGAGGTTTTTTCTAAAAAACAACATTGTTTTTAAATTTAAGTAGAGCAATCAGTGGTATTTATTAAAATAAAAATATAAATCTCAAATGACTAAATTGATGACTGTTTTTTTTTTAACGGGAATACGTTTCATGAAATCGTGATAAAAACCTTAAAAAAAAAATGTTTCAATAATATTTGTGGTAAATGAATTCAATTATAATAAAATGAATAAAACAACTTTAATTATTTTTAAATGACATATTACAACAGATATGAAGAACATTTTACAGAAGGAAATATAGAACTCTAGGCATGACCTGTCACTGACTCGTTAAAGTGGCCACCTTACACACCGTGTAACATTTACCATTCTGCCTATATTTGAACATCTTTATTCCTTCGACTCTTCCATCTGTTGACGATTTTGAAGTTGATGAGCTGAAACTTTTTTTGCTGCGGGTGAGATTCATCTGATTGAATCACTTCACCTACATACTAGGCAACGCCGGAAAATATTTTTTTTTGATTTTAAACACTGTCAAGTAAAAAAAAACTTTTATTCTATGTTCAGAGCCTTATTGATTTTTTTAAATTGGAACGGGTTGATCACCGTTAAAAGTTGTTTTAGTTATCACGCATTAAAATTTTAAAAAATTAAAAAACAAAAGCCTACCTTGTATACAGATTTAAAATAACATCAGATTCAGGTGTGTATCGTGACTCCGGAATTGTTTCTAAGGCATCGACGAGGTGGGAACGTCCATTGATATCAGATATAATAAAGAACCGTTTGTCTTTTTCATTCTTAATATATAACCCTTAAATAAAACAATTGCAATAAGAAAAAAATATTTTTTTTTAAATAAAGCAAAAACAAAATCCACTGTGTTGCTTTTAAATTACAAACCGCTCGCAATTCCTAGCAAAAAAATGAACGCTATTGGAACCGGGAACCCGATCATGATTGAAATGGCCAAGAATAGTAATGTTATAATAACCAACGTATTTTTATAAGCAATATTATCAGAAACATACGTTGTTTTAGTTCTTCTTTTATCAAAATCATTGATAATGTAATGTTTTATCACTTTCTTTCGTATCTTAATTAATCAATCATTTAGTATATTTTCGTATTGGTTTGGGTCATAATTGCTGAAAATCTTAATCAATGTTAAAATCACCTAAATACAGTAGTAATCCAAAGTTCAAACTTATGAGAGTAAGTGTAAGATATGCATTTGTTAATAGTTCAATAAAAGATTTTGAAAAAACAAAAAATTAGTTAAAAAGTCTAAATCTAAACAATCAACATTGTTAGGAGTGGAAGTGACAGGTCGTAATCTAAAATGAATAGATCAATCAAATGTAGGTTATATTATTAAAATTCAGAGGTACCTTAAGATTTAAATAACTAAAGTTAGATAAATAATTAACATATTTTTCAATATACGGTTTATGTAAGTACCAAGATACCTAGATTTGTGAAGTGGGCACGGGGATCGTATTATGTCCAAATTGCGTAGTACGAAATTTGATCATACCGGGGCAGCATTGAAAGCATCCACCACAAACCCAAATCCATTTTTACTCTTAAAAGACTATAGTAAATAAACCCTTCGCACACGGTGATGTAACATCGTGTTACCACTAGTAAAAGACGGAATATTCTAAAGTTCAGGCATTTAAAAAAAATAAAAAACATGGAGACATAGGTACTAAGTAATAATTCTTTTATCATAATTTATGAAAATAAACATATAATTTAGCCCAGTTATGTCAAAAAAATTAAAAACCGTGCATCTCCCATTACTGTCATCAACAGACTGAAGACTGAATCTATTTTACACAACAACCGCCACAGAACAGCGTCTCTGTCTTCCTTGTTACGAGTTATATCTTCGTGTTCTCTTTTATACAGACGTGTTGCTGAATGAGCGGACATTCATTCTTCACGTAGCAAGGATAATTTTTTTTTGTACTATCATCCAGCATAGTTTTACAAATTTTACTTTTTAAATCCGGTGTCGAAATGTCTTTTCAAAGATTACAAAAAATACAATCTCATCATTAAAAAAAATACGAGAGACATATCAAGTCTTGTATCTTATGTCGACTAGTGTGACATCCCAGCCTCACAAGAGTTAAAGACTAAATGTTTTTCTTTGGATTAATTCATGCAAGCAAGCAATTTACGAATGATTGATATTTCTTCCTTTACTTACCAAACTCAAATTCAAAAATAAGGAAAAGCGCAAACAAATATTTACACTTACAACTCAATGTCCCTTTTACTGTTGCTCAAACCGGCGCAGCAATCGCTCCAAACTTGCGGTTGTGCGCAAAGCTCCCGTACTTTTTGAAAATGTCAAGTTATCGTTAAAAATGACAAAAATAGGGGCTGAAAAAAAAACTTCATGAAATTCGGCATCTGATAATAATAACGCTGCGTTATTGGATAAGTTTAATCTGTCAAAGGATGGCCGCCATTCAAACTGAAAATAAGTCGATTGATTGATACTGTTTTAGTTCCAATTGATTTGGTGTTTTGATAGTTGCTTCTGTTGTTGAAATATTGTTTGATCAAATTAAATGATAAAAGTATTTTAATCTATATATATATATATATAAATGAATCGCCATTATTAGTCTCGCGAAAACTCGAAAATTGCTTGCCAGATTTACGTGCGGTTTTTTGCAAAATTTCCTAATTTACATCCTCAAGGTTTGTGAATAATATCATTTTTAATATGTTGGGTCCATAAAAGAGGAGAAGCCTTAATGTGTTATTCATCGATTTTCCAGGGTTGCATTTAACTAAAATACACATATTGAAAAAATCGGAGAATATTGTGTTTTTGTATCATAAAAAAGTTTGTATTTAAACGTTTATAAGCAACAATTATTTATAACGGGTACTAAATTGATTAATTTCCTAACGATTTCTCAATTTATACACATTTACTTATTTTTAATGGATTTTTAGTAACGCCTGATATTTGACGCATTTAAAAAAAATATATTCTTACACAAAATGCACCACTGTTGGTAAGTAGAACAGAGTTTTTTTTGGTCCTTTTTAGGGCCTTCTACCAAAACATGATTTACGTTTACCATCTTTTTGCGTTTATTCGAACGGTTTTTACACGCTTTTACGACACAACCAAGTATTTTGGTTTCGAATTAAATATCACACTCACGTCAAAACCCGGCTGGTGGTTAATGAACGACTAAATACACCTAGGGCAGGACTGAGGTCATAATTTGAGAGGGTTTCGGGTGCGTCTTTGTGTATTAAAAGGTAGATGGTTTTATTTAAATTTATTTCATCAGAGAAGGAAAACATTTTTGAGAAGGGAATATGGAAGTCTAGCCATTTACAGGGCTTATGACCTGTCATTGGCTGCTTTAAGTGGCCATTTTACACACTGTGTAAAATTAACAGCCAGCACATTTACACAGGTTTAGCCAGATGGTTTTAATTAAAAACACCGAACCTGTGTCAATGGTTACATAAAAGCATTATAAAGTAAAGTTTTGTAAGTACGAGTATACCTAATAAAGTTTAATATGAACCGGAAACGTGGTGTGACCTTTCTTCATACAAATTTATTCCCATATTTTCTCTTTGGATTACGACTATAGATAAGTGATTTTTTGACGCACCACAGATATTTACTTTTGGCGTGTCGTTTTTTTGCCTGTTTTCTAAAAATGTTTCGTTTTTACAAAAAATGACTATTATGGAAACTAGACACAATTGTATAAAAAATATTTTTGAAAAACGCAAAACGTACCGATTCAGAAAATTTTATTCGATGCTCTATCTAAAAAAAAATAACAAAATGCGTTGACTTTTGAGGTGCGGAAAACGGGACACCCAAACGTTGGACTTTTCCTATAATAATTACGTATAAAAGGTCCGACATGCAGTCTTTTTTGCACAGTATCGGGAAGGCATCTGCAAGACAGTGACAGAAAAGCAATCTTCGAATACCTATTTATCAAAATTCCCTGGCACTGCATATCCTCACAGTTTATGAAATCCAAAACACAAAAATATTAATGTGTAGGTATAATATCTAATTTGGACTAAATGCAATGATTGATATCAAACTTTTGATTTTGTTCATTTAATAAATATACGAGTATGTACTCAAATCTAGCAATAGCAAAGCATTACCGGGTTCAGCTCGTAAACAATATTATTCCGTATTCGAAAAATTGTTGTAGGTCTAGTAAAAATTAATGTTCATCTAAGACCACTAGGCTAAGGAATTTAAATTACCCACAACGAACTTTTTTAATTTTCAAAAATAAGCAGACTTTAAAGAAAAATGGATTGTTGCAACAGAACGTAGCTTTTTCTGCTGATATGGAGTCAATGTTAAATAATTCTAGTCTACAAAAACATAGAACTGATATTGATTTTAAATATATGTATATGCATCAAGCTAGACTTTAATAAAAGGTCAAAAATAATAGAATCAAATAATATATACCTAAAATTAAGAATACTTCTAATCAAGACCTATGTATGAAAGAGATAAACGGAGACTAGAGGCTATTGAGATGTGGTCCTATAGAAGACTACTAGGGATTTCCTGGAAAGACCACACTACAAATGAGGAGGTTCTCCAAAGAATCGAAGGTGGAAGGCACCTGCTCAGGACCTTGTCCGGAAGGCGAGCGAGATGGATCGGCCATGTAATACGTCAAGAAGGCCTCCTGCGTGTCATAATGGAGGGGATGACCGAGGGGTCAAATTCTAGGGGACGTCAACGCCGAGAGTACCTGAAGGACCTATTAGAGGACGTGCGCTGCTCATCATATGTTGACTTTAAAAGAGCCGCACAAGACAGGGAGGAATGGAGGAGAAGAATGAAAGTAATTGCTGCCAGCCAATCCCAGGATTGAGACCAAAGAAGAGAAGATATATGTTCCGCATACTAAATGGTACAATCGATGTTCCATCATTACTGGGATAAGTTAAATACTATATTCTGACTCGTAGGTTGAGAACCAATAAAGTACTGTTCATCGATCAGCATGACAAAAACTATGGCCTTAATTCCATGTTCCGACTCGTAGGTTAAGAAACAATGAAGTACTGTTCATCGATCAGCATAGAACAAACTATGGCCTTGTCATATTGCTAACTCAAGACAAGATCTGGACTTGTTTGGTTTAAGTTTACAGCAATTTAAACGAGCACTAAAAAAATAGTCTTAATCTTGTCTTGATGTCCTTTATGTTTGTCAGTGCTTTTTTTTTTTATTTTATGTTTTTAACTATTCTTTTATTGTTTTATTAAAACCCTATAAATGGTTTAAATGGGCAATGTCCGTTTATAAATAAATAAATGTCCTCAGCAGTCACATTATTTTTATTATTAATCATTGTTTGTTTTGTGAAAAAAAAAACAAGTAAAATAAATCAATAAAATAAAATAAAAATGAAGCATTAAATCAACAACGTACTGAGTTTGTCAAAATTTTTGTAGACAACTCCCTTAGGAGCTGTTAATATTTACATATTATAACAGAGATTAAAAATACTTCAGAGAAGGTAATGTAAAAGTCTAGGCATCCCCACAGGGCTTTTGACCTGTCATTAGCTGGTTAAAGTGGCCACTTTACACACCGCGTAACATTCACCATTCTGCGTGTATTTGAACATCTATTTTCTTCACAAACGTCAACAGATGGGAGAGTCGAAGGAATGTAGATGTTTAAATATAGCCAGAACAGTGTGAAAAATGGCCATATAAACTCAATTTAGAAGCACATTTCTAGCGAATTTATAGTGAATTTCCCGGATCTACCTTGTAAATATCTTGATTTCTAGCTAGGCTAAATATCTAGGTTACTACGCTTGACGGGGACATTTTTTGGTTTGACTACACTGTTTGGCCCGCGCGCTCTTCGCTCTTCGCTTTTTCGACTATTTATGTTCGCACGCTTTTCGAATTATTGTTAAAAGTGTTATCCGCTTTTTCACCTTTTAAGTTTAACTTTGTTTAAACTCGCACAACGCCGCAAATTTATCATAAATCCATCGCCGTTCATAATTATCCGCCGCTTTTAGACACAATTGTGTGCCTGCAGTGTTCCTGATCACCAATTTCCCCGACAGCGTGAGCTGATCGCCGACAAGGAAGAAGGCTCAACACCAGGTTTGTCAGTGTTATTACATGTTGATTTCCTCTGGTCTGAGTACATTTCTAATAGACTGTTGGCGCATTCACTAGCATATACTATCAGTTTGGAGAGTCAATTTACTATCCGCTGTAATACATTTATATTTAAAACGCAAAGGTGGATCTATAAACGCGTTTCAAAATGAGAGAAAAACGTCGAATAAACATATTTTCAAATTTTATATATATATATTCATGAAAAAAATAAGTATAAACACCATTTTAAATATTGAAATAAGAAAAACAATGTTTAAGAAAGTATTATTTATTTAAAAGTTAAACAGTAAAACCTGAGAAACAAAAAACGATCGATTGGTTTTTGTGTAGTTCATTTGTATTCAAAGCAAGGTTGAGCAACCCTGAAGTTTCTCAACCGAGGTAGTAGGGCTTGTTGGCGGTGGTTTTCAGGTGGAACACTCCCTTACTGAAAAATAAAATACAACATTTAATAAATTAACATTGAAAAATAAATATCTTGCTAATCATTTTTTTTTAAAAAGAAAAACGTGGTATGGTGAGAAAATGTTTTTTTCTTGTTTAATAAAGAATAATGTTTTTAGTATAAAATCTTATAAACAGTAAAATACTTTTTTTTTTTTGTTTACCAACATCTTTTCTATCGAAAAGCAATCAAAATTGAACATCTCTTTAATATCAAAAATGAGAATAGGATATTGTCTCGTTGCCTCGCATTTATCGAGAATAGGTGTTTTCACTTCGGCAATGTGTCTTTGTGCAAATGACGATGAGACATTAGATCATCTGTTTTACTGTCCCCTCTACGAAAGAAGCGAATTCCTTCAAAATATTTGTGAAGAATATAATACGTTCCCTCTTAACGTAAAATTTTTACTCGCCCAGAATGATTTGGATACTTATTTAAGGACAAATAATAAAAATATTTGAATTTGTTAAATATTATTCGCCAAATTTAAATAATAAGTCTAATTGAATGTCCCCTTTTACTTTTGGCCCAAAATGTCATGTTATGTTTACGTTTAATTTAGACGGTAATAATATTTTACTGTCACATAACTCTTTCATACTGATTTGAACTACCTCACATTATATTTTTTCGTGGGTATGGGTTTTTTTTTGTCGTTCACTGAAGCGTATATTTTTAAATTTCTTATTCTTGTTTCTAAGAGCCAAAATCACTCGCAAACGAGTGGAGGCGTATTTAAAAAAAAATAAAAACTAAAAAAATAAAAAAAAACATTTTTTCTAAACTGGCAAGACAAGATGTCGGAGTTTTATTTTTAATAATTCTTCAATTTAATATAAAAGTATTTTCTTTAGTTTGAAGATAAAATAATAAAATCATTAGTTTGAGACTCCTGAAACATTATATACACAAGCAGTCATACTTGCTACCAAGATAGGTTCATGCTCATTCGGCTGTACATGGGAAGTAAATACTACGGACTTTGCAACAATAACCAATGAACCAGAGATACAGCCTGTTTGTATTAAATACTCATATAAAGGTCTATTTATTTTTATTTTTGCGGTTTCGTGTGTTAGATTTACACACCTACAATGCACCTCCTTTTTACTACTTTTCTTCTATACTACACTGTTTTACTATAAACGTTTTTTTTTTTTACTTTACATTACTTTTATTGGGTTTAACCATAGCAATTCACTTTGTTTTCTTTCTATTATATAACTTTGTATTTAATCTTAATTTGGCTACGGCCGTTACTTATAATAATTAACTTCGATGTCAGATTAACTTTAAAAATAATTTTCAAAAGTAAAAACTCGCTAAGTTTGTCAGCAGATGAGAAAGAGAGGACATGACAGGAAAAATACATAACTCTTAAACTTATTGAGAAAAAATCGTTTTTAGATTTTTTCTTGCAACTGGCGGGAATTAAACCGTCAATGCCAGTTCCGCAGTTGGCGGTTTAATTAACTGCACTACGGCGCCTGTCATTTATATTTTATGTATACTACAGGAAAAGAGAAAAGGGGTGGTGAGCATTGTATCGAATTAAGAAATACATATTTATTCAATTAAGTAAGCAAAAGATGCATCCGTAGGCGAAAGTATTTACTTGTTGGTCAATAAGTAAAACTTGATCAAAAAGTTTTATTAAAACTTTGTATCAAAATATTGAAGGTAGAATTTTATCTAGTAATATATCCACAAAACATCCTTTCAATCAAAAGGGTTTATCTACTACAATCAATCATCTTAAGAATACTTACGCAGCCTTGGTCCTTGATCCTCCCATATGCAGTTTGCCCAAGTTAGAGCACTTGTTGTTCAGAGCCTCATCCATGTTGGCGCATTGGTCGGCCATGAACTTGGTGTTGTCAATAGAGTTGGCAAAGTATTCGTAGGAACGTCCGTGAGAGCAGCCGACTTGGACTGGAAGGCATCCAGGCATACCGGCTCCTTCGTTGGGGTAGAAGTCATTGTGGCCAACGGGCTCCTTGATTCCTAAGTACCCAGCGTCTGAGTGGATGATCTCAACGTATCCAGCATCTGAAGGCCTGACGCGGTCAGTTCCAGGGCCCCAAGAAGGACCAGCGGGATCGAAAGCTGGAAAAATACAATAATGTATAAAAATTTATATTCTCGTGCTAAACTAAACATTTGTCACTAAAATCTTAATCTATTAGTAATTCGCTTTACCTACAATTCAATAGATCTGCTATCGGAAATAATGTTAATCCTTTATCCTTATTGAAATTAAAATCAATATTTACCAATTTCTTTTCCAAACTTAAGTTTATAATATTGTTATAATCTGTAGCTCCTACTTCAAACCTTTTTTTTTTTCTTTCGTTGTTTTTTCTTGTACGCTAAAGTTATAGATTTAAATGTTCGTGATTTTTTTTCTACGTTTCCTACTAACTTTTTTTTATTTCCTTTGAATAAAAAGTGTTTTGTATTTATTTTATGATTGCAATTTTTACGATTTGTCAAAGGCATATATGATTAATTCAATTATATATTTAATCTGGAATCAAAAAAAACCAAAAACATGCCTCATCAATATAACTTATACTTAACATGGTCATTCAGAGTACACGTACAAAGTTTCTAGTAGTTTATTTGAAAATAAAACTATTTTCAATACTTTGGTGGCTTTAGTATATCTAAACTTACCGGTAACGTATGTGATCTTTCCTTTTGAGACCTTTCTGGCAGATTGTCCAGCAATGTGTCCTCCAAGACTGTGTCCCATGATGTGGAAGTTGTTGATGTCTGATCCTTGACCGATGAGCCAGTCGACCAAGTTAGCTTCCCAAGCAGCGACAAGAGGAACATTGGTAACAGCAGTTCCATAGACACCATTAGCTCCCGCGCCCCAATCAACGCAGATAACGTTCACGTCCATAACTGCTAGGAACGCTGTGAAATAAATATTATAATAATTAATTATTAATACATAATGTTTCATCACAGTTGACTTCATGATTTTTACGAGCAAACAGATCATATAAAATTCATTGTCGTGAGAGGTTCCCATCAAAAGAAATCCATTTCCAATTTTTGGGTGCGTCTTCTGCGCGTTCTCTGTGCTTTCCAAGACCGGAGATTTTTGGTGCATCTAGATATCTAAAGCTAACAAATAACGATTCCATCAAAATTTGCAGAGTAGGAAGTATTCTATTACTTCTCTAAGAGCAAGCTTCTGGTATTTGAATTGCAAAAAATAAATCTTCACAATTTTTTGATGTATGAACTATACAGTATAACCAAATTATTGTTCATTTTACGATTTATATAAGATAATGTTCATTGTATCAATTTTATTAACAGTACGCTTATACGACTGTTCAAAACATAAATAGACAACTTTGTGTCTGTTACTTTGGGTTTAATAAAATAAGTATGCACATTTTTGTCATATTTTCAGTGGCAAAAATAGTACTACGAGATGGTCTCAGTAATATAAGTAGACTTATTTCTACTCCTCTTGGATTTTCTTCAGCGGAAGGTTTTTAAGTGGGAAACTCCTTGACGATCCTTGAACCAAAGTTTGAGTTAGCTATTTACTGTTTATTAATTTATTGAAATTAATCATTTGTTTTTCATCCCGTGATATACTCGTATAACTTTTTAAACTAATTATCGGTCCCAACTCAACACGGGACTTTTGGGCCCGTGGGTTGGGACTTATGTCTCAACAAATCACCAATAAACTTTTTTTAATTCATGTATAAACTGAGTAAGTTAGTTCTAGTAGACTCATTTCTGACCCTCTTTTGGTTCAAGTAGTATATGAATATGTTAAATAACAAAAATGAAATGATCAGATAATTATATTAAACACTTCGCAAAATATGAGCTTTGTAGCTTAATTATTGGGTATATAATGAGATTTTTTTGCTCTCCTGAAAAATTTCACTTTTGCAGTTTTACTCGTTTATCCGCCCATGAGAAAATTTCAGTCCATCGTACGTAATTAAAACTATTTTGTTTAAGTTATAATTGTTTCTTACAATCCCTGATCATAGTGTTGACATCACTGTTTCCATTGTTGTTCCATCCATGAGAAATAATCTTGGTGGCTTTGTTCTTGTCATAGTTGGATCCGCTCAAACTGGCAGCATCACCATTCTTTAGAACGTAAGCAGAAGTGGGGTTTTTCCTTGAATTTAGATTTTAAAAATTAGTCAAATACACGGATTCTTTAAAAAATGTATTATTTTTAACATGTTTATTGATTTATTTAATATTTAAATTATCCACACACTACACAACAGTTTATATCAATACTTCTTTATTCCGAATAAAATGAGTGATTATATCATATATTTATATATTAAAGAGTACAACCTACTTCTTTTACAAAAATAGTAAATTGCTGGAATGTGAGGAGACGCATAAGACAAAAAGGAATGTGTATTTGAAATCACATTTTATCGTTCGTTGCGCGGTATGATTGATATTCCTAAGATTATGAGGAGCATTGGTTGGTATGTTCCTGACAATTACCAAAGACAGCGTCAGCATAGATTATTTCATATTCCGATAAACAAGACCAACTTGTCGATGGTTATGCTTGTTGGAAAGGCTACACCTATGCTGAACAACATCGCTCTGGATGTTGATCTGGTCCATGTATCCGAAGGGGTTTTCCGGAGCAGAATTCTCCTACTATTCTATTATTCTAATTCTCCTGATTTTTGTTTTGTTATAATATGTACGCCTTGAATTTTAGTGTGTTATGTACATGTTATTTTCAAATAATATAATTTAATTGAAGTAAAAAATATGAAAAAAATGTGTGAAATGAGTGCCGTCTTTTTTAAAAATATATCTTTAAATAGACAACTGTATGTTTTAAAAAATATTTGAAATACTCTTTTTACCGAAAATATTTTTACAATTATTTAAAAATTCAAGAAAAGGAAGTTCATTTCCGTTTCCCTGTTAAACTGTGCTGTAGCTCAATTTTATTAAAACAATAATCAATTTATAAAAAGCTTTTCTTCGGATTCATAAAAAAACCAAGCAAGTTCAATTATTTTAATGATGTATCTACCTTGTGTACAAAAGGAATTTCACGTCAGAAGATGCGGTAAATCTTGCCTCGGGATCAGTAGCGAGCCTGTCCACGATTTGGATTTTTCCATTGGCATCTTCAGCAATGAAATATCTCATCCCCTCCCTGTATTCCGTGAAGAAGGGGTGGAGTTTGGCTGAAAATTAACATACCTATTTTATGGATACATGTGTTTTTATTTGTTGTTGTATTGTTCACTTGAACGGACCTATTGCATGGCAGCCCAGTAAAAAATGATTACTTCACACACAGAAGTTCCCAATCAAATTGCCAATGAGCTCACAGTAGTTAAAAAATCTGTTATCTGTTTTTCTAAAGACACAATGTTCAACGCTAGTCACTTGTTTAACAATTTGGATCCTGGCTGCTCGGGTGCAAAAATTAATACAAAACAATCGGTCAAAAACTCTAAAAATTCAAAAAACTTTTTACATTTATTTGTCATTCAGAATTTGTGTTTGCATGTTTTGAGAAACCTGTCTAGGTTCAAATTTGTTGCGAAATAGGAAAACCATTTTTCAGAAGAGAATATGGAAGCCAAGGCATTTACAAGGCTTATGACTTGTAATTAGCTGGTTTAAGTAGCCACTTTACATTCACCATTCACCAATCTGCCTATGTTCAAACATCTACATTTCCTCAACTCTTTCATCTGTCGACTTTTGTTAAAATAAAAGAGCTGAAACGTTTTTCACGTGGGTGAGATTCATCCGGCTTGATTTTTTTACCCACTAGACAGCACCTAAATTTTTATTTTTTTTATTTTCGATGGCTTGAAAAAATATGGATGTTTAAACACAGGCAGAATGGTGAATATTACACAGTGTGTAAAGTGGCCACTTAAAATAGCCAACAACAGATCGTAAGCCTTGTAAATGCCTAGACTTCCATATCCCTTCTCAAAAATATTTTCCCTCTCTGTTAAAATAAATTTTACTAAAATCGTCAAAAATGTTTTTCCTCTGCTGCAGCAAATTGAGATCTAAATAACTCCCTAGGGAGGAAATCCTGCCTGTCCACAAAAATTTGAACATACTCAAAGCATTCCTGTTCAGGTTTTTTAATCCTTATAGTACTATGATATACATATTGTTTATATATACTCTATATATTGCTTAATTTATCCTTTTGTTTTCAACAAATGTATATTGTTTATATTTGCTGGTATACCAACGGGTATATTTATTTATAAAACAATATTTAAATAATGATAAATAAAATTAAGGGTTTTACTTTTTTAATGATAGTGATTATCTTTATTTTCGAATATTTTATATTGCACATATACGAGTCGTGTCGTATTCATCAATCTCAATAATTGATATGCTTTTAAAGTATTTTTTAATTGTATAAACAATCAATTTATTTTTAATATTTACCCGAAATGGAGGCCACTCCGACCAAAAGTAAAAGTACACTGCAAAATACTTTCATTTTTAGGGTGTTGGTAAAACACGAACTAATAAGGCCGCTAACTATTTTTTTAATTTATAGAAATTAAAATGTTTAATCTTATCAAACACAACACAGCAAATATCCGATAAATTGTTGTTTTACGTCAACGAAATCTAGATATAAAAAAATATTATTTGATTGTGGCTATTTTTGATTTGCCAAAAAGTGTTATCTTGATAGTGTCATAATATTATTATGGATGCGGATAACATTATTTAAATCTAACTGTTTCTATGTTGACCTTTTTGTTGTTCAATTAAAATTGTTTCAATTATTATTTTTTATTTGTTTTATTAATCAATAATATTAAATTAAATACTTTAATTTTGAAACTTTAAAATAATCCTGGATCTTTTTAAAATAATAAATTATTAAGTGCGAATCGTTAATTCAAAATTTAAAGTTTTTTATTCAGATTGATCTTGCAGTATAACGGATATGTTTTTTTTACTTACGAACCTAATTTATATGAATATGATAGTAAAAATAGTCAAATAGTACTTGGTTTTTATTAAACTTTTATTTATAATTTTCACCTATGACCGAGTTCTTTCGTGACCAATATCGTCAACCTGGTCTCCATCATCAGAGAATTACCAGATCCGCAAAGAAATGTCAGTAGAAAAACTTTTATCAAATTTATTAATAAAAATATCCTGAAGACTTTTTTTTTCTGATTTAATTAAATTATTTTTTATTATTTGGTGTTAAAATTTAAATGATATTAATATTTTTGAATGTGTTTTTATTAGCTTATGTCTAATTAATATTTGACTGTTTACTAAATATTAACATGTTCTCTTGAATTTTACATTTCATAACAACACTAAAGTTATAACGAAAAAGATTATGACGAAAAGCAGAGTACAAAACGAAATAACCAGATTTGTTAATCAGAGTTTATGCAAAATCCCCTACGACACAATTGCACCACACATCAACCAGCAGTACATTATCCCAACAAACGACGACAAACTTCAAGAATAATCATGAGAAATAAAAAACAGACTCACCAGGGTAAAGTTGACGTTAAATTAATTAAAAGTACTTAAATATTGTAAACCAAGAAAACCCTTCAATACAATCATATTTGATCACAAACTCATTAAATCTTATAAAAAAACATAATTTTGAAAACGCAAAAAAAACTCCTTTAAAACCCAAATACGATTACTTTTAAGAAATAACTAATCTGCTAAACACATGTTTTTTTTAAATTTGGAGAAATAAAACTTATACTTTGTTTTTTGATACACTCACTTTATTTTTACCAACTAGTTTCGGTAACCAACTGTTACCTTCTTCAGGGTATAGTTCTTAGTTTTATTTCTCCAAGTTTAATTTAAAATGATACACAAAGTTATTGCAGAAAATATTACAAATCACATGTTTTTTTAACTAACATTTAAATTAAATTAAATTTTTGGTTCTCTTATTTCTAATAGTATTTCCTTATACAGATTTTGGATAGTTTTATCTAATGTATCACTTATCGCTCTTTCCATTAGTATCCTTTGAACATCTTTTAGCAGTACCCTATCAAAGGCCTTAAAGAGATCGACAAAACACACAAATGCATCTTTGTTTTATTAATTTTCTTTTCCTTTACTTGTCTTAGAATGAAGACCGCATTTGTAGTGGATCCTGTGAGTCATTTTTTTTTGAAACCCTGTTGTACTTCTCTGGTATTAATCTTTTATTCCAGTCTCGTTTAAATAATACTGTGAACATCTTAAGCACATTGTAAGCAATAAGAATAACCTTATTTAAACATTTTTGAGAAGGGAAGTTTTCCCTCTATGTTGCAACAAATTTAAATATGAACAACTCCCTAGGGAGAAAATCCAGCCAGTCGGCAAGCATTTGGACATCCTCAAAACATTCTAGAATATACCTTGATAGTTTTGTCGGCCTTGTGGTGTCGGCCACTGGGTCAGCGCGTTTGTCTAGCATGCAAGAGGTCTCAGGTTCGTTTTCCGATATGGTTGACATGAAGTATTTATTTAAAAAGGCATTTTTACACTAAGTATAATATTTCATGGACTGGCACCTGAAGCGTAGGACTGATCGTCTTACCTTCATGTAACAAAAATGATCAAGATACACTGCGATTGGTCTACCAATATATTTCCTTATGCACCAATAGGTGTGGAAAGGGAATGATGATGATGAATAGTATTTCCTTGTAATATAAATGTACAGCTCGGTGCATCAACGAGTTCTGCGTCTTTGTCTTCTTGCGAAATGGTAGCTTTACTTTATTTTTATTTCTAGTTTAATATTTATTAATGTTATTTTTGAAGAAAAATGTTTTTCTTGTGTAGTCTATTTCTGATAAAGTTTATGCAATATTTAAATTATGTATTTCACACTAATATAATATTTTTCATTCCCATTCCCTTATTTTCTAATTTTTATGTGGGTATTTGAATAAAATTTTGTTTTCTGATGTATTATACCAGTAAAGTTTTATAACTCCTTTTACTCAAATAATTCTAATAAACCAATTTTTCATTTGTTTTTTTTTCATGTACCTTCATAATTTGTTCCGTACATTTCCTTTAAACAAATTAATAGTATGTGCTTAGGACATTTATGTGATGGATCCACGCCAACGGTTCTTTTCTCTATTTTTGTATAGTTTACTTTATTGTAAACAACGAACTAGAATCTCAGAGTTCATAAGTGGCTATTCTGGCTCTGCACTCTATAAGTGTTTGAATTATCGTTGTTCAGTGCCCTTGAGGTGAGTTTTGACGAAAATTAGGCATACGTATTTCACATAAAATGAATAAATATAATACACATAATTATAAATATGCGTATAATAATAACAAACAAAATTAACAAGCGGATAGATTCCTTGGTACTTACACTCTACACTACGCACACAGATGCGTTTCTACTATCATCTCCCAGGGAACAGCCAAATGTGAACCAAGTGTTTTTACAGTTATTTACTAGGAAAACACAATAGATCCTGTTTACTGCATACCAAAATAAAGCAGAGACGAGTTTGAGTTTGAGTATCGTCTATTGTCTTGTTAACCTTAATAATAAGTTAAGGAATGCTATCTTTGTTTAGTTTTTTATATCTTTTTGTGCTGTTACATGTTCACTTAATTGCCATACTTACTAGTTCTTTGCTCAATGTATTATTATTGCGTTTTTAAAATTATTTTTTATTATTAACTTTTTAAAATCATTCTTATGTTGTTGAAATTCCATTTGTCGATGCGTTTTGAAGCTGCAAAGACTTTTTGTGATGTTAACTATCATATTATTTTTATCATATTATGTAAATGTTATCAACTATCAAATATCTTAATTTAGTAAATGGGGTCTAGAATTTCAACCGTCCATGCGCTCAGTAGCTGCAAGACTTGTTGCTATCTAACTTCCAATTTTATAAATTTGCTTTTTATTTCGTTTTTAAAATATCACTTAAACTCTAAACTTCATCGTCAAATAAAAAAAATATAAATAAAAATGTAAATAGGGGCTAGATTTCTTTTTATCCATACGCTCTGTAGCTGCAAGACATTCTGTTATCTAGCTCATATACATCATAATTGTAATATATCATAATTGGAGACGAGGAACTAGAATCCCAACCGTCCATGCGCTCTGTAGCTGCATAACGTGTTGAGATATTTATTTGTTGTACAGCGCCCTTGAGGGGATTTTCACAAAAATGGCGCTATTTAAATTATTCAAACATTATTATTATTATTATTATTATTATAAACGCTTCTGCGTCACGCCTTTAAGTTATGTTTTTTGAGTCTGACAGAAAAGCAAATAATAAACAAGAGAAGAAGTGTTAAAGAGTTTAGTCAGTAAATCCACACTCAACATATTTATTTCTTCAGTGTTTTCATATTTTGTTGTTTTTTTAAGTTAAAGTGACAATTTTGTTTATTTAACCGGGTTAAATTAAGAAGATCATTATTCAAATTTAGACATGTTCGAGTGGTTGAACCGGGTTGTAGTCCCATGGCTAATGTCGCATAAAAAGGCATGATCCTCGCTTCGCCTTAACTTGTTTCCCGTTTTCTAATAGTGATTTGATTCACATCATTAAAAAAAGTCAGGAAAATGGAAATATTTGGGTACATTAGAAGAATGAGAATATTTATTTATAACAAAATATAACTTTCCTGAAATTCGATCACATTTGAAAACAGTACAACGTTAGCAAACATAACACGTGTTATTTTTTAAGTTATATTTTTATGTTGATGATCATAAAACTTCAATCTCAGATCAAAAAAGATTAATCATATAGCTCTTAAAATAATACTTCTACTAGTTTTATTCAATTGAAGATTAAAACAGTCTGATTAAAATGGTGTAAAATCTATCACATAATTCTCATTGTAATCGATAAATATAATATCTCACGTAAGTACAATAAATGGTACTTTTTTAATATCTATTGATAATCAAAAAACCAATCTGTCAAATTACGTTTTGTTTTGACAAATAAATCTTGTTTGCAATTGTTTACCTTACATTCACTTAAAATAAAAAATGATAATATAAAATCTATAGAACATGGGTTGGAAAAAAAAGATCGACTAATTTTTTATTTGTTTATTTTTCCATATAAATATTTACATAGAATTAAAATAACAAAAATACACTTTAAAAAAATTCATTTTAAAATTAAGCTATAACATAAATTGGAAAAAATGCCCACAATGACTTCACCGTCTGAGCGTGGGCCACTCTTTTTTTTAATTATTAATACGTTTATAGCATATAAATATGGTATGACATGAATTTTTATTATTATTACTTATGTGTTTTCTAATTTATATTTATATTGATTTTTTTTTATTTTTATTATTATTCTTTGAATTTATTAAGCATCATTTAGTGAAATAATAAAAAATGAAAAAAAAAACACATGTAAAAAAAAGGTCCTTCCTAAACACAGGAATTTCCTAGCTAGTCAGGACCTGAAACAAAGAAACTCTCTACATAAAAAAATATATAAAATTAAATTAAATTTAAAAAATTTAAAAAAATAATAAATTTAAAAAAATACATAAACCTTATATATTATTTTTTTATTAAGTTTTATTAAAGTCCTGCTGAATTTCAAGCATGCCATTCGTCTCCAGGCTCTTACGTATTTTTTCAATGTTATATTTTTATTGTACATTTATAAAATAAAGATTTGAAAACACTACATATTTTATTATATCACCACATTTTATTTAAAATTAGGACTATCATTAGTAAAAAAAGTTTTTTAAATCATACATAATTTGAACATACGTCTTACTCCTGAATTTATCTCACTTTTCTTAACCTTAATATATATATATATATACACATGAATTTGTTTTTTTTTCTTATGCATCGGTTTACAGTACACGTGAATAACATTAGAACATCAAGATAAGAAAAAAAACACACATAGGCATAGCCTGTGGATATACTGATTTAATCAGTTTTACGTCACAGTAAGATTTTCTCAACAAATCAAATTATAATTTAAAAAATACGTACATTTAATAATTAATTATATTAATTTTAGTTTAATTTCACTCTCATTTATAAATTTGTACCAGTGACCGGGTTTCGTCGATACCGACATCGTCAGACTGGTGGGAGACTAAACAAATTTCTATGTCATATACAAGGGCAAGCAGAGTTTCTATGTTATAAACAAAATTTAACATACATGCAGGTACATACATTCACATACACAGATGTACATATATTCTTTCACAACATACATGTGTACACACACATATTTTGGTAACATTTTACATGTTTTAGACAGACTGTATTGCTGTGTCCTTTGGCCATTTTTATTACACTATTTAGGAACAACTAGCCCTTCCATATTATTTTACTATTTATTATAACACCTGCTGTTGTGTCCGAAATGTGTGTTCATACTCAAGAGTGCGACGCACGCTGATAAATTAAACTAAACTAAAGTAGAATACAGGTAACCCCCGTTGATCGCGACCCCGGCAAGTGCGGATTCGTTATAATGCGATATTTTTCGCAATGTAGTGACGTTCTTATTCTTCTCATTCTTAAAAGTGGGGGTCAGTACTTTGAAAGCTCCTCACGTCACTTCGAGATGTGAAGACTTATTGTGACGAAAATATACTCAAAATGAATGAAACGATACAAAATAGTGGTAAAATTGCAGTTGTTGGTAGGGATTTTAAATTGCGCATGTCTACAATGCACCTAATTAAAAAATTTAAAAAAAGAAGCTAGAAGAAATTATTTTTAAAGAAAGCAATCTTGTTTGATCTGTTTAAATAACGATCAAATTTGCATTACCAAAAATTAAATTGAAAATCAGCTGAAAAATATCCGAAAGAGTTCCGTGAAAAATCCCCCGTTTAATGTAAAAAAAAAGCATCATAGTAAAAGAACAAATAAAACAAAAAAAGTATGTATGGGAAATTGCCTATTTATTAGGAACCGTGTTTTAGGTATCCTTGAACTGAAGAAAATTGTCGATTTTCCTAATAAGTGTGCTAATGCATAATTGTACCCAGTGTTTATCATGTCTGTACAATTAAAATACTTTAGAGACTTTGCTTAAAGCTTTATAAGGATAGTATATAAGAAAAGAGATATGCTGCCTTAGAAAAAAATATATTCCCGGTAATAGACGTACTATTTTGATAGGGTACTAAAAAATAACATAATAAATTAAGTGTTAAAAATGATTATTATTATTGTAAATAATAATCGTCATGTTTTAGGGTCGTCGTGTAATCGAATCAACTGTTAAAGCAACATCAAAAATAAAATCAAAGCTATCATGGAGGATTCCATTTCTTGGGATGAGTCGATTGAGATGAAGTTTCCATGCAAAACAAATATTTTTTAGTTTTATATTTTATACTTCCAAACTGAAGCGGGTAGCCAAAATTATGAACTGCGTGTCATTTATCGGGTAGCCGGTATTGGGCATAAGACAAATCTTCTTACAAATCGCAACAGAAACATAACCGATCAAAGGCATGTCAAAATAATGCTTGTTATGTATGTAATGTATGTTGAATACACGGATTGTAATTAAAATTATAATTAACCTAAATACGCTTACCCTCAGTAGAGGCGTTAGGGTAGGGCGCGGTTGGGTGACCGCCCAGGGCGCCAGATATAAAGGGGCGCTGCAGGCGCCCAATTTTATCCACTCACTCATCGAGCGAATCCAACTTACTCGTAAATTTCCTAAATCTAGCGACAAACTCGTTATAGTGGCCCACTATGAGACTATAACTACTCCGAAAAAGTCATTTGAAGTTGAATTTTTCGACAGCCTTTTGGACACTACCTTAATTTCACTCCGTAAAGATTTAAAAAGTTAAATGAGCACTCAAAATCTTGGTTTAGTATAAAAAAGATTCCGGAAAAACCAGACCTTCTCAAACTCTGTGGTAATTTCCAATAGAAATTAACAGCAGATTCTAAATCCGATATAGATGGTTGTATGTTGTGTGATGAACTCATAAGTCTTAAATCATTTTTGCCCAATCAGAATGTGGTTAATCCTGTCGTTGTTTTGAATTTTATCAAAGATCGTAACTTGCAAGAACTGTACCCAAATTTATGGATAGCGTTGCGAATATTGATCACTTTACCTACCTGTAACGATTACTAGTGGGGAAAGGAGTTTTTTTAAGCTTAAACTGATAAAAACGTATCTACGATCGACAATATTTAAATCTAGATTCACAAACCTGGCATCTTTGTCAATCGATAATGAAATTGTGAAAGACATAAACTTAAGTACGTATAAAAGAGTTCATTGAAATAAAGGCTAGAAAAGTAAAATTTTATTAGCATTTTTTTAATTAATGGTTATTTCATTATAAACCTTGCCTTTTTTCGTATGGGTCTGAAAGGGTGGAAGATAGGGGGCGCCGTAAAAATTCCGCCCAGGGCGTTGGTAGTGCTAAAACCGGCCCTGCTCACCCTTATTTACAAAATGTTATTTTGAAATTTGAAAAATATTTACGTAAATGTCTCAAACTTCACGATCGAGCGGGTGACGGCTGTCAATCTTTGCACCGTAATGGGCAATGGTAAGATCCTTGTTTTACCAGTCGATATCTTTCCGCAGTTATCTTCAGTTAAGAAAATTTGGGGTATCTGGAATTAGATTACAACCCGATAAATGGGTACGAGTTTCTCCAGGGTATGCTTGGCTACAACAGTTTAGAGACTAGAAGGAATGTGTATTTGACTACACATTTTTATCGATTGTTGCACGGTATGATCGATAATTCTGAGATTATGATGAGCATTGGTTTGTATGTTCCTGATAATAACCTAAGACAGCGTCAGCATAGATTGTTTCATATTCCGATATTCAGGAACAAACCTGCCTATGGTTATGCCTGTTGGAATGGCTACCGCTATGCTGAACAACATCGCTCTGGATATTGATCTGTTCCATGTATCCGAAGGGGTTTTCCGAAGCAGGATTCTTCTACTACTTTGACATGAGTCTCTTTCGTGTATTTTTTTTTTCTTTTTTATAATATGTACGCATTGAATATATTTTTGTAATGTATATGTTATTTATAAAATAAATGAATTGAATAAGGGTGTTTTTTTCTTTTTACTTTCCTTTACCAATATTCTATTATGTATTTTACTAAGTGTAGTTTTCTTTACAAATAAAGTGTCTTTTTTTGTTTACGTGAAGGTAGTGTTTAAAACAAATATTAAAAAAATATATATTTAGATGTCACCATTTCTGGTTTACTTTATCAAGTACGTATTTTCGATAATTCAGAAAAAAATCAATCGACTTTTTTATTTTTTATTTATTTTACACTAACTCAATTTACATACGTATAAGGGCAGGCATACTGCCTAAAGGCGATTTCTTCCTACCTACCTTAACCGTTCCGTTCGATAAAATTACAAGTACCTACATGGATATATTGAATCTTACAATTTTATACAAAAATTAAAAACAAGGATTAAGAAAATACAAAAAAAAAATTAACACTGTACTATGAAGAGAGGAGAGGGGATGGGAAGGAAAGAAGAAGGTCAAAGGAACAACTTAAATAGTGACATTTCAATATTGATTTAAATGTAAATAAAGAAGGGATGTCTCTTACATAAGTGGGTAGATTATTCCACAATCGAGCAGCTACTACTGTGAAAGAGGAGGCAAGAAAATTAGAGCGATGAAAATGTATTAAAAGGGTTATCTCGTCACTAGAACGGAGAGATAGTCTGTGTTGTGATAGAGGTTGGAAGAGCTCTCTCAGATAAACAGGCAAAGTGGGATAATTTAAAATATTGCGAAGAAGTGAGAGAATGTGAATGTTTATTCTATGCCTGAGCTAGTGGAGTTGCGTGCGATATTCGGTTATGTGGTCGAATTTGCGAAGATCGAAGATTTTTGTACTCAAATAAAAATGACCCGGGTGAACATAAAATACTCTCTCCGTCATTTTAATTTTGTAAAAATTAAAATATTTGAATACGTACTGACCTTGATAAATAAAATAAACCAATCCGCCTTCTTTTTTATTCGGTTATCACATCTTTATCACAATCAATTACTTGTTTTTATCAATAGTATTTAAGATAGCCTAACGCAATTATAAATGCATGTTCTAATTATGTTTTTTTAGTGGTCTTCGAATGATAATGCATAAAAAAAGTCAATTATATAACTAAATGATGAATTGCATTTCTCCAATAAGTTTTATTTATAAACTTGCTATCGCTGGATGTTACATGCTGTAAAATTTCCCCTCCTTATGTAATCTGTCAACTGAATAGAACAGGTTCATTAAGTACCGTGTGGCCAATGAAATGAAGGCTAAAGAGCTGAATAAACTAGCACGTAACAGTCGGCGACAGCTGACTTTTATTTTTTTAAATAACATATTTTTTATTCTCTTCATTAAATTTTGATCGTTTACTAACCGAACGTCTTGCATTGAAATTTAATAAATGTATATTTTTGTGGTTTTGATGACATTACTTTGAGTGAAAAATACGATAATATTACATTTCGATTACTCCGAAAAACAAAAAATAAATTGTGATGCCAAAGGAGCGATATTTTTAGGTGCCCGAGATTATAATCAACCGTGGCCCTAAGAGCCGATCATCTGAGGCTCGTAGGGCCGATTTAACAAAACCATAAGGTCACATTCATTAAAATCCGCAAGGCTGGTTTAACTTTGGATACCTAACATTCGTACGAACCCCACTAAACCTAACCATTCTTCGTCGATTCGACGAATAATTTTAGAGATATTTTTTTATTAAAAGAGTTTTTGGTATGTTTATTATTTACATAATATTATATGAAACAAAGGTTATATTATATAATATTTTTTATATGAAAAATATAAATCCTTTATTGACATGGGTAGACTTATTGTATTTATTTAGTAACACATATTGAGTATATCCAAATGTGTAAATCAGTGTAGGTAAGAACTAAGTTATATCTATAGGTTTCCGTTTACCTTTTTTTAAAAAGCTCTTAGTCTCTTTTTAAATATCAAAAAAGTATCACTTAGTTTGAAGATAGTAAAATATATTTTTGAATTTTGTCCATTTTTTGCATACATATTAGTTATAATTATTATAGTGAGATAACCCTGGGGAGCTGTGTTAACATTAACATATTACAACAAAGATGAAGAACATCAAGGATAAGGTAATATAGAAATCTAGGCATCTACAGGGCTTATGACCTGTCAATAGCTGGTTTAAGTGGCCAATTTACTCACTGTGTAACATTCACCATTCTGCCTATATTTGAACATCTATATTCCTTCAATTCTTTCATCTGTTGATGTTTGTGAAGTTAAAAAGCTGAAACTTTTATTTATGGGGGTGAGATTCATCTAGCTAAATTATTTCACGTACATACTAGGCTACGCCTGAAAATGTTGTTTTTTCAAGTTTTAAACTTCTTCATGAACCAGGTGGATTTATCAACAATATTTTCTCCAAATTTTTGTAGACAAGGACTTGATTCAACTCCCTGGGTAGCTGTTTATATTTACATACATACTAAATGTCTCCCGATAAGAGCTTAGGGGTTCACAACCGTTTTAAAATAAAATAGCAAAAGAAATAAAATATAAAACTTTTTAAAAAATTTAATATTTAGAATTAAAAAAAATAATGCTTAATAAATTTTAAAAACTATAAAAAAACTAATATCTAGTCATACGTTTAAAAATATATGTGACGTGTGTTTATTTTAATATTTCTTTTTTATTTTTACAAATTAACATAAATACTTAAATAGCAGTCAGAATCCTAAACTATTTTTTTAATAGTATGTTTGAACTTTATTTTGCTAATGTGAAAAATGACAATAAAACTGATCAGGTTCCCTAGACTGTGCAATCTTGGAATAGGTGAATTAATGGCATAATTAGTAGCAACAATATCTTTATGACATGGGACATAATGTCTAGTAGTCCTAACAGGTATTCGGAATTGAATCACGTTTTGCATATTAGGAGAGTCCAACATGCCATTTATTATCTTAAAGAGAAACATAAAATCACTCAGTTTCCGTCTTCTGGATAAACTTTCCAAATCAAGTGTATTCATTAATAAGTCATAGTTTCAAGATTCAATAGGAATAGATAGCTTGTAATTGATAAAACGTAAAATTTTTAACTGCACTCTCTTAAGTTTTAACGGCCAATGCCAAAATGGCAAACAAATCTATAAGCCGAAAGCTTGCAAACCATTTGTGCAATGCGTCATTTAAACCTAAAAAATAATGTTCAAGTGTAAATTTATTGGAGACCTATAATTCAAAGCTATAGAAAATCCGTGTTTATGTTATCAACTTAATTGCTTTGTATCTTTTAATTTAAAAAGCCAATAGAAGGAATTTTATAGTTTTTAATATCAAATTAGTTCCAAGATAGGAATGTTATCCGGCCTAGTGGATTTATTAATGTTCAGAAAGGTGTTTTTTTTGCAAGATGCATATACTTTTCAGCAGTTGAATAATGTAGTGTTTTAATATAACTTGGAATTCTTCGGGATAGATCTTCCGGCTTTTCGTAGATTTTTCGCCACTAAAACAGTGTAGGATGAAGATGGATTGGCATGGTTTAGCTTGAAGTTTTATATGTTTATCGTGTTGATGAATATATTGTATGCCATAATTGTATTTCCCTTGTTTGTTTTTGTTACATAGTGTTATGTTCTTTTTGTTCAGTTTCTTGTATATTATGTTTCTTCATGTAACTATTGAATTGGTTTAGGCCGTATAAATAATAAATAACTAGTAGAGAGGTATGTTTATCTTAAGAATGTTATGGCAGTAAACATTTCTAAAAATAACTGAATAAAGATGATTTGTATGGTGAATAGGGTAATATCCCTTTTTTACACTTTTAAAGAAATAAAGGTGTATGAAATACTGCCCAGTTTTTTTCTAAATTTTTTTGCTAATTTTTGGTAGCATTATAAATATTTTTAAAGTTGTAATTATTGTGAATTCCCGCAAAAACGGACATTCCATTGGCCAAGCCCCTAATACGTCATGATTCATGTCTATTTGTTCTTGGTCATTGAAATTTATTCAACACAGTATCAAGAATCTTGACGTCACAACAACCAAGAACAAACACGTCGCATTTTTTGAGTGACATATTTTAATTAAATGTATTTTTTACATTTATGTATGAAAGCATTTTTCCACAATATGCATCAATATGATAAATCAAATCAAATCAATATTTGAAATATACAATTTATTATTCTTAATCTAGTTGATTTAATCTAATAATTCTTTTTTTTTCCGCTGAGCCAATAACCTTAACATAGTAATAATTATTATTTTTATGACGGATGTGTCCGAATTGTACGATTATTGCTTCTTATCCTCTCCGTCTCCTCTCACATATGCCTAGAACATCCCATTTTATGTTATTCGGTACGTGTTATAATCTTATTTGATCCTCTTCTGGCCTTGAAGATCTTTTGTTGTATGTCGCTATGTAGGTAGATGTTAGTTGTTTTCCATTCCGAAATTTTAAACGTCAGGTCATGTTCTACTCACCTGGGGTATTATTGTTTTGAATATCGGATTCATGTAATTTGGAAGGAGTTTGGGATAAAAACACGACGCTCGCGAGACACGTTGGTGAGTTTTGAGAACATGCGCTATTTGTAGTCGCTTATATGTGTCAGACGCTTCTGCCTGTTGGTCTGCGGGAGGCATTTTTCCCCTCCTGCCCTCTTATCTGTCGAGCTGTAAATGCCTAACATTCCATATTTCCTTCTCGAAAATGTTCCTTATCCCTTTTTAAATAATAAAGTACTTGGGATTTGGTGTAAGCTTGGATAATACATTTAATATTTAGTACAGTTAATTACTAAGCCTTAAAAAAATACGTGTAATGGTCAGCGCGTTTGACCGCCATACGTTAGGTCTCGGGTTTGATTTTTTTTTTTTTTTTAAAGAAATATTTGCGTTCTTATGATTTACCCAAATAATTAATTTTGAGGGCCATTTTCAACGAGTTGTAAATAACTCACTATTAGAAAATGGATTCGAACCACAGACCTTTGGTCTGTGAGTCCGAGACACTAGCCACAGGACCACAACCCGATTCGCGACATGATTAAAATGAAATATTTATTTAAAAGGGTTTTTCACACCAGAATATTTCATAGTCCCTGGACTAGTACCTGAAGCGTAAGACTGATCATCTTACCTCTAAATAACAAAAAAAATCAAGATGTGCTACGATTTGTGTATTAATGCAGTGCCCCATGCACCATTAGGCGCGAAAAGAAAATGATGACAATGAGGAAAAAAATACGTTTTTTTTTTTTAAATTAATTAATTAGAATTTAGAAAATATATCAATATGGTTAAAAGTCAATAAATTAGAATTAAATATATCAAAAACAAAATATATGAATATTAGGAAAAAAATAATACCCCGGGGTTACAATATTAATATTAATAATTTGAATATTAATTCTGTTGACGAAATAAAGAATCTCGGGGTTTACTTGGATAGATATTATAATTTCAAAACACCTTCTCAATATGTAACAAAAAAAAATCATTTATAGGAAGATTATGAAATGTAAAATATATGAAAAGTAGTATTCTTATTTATAAAACAATAATATGTCCACACATAAATTACTTTTCGTCCATTATTTTTTTATGTAATGAAGGAAAAATTTAAAATATACAAATTCTTCAAAATAAGGCGATGAGAATTATACTCAAAAGAAATATCTATTCTAATGTAGAAAGAATGTACAAAAAAATAACTTGCTCACAGTAAAGCAACAAATTAAATATATGTAGCAATTTTTAAGCATAAAATAATTAAGGGGATGACCAACAATGTCATACATACGAAACAATGGGTATGGAAAAGATAAGATTACCAATAAGGAGAGAAACAGAATCTCAAAAATCATTGTTCAAAGGAATGAAGGTTTACAATGAGTTACCTGAAGAAATAAAGGCAATAGAAAAAATGGAAATATTTAAAATTAATTTGAAAAAATATTTTTTGAGAAATTATGATAGAAAATTGTAGGATTACTAAAAGTTTACATAAGTTCTTAAGATGTTATGAACTAACTTAATAAAGCAGAAATAAAGAGTAAATAGAAAATTATGACTCGCTTCATCGGTCGTCGCTCTATTTTAGGTAAAATGAATGCACTTCTGTGTATCAATGATCAATGGACTATGAACCCCACATATGTGTAATGCAATAAAAAAACAAAATATTTCTTATTTTGTTTGACATTTTATTATTTTGTAGTCATACATATTTGGACTGATTTTGTGTTTTTTAGTGTAAAAATGGACACAATATCTGCTCTGTACGTATAAGTGGTTTTTGATCAAGTCCAAATTTATCAAGAACAGCTGTTGTAGTCGTATTGAATTCCTTTAACACAAGACGAGACCTCGATAGTATCCAGAGGTATTCTAAAAAGAAAACAAAAAGCTCATTTAATAAAAGAGGATTTAACACTAACCGGATGGAGAGAAACAGAAATATTGGAAATAATCAAAAGAACGACATGTAAATAGAGAGAGACTATCACTCCCTCTCACTTCTGCTCAATGTACTTCATAGTCCTAACGCTCCTATAAACCTACGTGAAAATTTTCAACGCTTATTAGTTCATGGTTTACATCTTCGTTCTAATACTCAAGGCACTGTCTGAATACCCCTCCACAATTCCTCTTTCTTCTCTAACTCATATAGTGTCCATGCGGCTCGACTGTGGAATCATCTCCCATCCACCATCAAAGGTGTTACTACATTATCGCTGTTTAAATCACATCTGAAGAAATATCTAATTTCTCTTCCTTTATCTCTCTTCCTTTCCTTTTTCCTCTTTTTTTCCTTTTTCCCATTGAGTAATAGTTTTAATTTAAGTTAATTTATAAACAAATACGTTTATTTTTATTTTTATATGTCTTAAGCTTTTTAATCTTTATTTTTTTAAATTTATTTATTCACAGTTTTTATCAAAATACAATTACATGTTCACTTTGCCCAGCTAACAAGGGTACATACCCCGTTCCAAGCTAGGCAATTACATTTTAATATATTATAATAGTTAACAAATTAATATAGAGCACAGACAAACAAAATATAAACTTATTCGGATACACATTTTGATTCATATACATACTGACATACACATATATACACATGTACATACACACACACGTACATACACCCATGCGCATACACATACATACATTCATAAAAACATAGACAATTTATTTATGCGAAACTTCATGGTTGTCATCTATAAATATATATTTTTAAAATTATTCCTTATTATTTATATTTTATTTTTGACATCCAGTAAGAATCTCCAATCCGTGGCATGCATCAACTTTTCTGACTCCCTACGACCAATGTCATGAAAGAGCGTAATATGTTCTGTTAATTAAATTAGAAATATAAAACTTTTATTTAATTGGTTGGTTGGAAGAAATTGCCATTTGCAATAAGCCCGCCAATGAACAAATAACATTATGTAAAAAAAGTTAAATATTTTTTTTTCTTAAAAGTTATTTTATTTAGATTATTTTTTTTATATTTGTACATACATTGCAAATGTTGACGAAAATTCATAGATTTCTTTTTTTTTAAATATACTCGTATTTTATAAATGGTACAAGTTTTTTTTTTATTCTACATAAATCTACTTTTTTACATCTAGTAAATGTTATAACTGTAACTCTCTAAAAAAAAACTAACCTTTGTGCTTGGGAAGTGACTTGATATTGTTATTTGTTTATTAGAATTTACATCATTTTGAATATACATTTTGAGTACATGAGAAAACAAAAAAAAGGAAATCAATAGAAAAACAGAAAATATTAATACATTCATACTATTTAAAATTGAATGCAGTTTTCACACATGTTCAAAAAATTTCTTTTAATTTACTATATTTATTTATTGATATATTAGTTTGAACGTGGTTTGAACAGTTTTTAGTTCATAAGGGAGATAATTGTAATTTTTGATACCTTTGCAGACAAAGCTATTTTGATCATGAGTTGTGTGGAATTTAGGTATTTTAATATGATTTTGGTATCTGTGTGAGTAATTCATCTCAAATTCTTTTTTTTTTCATTTTAAATTTGCATAATGGAATTTATTTTATAAATAGTGTCCACTGTATGAACTTTAAAAAATATATATGGAATTTCCGTATTGTAGAGATGCAGAGAGTTTCTTTAAAATTACTTTAATAATTAATCTTTCTACAATTTTAACAGTGCTTTATTTATTTCGTTTTAATTTTAAACTTTTTACCATGAACCCTTGATAATTTATCTACTATCTTCATTCCATGTCCACTCTCTAGTTGGAGCATATAGTCTCCACAAAGAGCCTTCATGCTTCCAACTCCGTTGCGTCCTCCTAAGTCAGGTTTTCGTCCCAAAGTTTTGACATAAACTGCCGACGAAACAGTCAGCAGTGGACGTCTAGGACATCGAGATACTGATGCCTTGTAAAGTAGACAAGCGTGGTGAAAGCTCTCAGGAGGCATACACATGTATGTGACCAAGCCAACCGCATGGCCTCCGCTTGATGACAGTTGTCACTGGAGTTTGCTGCCTCCGTTTTCTTATTACTTGATTGCTTACAAAGTCAAACCACCGCAAACCCAAATTTCTTCTGAGACACATGTTCCCAAAACTCAGTATTCGGCTGTTTTGGGCTTTGGTGAGGTGCCTCGATTCGCAGCCATAGAGGAGAATAGGTCTTATGCAGGCGTTATATAGGCGGCATTTGGTTTTCACCAAGTACATTTTTGGCCTCCAGACTACCTTTATACTCCTGAATGTATCACCTGCCACTTCTAGTCGCACTCCCAGAAAGTGTACGTATACGTTTGATGAGTACATGTACATAAATTTACTATTTATTATATAGTCTTCCCTGGCCAACCCCATTTTCGATATTCGGATTCATCACCATCTTTCCCCTTCCCGCTCCCAATGGTGCATAGGGTACTGCATTGGTTCACCAATCGCAGATTACCTTGTTTATTTTTAGTTATATGATGGCAAGATGATCAGCTAAGGTGTCAGTCCAGGGACTATGAAATTAAAATCGTAGTGTAAAAACACAATTTTTAAATAAATATTTTATGTCAACCATCCCAGGAATCGAAGGCACAGAAACCCGTTTTGTGAGATTTTCGTCATCATCATTATTCCCATTCCACACCTAATATTGCGTAGGGCACTGTATTGGTACACCAATCGCAGCGTAACTTGATTATTTTTTGTTACATGAAGGTAATATGATCAGTCTTACACTTTAGATACCAGTCCAGATACTGTAAATTATTCTAGTGTAAAAACACCCTTTTAAATAAATATTACATATTGGTCATGTTGGGAATCGAACTCGAGACCTCTTGCATGGTAGGCTCACGCACTGACCATTACACGTCATAGTATTGATTAACTCTTGTGTGGATGTGATGTCACACCAGTTGACATAGGATACAAGACTTGATATGTCTCTCGTATTTTTTTAAATTACGAGCTCGTATTTGTTTTGTAATCTTCAAATAGACATTTCTACAACGGATTTAAAAAGTAAAATTTGCTATGTTAATTAACTATGCTGGATGTTAGTACAAAAAATATTTATCCTTGTTACGCAAAGAACGAATGTCCGCTAATTCAGCAACACATCTACACAGATACCTTTTACAAACAGAGAGCACGAGATATAAGTCAAAACAAAGAAGACAGAGACACTGTTCTGCGGCGGGTGTTGTCTAAAATAGATTCAGTCTTCAGTCGGTTGATGACAGTGATGAGGGACGCTCGCGTTACGTAAGCGGCGTATTTGTGATTTATAATTTATTTTGGTAAACATGGCTAAATTTTATGTTTATTTGCATAAATTGTGGAAAAAAATAAAATTAAACAGTATTTCTCTATGTTTTTTTTTTCAAATGTCTGAACTTTAGAATATTCAGTCTTTTACTAGCGGTAACTCGATGTTACATCACCGCGCGCAAATTGATTATTTACCACAGTCTTTTACGAGTTAACAAAAGGATTCATAATCTTACCGTAATGAAAAAAAACCAAATTGACACAGGAGTAAACAACTGCAAAGGATTTGTAGTCAGTGTCTAGAACCCAATAAGGAGCAGGGAATGGGGCAGATGGGAAGGATACTTTAAATCGACCATCACCAGAAGTTCCGTCTGGAACAGCTACTCCATCTATTTTGGTTTCTGACCCATTTCTGTAACCAAAAAACAAATCATAAACAAATAAAGAAACCATCATGACGTTACGTGGTAGGACTAAGCAGATGCATAAATCAACCAGAGGAAACGCAGTTTGGCTTTTCATACAATAGTATTTCTTTATATTCTCCCTGGATTATGGCGCTAGACCATCGTTATTTTGTAAACTTTACAGATATTAACTCAAAACGTGTGTATGCTGTTTTGTTTTTTCGGTAAGTGATTTTTTTATGGAAGCTAGGATCATCCAAAAAACATTAAAAAAGCCTAGTTTTATCTACCGTTTTTAGACTACGGTATACATATTTTTTGCAAAAAATCATTTCAATACTATTTTTAAGAAAAACTACAAAATCGGATCCATATGTTTATTTTTTGGGTGATATTGTGTGTGTTGGATTTATTCCGACGTTTCGGCTACCATTGCAGGTGGCATCTTCCAGGTAAACTGTGTGTTTTGGAGAAAAAAGTATGTGATCATGTACTAGTAATTTGTACCGTGTCGCAGTCAGCAGTAGGCACATTTTTATTCGTTTTTGTAGCATGCAGTGCTAGGAACCATGAGGAGTTTAATGTCTGAGTATTTTGATTGGCTCTTTAACTTTGTATTTTTGTGGAACATTATTCTCATTCAAATTATTCTACCGTCACTGTGTAAATTTTATTTTATATTGGTTTGCGATAAAACCTAAAAAAACAAAGTATTTTGCCGAAACTAGCTGGTTATTTTATTTTTTTAAATAAAGTGGTGCGTACAAAAAACAAAATGCAACACAAATTTGTACGTTTACTTGGTTTATCAACAGACACCAACGCATTAAATAATGTCATTAAACATTTGAACTCAATGTAAGCACATAGTTTTACCATATATTCACCATTAAGATGGACAGCATTTAACCTATTCTCATTTTAGTTTTTTTAATTCTATAGTAACAATTCGCTTCTATCCATAAAGGTTGGCACTTCGGCTCCATTATAAAATTCTAATAGTATAGGGTATTTTCACAAGTCGGGAATAACGTTATAATTACAATATATTTATTATAATATTTAGAATTCATCTTCTTTATTTAGTTCAGTTGATCTGTTATCGGCTAGATAGTGATTTCTGGGACGCTGAGTTCCAGCTGCCCTTCCATCTCTTTGGTGGTCCTCTAGACAGACGGCGACCAGCTTAGATTTCATGGGCCACGGTAAAGGGGATTCTAGAGCTGTCCATTCTATCGACGTGATCTTTCCAGAATTTTTTCCTCGTTCTGCTCCACCGTACCATGTGTTGGGTATCGCAAGTTGGTCTAATTTCTTGATTATGGATGTTGTCCCTTCAGGTTTTATCTGCCATTGCCCTTAGTCCTTTCATTCCTGATGTTCTGAGTAGATTTTTTAGACTCACTGTATCTGCCCTCGCCTCAACTGCATACGTCATGATTGGATTGACACACGTTTTGTATATACGGACCTTGTTTTTAATCCGCGTGTGTTTATAGTGCCATGCGATGTTCAAATAATTGTCAATGTCTTTAAAGCAAGTTTTCATTTACAATTTTAGTATTTAATAATAAGTTCATACAAAAAAGCTCGCAGTTGGCATCACGCCATTTTCACGTCATGCGCTATGGCTGCCAACTGCGCTTCTTATAAGCATTGCGTACTTTGGCGCCAAAACGTCATACGTGCCGTTCATTTCGTAGGGCGCAAAACGTCTCGTTTTCGGGTTGTTCAAAATAAATATGAGTATATTTTAAATCTTTGAAGAAAATTCATCAAACGTCGCACGAAAAAAATATTAATTCCGTTACAATCGTATTTTTTACTTATTTGAAAATAAAAATAAAGGAATAACGTGAAAAGACTCTAGAAGCGTGATGAAAACATTACTTTTATTTTTATTCTTTAGGTTAGGGTCAGTGCTATTCAAGCTCCTGACGTCACTGCGACCTGTGAAAATCTATTGTTACGGGTCTCCGTGAATAGTTCTCGCACTCTTAGCCCAAGTCTATAAAGAATGGTCACTGTATGGAAGGCGAGAGTTTAAATTTTGCCAAATCTCCGCCCAGGTCTCTAAAGAGCTTGGCTACTGTCTGGAAGGCGATAGTTTACATTTTGCTAAATCTCTCCCGTCAAATCCAGGTCTACAAAGAGCCTGGCTACTGTCTGGAAGGCTTAAATTTACATTTTGCTAAATCTCCCCCCCTTAAGCCCAGATCCGCAAAGTATCGGGCTATCAGGTAGGGGAGAAAAACATACATAAATATAAAAATAAAAAATTCAATGTCCCTTACATGATGCTTAGTTGAGAATTGGTGACGTTAACTCCACCTTTGCCATTTGCAGTGTAAATAGCTTTGACGCATTTACTGTCTATCCCTTGAAAAGAGTTAGGGTATCTTGAAATTTCGTACCATTTACCAGTATACTGAAAAAAAAATATTTTTATATTTTATTATATTACCAAAAGATTAAATGCGAAGGAGCGAATTAAGTTCCGGTTACCTTACAAATTAATTATTATCTATAATATTTATAGTCTTAAAATGCTTTATTGAGTTTGTCGTGTACGGGCCCCGTACCGGAGGACTTCAAAGTTGTAATCATTAATAGAATCCAAATATATGAACAAAAAAACATTCATAACTCAATTTCGCAAAAAATGTCTTCCAGCGTTTCAGCCATAGAATTAAGAGTAGTCCAGAAAAAGCGAAGAATCATATTTGAATACATCGGACTGTGTCCAATAATTCCTCCACTTAGACACACTTTCGCCGCGCGCATACGTTAAGTCGCCGGGTAATGTTGCTTGATGGGAAAAAAAAATATAACACAAATGTAAGGTAAAAATAAAGCAATGTGTTAATTTCTATAAAATGTTATGGTGCACGCAGAAACATTGATTGACACAACAGATTAGATAAACAAACAGTCATTTAATAATAGAAATTGAATTTATGAACTTTGAACTCAAAACGGATATTTTTTTATCATGCTTTTGATAATGTTTTAAAGATAATGTCGTTCAAATGTCTCCCACGGCGATGTTTAATCCAAGGTCTTATTTTCATTAGTTCTTTTATTAAATGAGCAAAGTAAGGTAAAAAATTCTACCCTGGCAACACTAACAAAATTCCCATTTTGTTTCTTCGACAATCTGACAGATGGAAAAATAATTCAAAGTTTTTAATTAATTCATTTGCTATTTAAACATTCGTTTGTAATTTAAACATGAAATGTGATGCCATCCTGTTTCTTTAAGATCATTGCAGTATTTTTACACTTTAAAAGGACACAACACGGCATAGTTGAATTCAAATCAGGAGCTGCGTACTGAGCGACGTCTACAAAGAAACTAATGGGGCAAAACGTAAACCTATTCATTTATGAGTAGTTGAGTCGCCTTCTGTTTGATGTGCGCATGCGGTTTCTGGACTATTCTTAATTCTATGGTTTCAGCTTTAAGGTATAGATATATATAAGCGACTGTTGCCTGCTAGTTATCATTATTATGTAAAATTCGGAACACAAATTGATATTTGATATTTAAAATTTAATATTTATCAAATCTTCCAAGAGCAACTTTGGTTTTTATGCCCCAACGTGTAGAATAGTCAGTTCGTCACACAACTTGGATTGGTATTAAAATAGTAATTAATAATGATATTTACATAACATGTATACGAAAGAATCATCTTCGTGCCCGTATCCACAATCGATGGTGCATAGGGCACTCCATTGAAACATCAAATGCCGCGTACCTCGAATTTTAGTTGCGTGAAGTTAAGGTTCGAAAACATAATACTAGTGTTTTCATACTTTTGATGCCGTTTCCTGTACAATCGATAATTTCGTAAAATCTGTTTATTTTTTTTCAACAATATTTTTTATCACTCATTGTTTCCGTATCCACATCCAGTGATGAATTAGGTACTGCAATAGCACTCCAATCTTAGCGTATCTGGATATTTTTTGTCACATGAAAGATAAGAATAAATAAAATAACTCGCCTACAGCCTGTATTGAATGCCGCAGCGAGATTTTTTTATTTTCGAAGTCTCTAAGTTCAGTCATATCACTCTACTACTTTGGGTATTGCACTGGCTATGTTTTCCACAGAGGGTGAAATACAAACTCTGCTGGCTTATGTATAAGTTACTGCACAACTCTGCTCCAGAATATCTAACGGAACTCTGCATTCCAGATGAACTAGCTGACAGATATCATACGGTTAGATCAGCTACAAGTACGTCGAAAGGAAATTTTATTATACCTCTACGTAAACAGCGCGCTAAATTCAGTGAACGCGCATTTGCGGTCGCAGGCCCTACGTCATGGAGGCCCCCAGCAGAGGTGCGAAACTGTGAGACTGAAGTGATGTTTCGGAAGAAACTTAAAACCCACTTATTCTCTAAATCATTTGAATAAATTCTTAGCATGTGGTGACAAAGTACATTGTTTTTATTAAATTAAAAAAGGTAAATTAAATTTATATCTTTATATAATCACTTTGTAAAACGCCCTTGAGGTATTATATTACAAAAATTGTGCTATATAAGTTATCCATAATAAAAAGGTGATCAGACTCGTGATACACATGCCAGTCCAGGGACAGTGAAATATTGCAGTGGTGCACCAACTTGCAAATAAATATTCTAAGTCCACCCTGCTAGAAATCGAACTTGGACCTCTCGCACCGAGGACTTTTAACGGATCTTTAAATTTAAGAAGCCATCTGGTCAAAAATACTTGTTCATGTTTCATATAAATGTATCTTTCATCCTTCCGGAGACAGAATTTTTTAAATTATATAATCAATCAGTTACCCCATCCAGTGTAAAGTTTTGCTTTGGTATAATCTTATTTGAACATCCCCCAAACTTGAATATCTGAGCGTGGCAAGTCACCACTAACATGAGGAAATAATATAATCTTGTTTCAATCATGTTATCTGCAAAAAAAGAGTTTTGCACAATCATTAAATTTTTAACTTTAAATAATTACGTATATTATTTTAACTACATGCATTGAGTATATAATAATTGAATATGTAACATAGTTGGAGAAGGAGGCCTTTATTTTGAAAGTAAAAATTTCACTTTTTTATTTATTTATTGATTAATTTTATTTGTTCATACAAAGATACGTATTTAAAAAAACAAGTAACAACGTATTCCTAACTCTATGAAGTCAAGAACCCTGTGTTCAGTTGGGATACAACATCATTGAAAGTGAAAACATGCATAATATTAAAAAAATACTGAAAACAAATATTATTACATAAATACAGTGTGTTTTTTATACCCTGTCACATCCGAAACCACGATGATCAGTATGAGCAAGAAGACATATTGGCACATCAAAATATTTTTTAGAACAAATAAAAATTAAAAAATAAAATGTAAAAAAAAGCAAATGGTTTCTTACTTCTGCAGGGGTGAAACGAGGTGGGGGAAGGGGGGAGTCGGACACTGCGCCGCGCTCCCCTCACTTCTCCCCTGCAGAAGTAAGCAACCATTTGTTTTTTTTAAATATTAAAAAAAAAATGTTCTAAATATTTTTTTAAATATGCTAATATGTCTTCTTGCCCATACTGATCATTGTGGTTTCGGATGTGACAAGGTTTAAAAAACACCATGTATAAATGTTAAACACGCTTAACAGTATATAAATCTATGCAATGTCTCGCAGCAGTCTTCTGCAATGGTCTCTTCCCTTGAACAAAATCCAAAATTGTACACTTTTTCTGAAAACGGCTTTTGTTTTCGTTTATTATCGTATTTTACTAAAGATATTTTTGTAACGTTTAGATATGCAAATAAAAATGACTATCATCTTATGGTGGAAGGGAGCTATTAAAAATTCCTGATTTATTTAATTAATCTATTTACTTTCATTCAAAATTATTCTTTGACATATAATTTTGGATGAAACGCGGAAAAAATCACATTGTGTTTTTCTCACATTTAATTTTTATTTCGTTTAAGGCACTTTTAACATAAAATTCATTTACTTGTAAACCTTATTGTGTTTTCAAATCATACAGCATTAACTAATTTTATTTGGAAAATATGAAAATGCGTATTTTTTTCATAACTTAAAGCTCTTAAACTAGCCTTCTGTAGACCTTAAAGAGTGGAACTGTATTTTTCAATGTTTCATAGACCTTAAAGTTATAAATATGACTAATTATTATTATTTATTTGTACATAACCACCTACCGACTTTTCTATCTTTACCGGTTTTAAGACGCACCCATCTCTTCGTCATGATAATTAAACCAACATGCAAACCAACATGCAAAACCCACTATACACCTTCACCATAGTTGTTGCACAAAAATATAAAACCAGCACGATATGCATTTTAATAAGCACATTCACTGATTAGGACATACATGCACTGATTAAATTATGAAAATATTCTATGTTGTTTGCGAAATAGTTGAAAAAGGGGATTTCACTGCAATTTGTTTGCCAAAGTAGATTTCAGTGCACCGTTGCTCTGTTCCCGGCACTCACCCTCCTTTCAATATCTTTCTCGGTCTTTCCAGCCCTAGTAAACATACTTTCCTGGTACACAAGTTCTTCTACCTGATTCAGAATATCTCCGTTCACACTGATCTCACATTTAGTTATATTTTCATCCCTTTCAAAAACCATCACTTTCGATTTATCAACATTCATAAGCAAATCGCTTTTCTTGCATGTATCGTAGACTGGACATTATAATGTTAATATACATTAAATTACGGGTATTAATATTTTTTATTAAAGTTTACATTTACCACATACCACAGTGTTCTTTTTGGGGTGCGACCCGCTTAACGTACATTGTTTTGGGATTAATTCAATACAAAAATGTTATTATGCTCTTTAGAAATCACTTTATGGCGTATCAGTTAGTCATTGAACCTTTTGAGAGTCAAAATTAAAAATAATTGTTTATAGATAGATTTAATTAGAATTGTTTTTTAAGGAAAATGTAAATAAAATATTTTTACTTAAAGTCTCACCTTTTCGTAAAGATCGATCACAATCACTGCAATAACTGTTCAGACTGGCACTTCACCACTAAAGAATTAAATTAATGTACCGGAATATATAGCTGTTAATTATATTTTTTACCTTAATTTTTTCAAACATTAAGTCTTCTGATATTGTGTAACACATGTGATTTTAATAATCATACCATAAAAAAATACTTGTAAAGCAAAAAATTTATTAGTGGTTTTATTAGCGGAAAGTGATTAAATATGAAATAAAGTTTTGTTTTCTCACCAAATTGTTAATAAATATTAAAGACTCTTATTAGTAATAGTGATAAGTCATACATTTTTGTCGAATTCAGTAACAGTCTTACAGTTTTAGTACTAATTAAAAATTATTTGAAAAACAAAATAACGAAATGGTAGCCATTTATGGATCAAACCAGTCACCAAATATGGAACATTATAAGGCAAATGCTTTAAAAAAAATTAATAACCAAAAAAGTCATTGTGTTTTAACTCTTCAAATACTGTGGTAAATAATTCCTTTGCGCGCGGTGATGTAACATCGTGTTACCGCTAGTAAAAGACGGTATATTCTAAAGTTCAGATATTTGAAGAAAAAAAAGCATGGAAACATACTGTTTAATAATTAATTTTCCATTATTTATGCAAATAAACATATAATTTATCTCTGTTATAGTAAAATAAATTAAAAAACACGAAAACACCGCTCATATTACGCGCGTGTGTCCGCAAATTTAGCGGAAATTCATTTTTTGTGTGGAGGATAAATATTTTTGTATTAACATCCAACAAACTTATACAAAATTTACTTTCCAAATCCGGTGTGAAAATGTCCATTTGAAGATTACGAAAAATACGACGTCATCATTTAAGAAAATAAGAGAGATATATCAAGTCTTGTATATTTTGTCAACTAGTGTGATATCAGAGCTACACAAGAGTTAAACGATCAAAGAAACTTGCTTAACCTAGCCGGACCGAAGGAAAGGATTCAAATTCCCCGGTGGCGTGCGTTTCGTAAAGGCACATTAGCAGTGCCTACTCTACTAGAATTTCATTCAAATAATAGCAAAAAATAATATCAAAAATATTAGTAGATATTTTTAAAATTTGAAAAACGCGCCAGAGATAATTTGGTTAAGTAGTGTATTGTACCGATCAGCGCGCCACTATCGGCCTGGGTCAGGAGAAGCATGAACTACAAATGCCCTTTTCTTCCATCACATAACGCGTATGCGGGAACGAAATGTGTATGTGCGGGTTTTATTTCAGTTGTAATTGCGCGTGTATGTGTAAGCTAGTAGACAGTGCTTTTCGAAGGTTTGTAGGTACTTTGTTTTTAAAAGAACAAACGAATGCGTTACTGACATCTAGCCTTTTTTTCGATTATTATTTAAGAAAAAACAGTCATGTCGAATAAATAACCTCAAATTGGTTTCTATTATAATTATATAATCCAAAATATTTATGTTCCGCTTTTATTTAAAAAAATAAATAATAAAGGTAATTTTTCGGAACTTATTTATTTGCTAGCTAAATGTGTTGGTATCTTGGAAAATCACTTGCAATAATCTAGTAGTGCATTTACGGGAATATCAAATAGAGCCCAAAATGATTCAATTTCGAGTGTAGCAACTGTAATAAATAAAAATATAAAAAAATATTTAAAAGAAGGATTTTGTAGGATTTTGTAGCTTAGGTAATTTCAATATTAACTACCTACAGCATAGTAATTCAAACTAATGTGACTAGTGAAGGAAAATGTTTAGTAAGATTGATTAGGTACTTATAATATATAAAACGTACTTTTTTTGCATTCGTCAAACCAACAAAATTAATAAAATACATGAATAAGTAAAATACGTGTACTTGAAAACGTGAATAAATTATTGTATGATCAACTTCCAACTTTTTATTCTCGTGACGTCATATACAAGTAGGCGGATCATGTGTATTTTTTAGATGCTTTGTGAGGAAAAGGTTATAAATAAGATCGAACTTAATTTAATTTTAAAAAAACACAAATCCAAGTACCCCAGCAGCCCAGTGAAATCATAACGTACCCAGAGCCTACACAGTTGACGTTTTAGCTACAAATTTCGTTAAGTGTCTTTTCGTTTGAAAATATGATGACTATTCCAAAAATAAATATAGTAAGAAATATTAACCCTCTTAATTTTTAGAAAGCAAATATGGAATATTCTTTATTGTCTTAAGTTTTAACATTTTTTCGGTGTGTGCATGAGTGTTTCACACTAATATACAAAGAAATTGTAATTTTTATGTACATGCTGTTTGTTTACCCAATAAATATAATAAATAATGTAGACTTCACTGACTGTCTAAATTCGGAATAACAGACGTTTAAACTTATCTGTATATTTTACAAATTACAACACACAAAGAATAAAACGCGTTGAAAGTATTAGGTCAAACATATATACAGCTTACTTAATATAATATAGGAGTTCTATTATTTTAAACAAATCAATGAACATTTTTAGCTTTTACGAACCTTGAAACATTTTGTATCACATCCAAAACGAAAAAACTTCCGCCACTTAAACAGCATTTATCGAAATGACAAAATAAAATGAGTTCAAAACTAAAGTGAGAGAATGATAAATAAGATAACTAAAGTGAGGTAGTCAATTGTTTGTTTAAAAGAAATTTTGGCATTCGATATTAGGGATAGTATTCCATATTTAGTCACTTTCCTCTATTATTTTTTGTTTGAATTATTGGCGTACCCACACTGAAACATTTTTTTTTTGTATTCCTTATCTCATTAAAATGTTTTTTGAAAAAAAACCGCAGTTATAAAATATCATGATGGTGCATATGGTACTCCATTAGAAATCCAAGTGCAGCGTGTCTCGATTATTTTTTACTTGAAAATAAGACATCAGTCCAGGTACTATGAAATATTTAAGTAAAAAACAAATTTATTAAGTAATATTTCATTTCAAACATGCCGGGAATCGAACCCGAGACCTCTTGCATGGTAGGCAAATATGCTAACTACTACACCACGAGGCCGACATATGAATACTTACATATTACTTATTAGATGCGCGTTAAAAGTTTTAGGGTGGGAGAAATGATAATTTTATAACTTCTTTTAATTAATAACAACTTTTTTAAGACGGCCGAGAGTATTTATTACATACTAGCGGATCTGACAGACGTTGTCCTGCCCAAACGTTGGCTTGCCTGCTATTTACTTGAAAAAATACTTTTCATTGATATGTAGATACCTAGGTACTTGTTTATGATTGAATTACAAAATTAAAAATTATTAATATTCGAATACTGAATTTAATTAGGTACTTGTTTTTGGTTCAATTCGAAAACATAAAATAATTTATTTTTAAATAAAAACTATTTTTGCAAATGTCAAACTCGGCTCTTTTCGTCAACAGGAGTTTACTTTATTTATGAATGCGATTTTCAAAACTGTATTGAATTTCAGTTAATATTATTTAAGTTTTACCAAAAATCGTGTAAAAATAAATAAACTGAAAGAAATTATAAGGAATTTAAGGAAATAATCTGATTGGGATCTGTAAAAATTGAATGTGGTTTGTAAACATTAAAAAACAAGTTTTTTTGTTCCATTTTTTTTTTGCATTATCATTCTCCTCGAATACAACCCTGGTAGATAGATGGAAAAGACATTTATGCTTCTAACTTTTTTTTTACAAATTCGATTGTAAATTTGAATATTTACGAATAGCGCAAAAATCTACATTTCACAGAAAACCGCACGTAAATCGGTTTAGCCGTTTGGGAGGAGTTCAGTGACATCACACATCAGTGACATCACGAAGGATTATACATATAAAGATATATTCTATTTTTAATTTTTTTCTCATTTATATTCGAAATCATAAAACTTCAAATTACTAAATAAATAGAACAGTGTAAGTCACTCTCCAAGTACAATCTAGTCTTTTTTTTATAATTACAGTCATAACTTTTAACTTTTGTTATAACATTAAAAAAATACAAAAAGAGATTGTACAGAAAAAAGACATGTATCAATTGTGTAAACTTTAAATAATTAAAAAATTTAATTATATAAATCAATATTCATGTTGTTTTTTTTTAAGTATTACACGAGTTTCTTTTTTTTACATTTTCGTCATTCGAAAATTATGTTTTTCCTCATTTTATTTTATTGACTTGCGTCATATGAATGAATAATAAGTTATTTTATTGTACGTAGATATTTAATTTTAAATATTTCAGTTTCCAATCAAACAAAATACGTATTTTTTGTTTGTTTTTAATAATTATCCATACAAATTATAAGTATTTCACTGATAAAATAAACCTGCCTAAATTTGTGTGATTGCTGGCTATCTCACATAAAAAAATAATTCTACATGTTTTTGAATAGCTAGCTTAATATCCTACCATTCTCAAGGTCTCCGATTCGATTCCTTTTTTTGCTAGACTTAAACTCGTCATGATATGTATATTTTTTTATTATAACTATTTTCAGTGAACAGATAAATCTTATACGTATAAATGTACCACTAATAATGGAATGCAAAAGATAAAAAAACGAGGTAAAAGTTTTAAGAGGGCAGAAAAGGGATCCAGGAAAAAGCAATTGGGTTATAATAATGATATAGTAACTTATATGTCAGATTTTTTCATTAATTATTTATTTGTTCTTTTACAATGTATGTGTTAACAAAAAGGCGGACTGTAAATGAAAATCGAATTTCATTCAATTTTGTTATTCGGAAATATTTGAGAAAGGATAGGAACATGGAATGAATACCTACCTTTAATATAATCTGAATGTTCTTCAATTTCTGGCATTGGATCATAAAATGAACTATAGACTATAACAAACGACGCGCGACGATTCCAACCACTTTTTATACGATTTTTTGTGAAGTCAAAAATGTGGTTTGATTTTTGTTCTAAATCCGAATCTTCTAATTTTGAATATCTTCCATCTTGAGGTTAGGTAGGTACCATAAGGATGGGTCAAAGGAAGGATGGGAACGAAAGGTAATCGGCCAGGAATAGTATCGATAAATGCTGTTATTTACTTAACAGTATGTATTACTTTTTTTACATTAGTGAGAATGTTCCCTCCTAGTGGTATCCCGTGCCTAGGAAGTCATTTTAAATATTTTTGAAACATGCCTCGAAAGCACATACAACTTACAAAAAAACACTTTAAATGAAATTAATATTTCTATCTACTTGTCTTAATCCACTCATCAATCCATGTGCATCCCACCCCCACTAACGATGTTCAGTGAGAGTATTTACTAATTGTACGATGGAAGTAGGTTTTGCTCTTGAATGGAGAGGTGGACCAATCTTCTTTGACGAAAACTGTGTTAAGTTTAGATTGCTTTTGAGGGTAGTGTGTCTAGTAACTCTAGTGATTGTTAACATAATACAACTAAAATGAAGAATATTTTAGAGAAGGTAATATAAAACTCTAGATATCGACATCTACAGGGCTTATGACCTGTCATTGGTTAGTTTATGTGGCCACTTTAGACACTGTGTAACATTCACCATTCTGCAAATATTTTAACATCCATATGTCTTCAATTCTTACATCTGTTGATTTTTGTGAAGTTAAAGAGCTGAAACCTTTATTTATGCGGGTGAGATTCTTCTAATTGAATTATTCCACCTTCATACTAGGCAAAGCCTGAATAAATAAAAAAAATCAATTTCTACTCTTTATGGACCAGGTGGATTTATCTTTTCTTTTTTTGTTTGTCCAAATTTTTGTAGACAAGGGCTGGATTCAACTTCCTAGGGAGCTACAGCTCCACTAGATTTACAAATCGTGGGTATACTGGCAAAAAACTTTAAGCCTCAAATTCCTGTTTTGAGAATTCAAGAATTTAAGTTTTGTTCAATTTTAATCTTTAATACAGTAAGATGTTAAGTGCTCTTTAAAGAACATGTTTTAATTTTTCTGTTTTGGGTTCGATTCCCAACAAGGTTGATTTGAAATATTTATTTAAAAGGCTGCTTTCTCACTAGAATATTTTCATAGTCCCTGAACTGGTACCTTAAGCGTAAGACTGATCATCTTACCTTCATGATACGCTGCAATTGATGTACCAATTTAGTGCCCTATGCACCATTAGGTGCGGAAATGGAATGATGATGATGAAACATTTTGTTATTTGCCTGAATATAATACCGGATATTCGACTAAAATTTAATTTTTCAATTACAGATATATGAAATTCAATATGACTTTGTGTGTTTTGCCAGTTAGTAGAGCGTTAAAAACTTTACAAAACTTTAAGTCAAATCCGCACATTTTCGAGTTAACGTTTTTTGCCAGTGTACCCACGAAATATTAACATAGTACAATAGAGATGAAGAATATTTTAAAGAAGGTGATATAGAAGTCGAGGCATTTACATAATTTATGACCTGTGATTGACTGGTATAAGTGGCTAGACTTCTATATTATCTACTCTAAAATATTATTCATCTCTGTTGTACTATGTTAATATTTTCAGCTCCCCGGGGACTGAATCCGGTCCTTGGTCTAATAATTGTGTTTAATGTCATGGTAGGTATACAATAATTTTTGTATGCATTTATTAGTTAAATTTTTGCATATTTTTTTTTATAATCATAACATTAAAGATAAAAGTAAAAAGCCACCTGTCATCAAGGAAAATTTTAGTGACAGTATTCGGTTACAGCTCGTATCAGTTAAAAGCATCTAGTGGAGTACTTCAAGGCTTCCACTTGGGACCAGTACTGTTTTCTTTGTGTCGATATTTGATAAAGTAGACCTTCTTCTCTTTGTCATGGTCCTAAAGTTTAAAAAAAAAAATCATACCGATTGTGGAGTTCCACTTTAATTTGGTAAGACTTTAGGTGCTAGAAAGGTGCCAGAACAATGAACTTTATTTTAATGTCTATAAGTGTTTTGTACTATTATATTATTTACTAGTATAAAGCGTAATATGCATTGTGCCTTAATATCATGTTACATGGAACAACATACTATGTTACATGTAACAACTATAGGTAACAATATACCAAATTATTCTTTTTTTAATTTTTATATGACACAGTTTGAAAGTCCAAATAGGTTCATTGTTCTAGGTTCCGACAAGCTAGGAAATGTCTGTGTTTAGGCAGAACCTTCATCCTTCTTTTTTTTTTCAATAATTTTTTTTTTAGTTGCATCTATAGGAATATTTCTCCGCACGGATTTGATATGTCGGAGATGGAAAACATATATACATATATGAGTAAATTTGCGTATACATATTCGTATTATTATTTATACATGCATTTTATGTTTATACATATCTTCAATACTTTATACATAATACCACTTATTACATTTTTCTTACATTTTACATTTATAAATACATACACCAGTTATTCCATATTCTCAGTAATTCATTCCCGTTCGAGCAAACAAATGACTTAAACCAGGTTTGAGCTTGAAATATTATAAATGTAAAATAACAATAAAGAGATATAATGACGCATGACGTTTTAATGCAGTTATTCTTAATTGTACAATCATGAACTTCTGTATTTGATATACAAATTAATAAATGTTTACATCATTGGTGTGGAATCAACATTTTTTAATAGGTTAATTTATTCATAATTGTTTATAAACATTTTATAAGGTTAAGTTATGTTATGTCCTACGGGATATAACATAACTTAACCATACGTGGTTAGTATAGTCATCAAGCTCTTTAAATTCAATGTATCTTTTTAAGTCACGTACGCGACGTTGATAATTTATGTGTTTTCATAATGTTTTTTGGTAATAATGATGTCAAACATGTAAAATTTAGTAGCACATTGAACAATATCTAAATAATATGTTATAAGTTTTTTTTTATGGCACGACTAATTCGAATTTTTCCTTTAAAAGTTTTGAAAACAACGACGCTATCACATATAATGTGGCGAACTATTATTATTGACTTATACACATACTTGAAACATAAAAATATCTCACAAAGTATTATTTTTATACATTTTTTTAGTAGGTGCAAGACCACCTCATTTTTACTTTACGATTGTCAAACTTTTTAAGACATAAAAATGTCTTAGAGCCATTGCCGATGTATTTTTCAATGCCTTATGAACGCTAAAGAAGGTGTCGCAAGCCGGTGAGCAAATGTCTTTGGCACTTTATCAAGCTCGCGGAGGTGAACTGAACAGCCATGGATAGGAATACGCGCAGGCGTTCGGTAAACTCTGTTAACGAGGAAGAACGTGATCTTCCGTCACTGCCACCTACGAAAGGCTCTGCCCAACAGCATGTTTTTAGAGTATTTTTGCAAGTACAGCAGTGGTTACCAACTGGCACCTCAAAGTGGGGGTGGATACAACGTAACGATGGAACACTGGAGCCCCTATCAATTAGAGTCTGTGCGGCACCAGACTCTATCTAGTACACCGTTGTTTGTGTGTGTGCGTCTAGTTATGGATGTTGAAAAACCTGGGTGAAATGCACTTTAGTCTGCTGCAAATGTCAGAGAACTTGTACAGACGAAATTCCGCCAGAGACGAGGAACTCCGTGAGAATTTTATGCCTTCAGACGCTAATTTTTAACTTAAAATTCCATTTTTTTTTAAAAAGGTGAGATTATTTTTGTAATGTTTATAAAAATCTACTATTTAATTTAAAAAGTATTATTTAGCCATACACTAAGACGAAAAATTTTCAATATTATATTTTTCTTAAAATTTTTGTATTTTGTCTGCCATGTATCTCCGAAAATATTGCTCCTATGAAAAACATTAAAATCTTTTTTATGCACACAATATTTTTCTCTAGAACTGATAGTTTCTGAGATATTAGTAAAAAACCGTGAAAAGAAACCTTTAAACCTCCCCTCTACCCTTAATGGACCCCCCATCCCCGAGGACTTAAAGTGTGTTATGCAGTAGACAATAACAATCAATCATGCCAAGATTTAAAACCTCGGGATTTTTTCCCTCGAAAATTCTAATTTGCCTTGGCTTATATTAGGGATAAGATTCAGAGATCAGAAAAAAAGTGTCAGTTCAACTACCTTCCTTCACATACCCGAAACCATTTTAAAGACCGAGGGTCTTCCTATCGGTTTCATTTATATAAAAAATCAATGTTTTTTTCACGATGTGAATCAGCGTGTAGGTATCGGTTCATACGGATTGGTTTCCTATGCACACAAGGTCAGCTTTTTTTCCCTTTTTTATTATAAACGGCACTGTGTTTTTAAAAAATATAGGCTATCAAATATACATAAAGAGTCAAGTTATTTGTCAAATATGACATTGACATACGTGAAAAATTGGGGCGTAAATATTGTAAATCTTGAAAAAAATAAATCTGTATTTTTAAACAAAAATATTTGTAGCAATTATTTGTTCAGTGGATACTCGTAAATACCTTATTGCCAATTTGATTTGAAAAACAGAACCAGTGACTAGTAATATTTTTAATCAAGCTTAACTGGTGGGCCAACTATTTAGGCTGCTTTTTATAGGCACAAAAACGGTTATTTCTGTCAATTCTTAAGTCCAATGTTCTTTATTCGTTAATGAAAAATATTATAATCAGCTTTTACTGTTTGAAAAAGTTGTTTTTATTTAAGTAGGTATACTTGCTTCAAAATTATAATTTATTTAAAACATAACATTAAAAAATAAAATTTGTTATTTCTTGTGGCACAGAATATCCACGAAATTCACAAAATTTAGAAATAAACCAGTTGACATTAAAAAGCAGAGAAAACAATGTGCTTTCTTGAGACCGATTAATTTTTACGCTTCAGTTTTTTGTAGCATTAATAATAAGTTGAAGGCATTTTAATATATTTAATTTTTTTGTACTTTAAACTTCTGGAAATGTAATTTATATGTAGTATGTAGTAGGCTATGTTCCCCCTCCTGCTTATTGGGTTGGAAGAGGGGGGGGGGTTAAAAACCTATCCACCGCACCTCAGTCTGAGCTTTAAAACATTGTCAGTTTAGTATCGTTTACGTTCAAACCAATGACGAATAATTAATTTTGTAACCATTTTTTAACCTGTTACAGTAAAAAACCAAAACATAAAACGTTTTGTTATCCACCTGAATAATTCAAAAACCATATAACATTTCTTTTTTTTTATATTTATAAAACTAAAAATAGCAACAAGTAGTTCTACTATTGTCAATCACATTACCTCTTCGTTCTTATTCTCAAGGCACTCTCTTAATACCCATCCACAATTCCTCTTTCTTCTCTAACTCATATAGTGTCCATGCGGCTCGACTGTGGAATCATCTCCCATCCACCATCAAAGATGTTACTACATTATCTCTGTTTAAATCACGTCTGAAGAAACATCTCATTTCTCTTCCTTAATCTTTCCTCTTTTCTTCCTTTTCTCTTTCCTTTTTCCTCTTTTTTTCCTTTTTTTCCGATTGTGTAATAGTTTTGATTAAAGGTTATTTATGACGATTATTTCTATTTTAATATGTCTTTAGTTTTTTTATATTTTTTTCTATTGAATATGTTCTGTAACTTGAATTATAAAAATAAAACTTTTATTTTATTGGTTGGTTGGAAGAAATTGCCATTTGGCAATAAGCCCGCCAATGTACATATAATATTATGTATAAAAAATTAAATAAATAAATAAAATAAAAACAAAATTTATCACTTTTTTTAAACAAAAAAAAAGCCGCCCGGCGCTGGTGTAGCGACGCGCCGCGGCTGTAGCGGTTATTAGGGCGTGCATTGGGACCAGAGTATGATATTAACTTTAATGCTCCAATGAAATGGTAGAGGAGTTAAAGTGTATTATTCTATCCTTTATTTAAATAAGAAGAGAGAAAAAAAAAAAAACAAGGAAACATCTTGTCGTTTCATTTTTCACGGCATATGCTTGATTCGGTGATAAAATAGCGCTTATTGCTGTTGCATCTCACTCCACAGTTTACCTTGCACCTGCAGTGAATTAATTCTAAGAATGAATGAGCAGCAACCGAAGTATTGGTCTTGTTGAGGGTCCAGCAACTTACCTCTTCCATATTCAGCCTGGGGGGACAAGAATTATTTTATCGGTTTAATTGCTCAACCCCAAACATGGGCGGCACCCTTAACTCTGCCCTCATTCTGTGCAGATGCAATGCCCTTTGAAGGAATGGTTTCTGTCTATCTTTTTCGGTAAAAACATACTTTCTGCTTTTGTTTATCATCATGTTAGGACGAGATTTGAAACAAATGATATTTTTGTATTGTTTATACTAATCAAAATTATTGTACAAGTTAAATGAAAGGCAATTGCAATTTTCCATCCTTTCATTCGGGGGGTGATTGATATGCTCTCCCTTGACCTATTCCGAATTAGATAAGAAAAAGTTTTCTTAATTTATTTTTCGACGCAATAGGAAAATTTTAAAAAATAAAACTAGTAAAAGTTTATAAAAAACCGTCCAGTAAAATAAAAATTTCTTAATTATTAGTAGCACAAAAATATTTTTGAATTTGTAATTTTGAATTCCCGCAAAAACGGTCATTCCATTGGCCACGTCCCTCATACGTCACGAGTCATGTTTATTTGTTCCTGGCCATTGAAATTAGTTTAAAACATAATAACAAATCTTGACGTCACAACAACCAAGGCCAAATACGACGCGTTTTTCTGGCAACGTATTTTTTTTATTATTTCTTGTGCACATTTATGAATGAAAACATTTATTCCCAAGATCCATATTGATTTTGAAAATACAATTAATTATTCTTAATCCATTTCTTGTATTTTATCTTGGACTTATAAGTACAATTTTTTTTTTTTTTTTTTTACTTTACAATATTTCAAAGCCATTATTGTTGTGATTTAATACTGGCACAGCCTAAAAAGCCTTAATAAGTTCATGAATCTGTAAACGAGTGTAATTTTGAAAGAATAAACGAATAGTCTTTTCGCTTCTGGTTTTGTTAGTCTTCCCAAAACAGTGATCACCGACGTTGGTGTTTTAAAATAGGTGCGTCGGCTTTAACTAATAATTGTCTTCTTATTCATCTCCATTCCGCACCTAATGGTGCATAGGGCACAGCATTGGTACACCAATCGCAGTACATTTCGATCATTTTTATTTTGCAACGTGAGGGCTGGTCTAATCAGCCCTGCTGTATTCGGCACTATGATTTCTGAGTTATGATGCCCTTACGTTCCATACCTGGCCTGCCCTCTATCTTACCTTCCACAGTAAGTTGGAGAAGGGGGCACACTTTTCATCGCAAAATATGTGACACATGTATGAGGCTTTACTTCTTTGGACTAATCAAATTTTATACCCGGAACCCGCTTTATTCGGGTTTTTACGCAGTTTTGAAATAACACAATCAAAAAATTAAATTAAAATACTTTTATCATTAATTTAACAATGCGTAAAAGTAATATAATCATACTCTTTTTATTAGAATGCCCTACATTGCTCTTTTACTTACTTGTCGTAAATGTATATTATAATAGTGATGGTAAATCATCTTTGTTAGGATTTTTATTTTATTTTATTTTATTTGGGAAACCAACAGTTAAACACACATATTTAAAGTAAACAACCAGATATAGTGTATAAACTCAGAACCAATAACAGATTTCCACAAAGTATTCAAAGCTAGTATAGAAAATATATTACATATTATATAAATACATATAAGTTTATGCATATATAATGTTATTTTCATGCTTATATTTTTTAATAATCAACGAATTTACTTTTTTTTTTAAAGAACAGTAAGTAATTGTAAATTGGGCGGGATTAGGACAAAAATGCATGAAGAGGAGATAAGGAGGGGAAGGGAGATGTACATATATCTTATTACAATTGTCTACTAAGTCACATAATGCATTTTAAGTGTAAATTTTAAATCTGACAGAGGGATATTTGTGTAGTCTATTTCTTTAATTTTTTTATTGTACACTGAAAAAGGCTTACGAAAAAATCATTTTTAACATACGATGTTTTACTTATTGCTACATGAAACAGGTAGTACCGTCTAAAAATTCTGGCTGGCACATGTATTGTTATTAAACTAAGTAATTATGTACAATCAACTATTCCTGTCATAATTTTGTGGAGCAGTAGTTGGTCCGCACACACTCTGCGGTATTATAGAGAAGTGATTCCATGGTAGGTGGAGGCAGCAAGAGTTGATACATAAGAAACACTGGTTTTGTATTTTAGGAACGTTATAAATTTATTCAGAATATTTTCTATTCTTGTTATATACATGGCATATTGGGGATTCATATTTGAGATACGTATTCCAAATGGCTCCTAACAAACGTATAATATAATAAAATTAGCGCTAGATAATCAAAGTGTTTCCTCATTCGAATTGTGAAACCTAACATGCTCAATGCTTTGCAGGAAATTTTATTGATATGCGATTCAAAAAGTAGTTTCGAGTCTTAAACAATCCCAAGATCTTTAATTTCGTGCTTTCTCATTAGTACATTATTGTTTAGTTTGTGATCAGAATTAGGAATTTTTCTTTTCCTTCTGAATGTAACACAGATATATTTATTAATATTCAAAAACAGTTTATTTTTTAATACAATAGTCAATTAGACGATTAAGATCGTCTTGAATCATAAAGCAATCTTCACGAGATTAAAAAAAAAGTTTTTGTTATGATTTTAAAGTAATATGTCGGCCTTGTGGTGTAGTGGTTAGCGCATTTGCCTACCATGCAAGAGCTCTCGGATTCAATTCCCCACATGGTTGACATGAAATACTTATTTAAAAAGGCATTTTTATGCTAGAATATTTTATAGTCCCTGGACTGGCACCTAAAGCGTAAGACTGATCATCTTACCTTTATGTGACAAAAATGATCAAGATACGCTGCGATTAGTTTACCAATTCGGTGCCCTATGCACCATATGAATGCCCTAAATCGTTATTTTACTTACTCGGCGTAAATATATGATAGTGATAATGAATAATTTTAGGATTTTTTAAACTATTTTGATATGATTTTATATTTAAGGAAAAATAAGGTAGAATGAAAAGTAAATTTTTTTTTCAAAACCAGAATTGAAATCCATTCAGAATTTTTATTTTTTTAAGCATACTTATTTAATTAACACAGTACTGCGTATAATGTATTCACCGTGAAAAAAAGGTTCTTTGTGTATTAGGATATAATATAAATATTCGATAATGAATGTAAAGAACAGATTTTGCAATAAAATTGTATTTGTTTTGTTAACAAAATGTGTTTATCAATATATTTCTTTTATTTCACATTAATGGTTTTTTATGCTTTAACGCATAACTTTACAGCTACTGTATTTTGGGTTATTTTTACGAAAAACTAGGACAATTTTTCTGGTCAGTTGAAACAAGCAGTTTTCGGTCTAGTTTCATCTTGTCCATAGTTGCGAAAGGTGCCATTGTCACTGTAGGGAATATGAAGCGGCTCCTTGACAACACCCAAACGTATTCTTAAATAAACGAAAATAATTTAATTAAAATAAAAACTAGTTATTATTTTGAGGTTAAGCAATGAATTTGAGCAACCCACAGTAGGGCTCTGGGCCTATTGTGGCTGTCTCAGGTCCCAGCCTCGCCAATTTATCAGGCTCAGGAACTCAAATCAATGATAGGCTGTTACACTCACTGACACAATTAGGCGCCGGAAGGCATTCTAAGGTTAATTTAGAATTCTTGATCTGAACCGAATTCAAGGTTTTAATACCGACCTGAACGTCTGAGGGAGTATTTAAGTGTAAAAGGCCATTTTGGATTTTTGCTATCATTATCGCTCAAATGCGATATGTTGATATGAAGACGGCTCTATGTACGCTGGCCAATACGGTCAGTACGCTGGTGTACGCATTGGCAACGAAATCGCCAAACTGTTCACACGCTGGTGAGTCGTTCAGTATCTGTTCGTGCGAGCCAATTTTAAAATCTGGAACACCCTCGACCATCATCATGCTGAAAAACCGACAATACACCTATCGCGCACCAGCGATGTTCCAGCGCATAAGCCAGCTCTGCCAGCCATAAATACCCCCCTCTACACGTTTGCCAACGTATTCCCAAACGTTTTGGCCAGCGAATAAGGCGATTTAGTACATAAAATTCAGGTACAAATCAGCAATGTTAGATTTAAGGTGATCATTTATAAACTTGTTTTATCATCATTTCTCTATTAGAAATTTCAAGAAGTCTTCGTGGTAAACTAGAAGATCGATATACATTTTATTACAATTAGTTTAACTTACTGAAATGGCCAACATCAAGGTTGATACAAGAATATATGAGGGCATATCGAGTATAATCAGTATCAAGAATCCAGTATGGTACAGAAAATGGCATCCCATCATATTTGATCGTCAGACGACCGTCAGTTCCAAGGCGTGTTATTGTTCCGGTAATAGACTTTGATGGCCCAGGAATGCTAAAATAAAAGGCTTATGAATTACCTGCTTAATATTATTCATTGTTTTCATTGACCCCTTACCGCTTTATTTCCTGTTTAGAAAAAACTGTTTTATGGAGAAGACAGAGTGATCTAGGAAAAAAATTTAAAATCTTATTTTTTTTGCATTACAAGTAATTGTGAAGTAAAATAAACTAAGATTTATGTTAGAGACCCTTTTTATTTCTATTTAAATCAATCTTGAAACGTCAATATCTAAATGTTTGAGTTGTTCCCTTTTTCTTTCCTTCCCATTACCTATTTTCTATTCTCTTCAAAGTAAAGTGAATTTTTTAAATTAATTTTCTATAATTTTTTTGTACTTAATTATAAGATTCTAAATTATGATCAGTTAGAAAATGTCCGTGTACTTGTAATTTTCTCAAGATAAACGGTTTGGGTAGGTAGGAAGAAATTACTTTAAGGCAATATGCCCGCCATTAAATGTTAACTTGCATATGTTCATATTGAAAAAATAAATAAATGAACATTCTTACGCGATGGCTTTCTTGAGAATAAAGAAAAAATACATATTCACTGTTATATTTCAAGCCAGGTATGGCGCTGTATGCGGCAAGGGGTTAATAGTTGAAAGGTACGCCAGTATGTGGGAAAAAGAAACAATATTATGCCAGTAAATAAATTTTATATAGGTCTAAAGATAACGACGAAACCCAAAACGACCCAGAAAAGTACGCTCCGTGTTTGGCTGTCCAAATTCTTCAGCTTTGTAATGACCTACATCTCTTCGTAAAAGTCGCTTTATACTCAATTTGTTTCAAGAAACGTCTTGAACATTATTATTCATCTAAAGAACCTCAAATATTAAATAAACTTGTTTGAATTTCCTGATTCCTACTCGTTCATTCGCTGTTATCATTGTTTTTTTTTTTTTTTTTTTATTTATTTACAATTTAAAAAAACCCGTTAGGGTTACATTAGAAATTTAATATTGTCTAGTCATTTTATGTCTCGTCTAGTCTAGTTAGTTCAGTCATCATGTGCTTTTTCAGATTGATTTTAAATTTGTCTCCATTAAAAGTTTTCAAGTAGTAAGGTAGGTCGTTGTAGTGTTTAAGTCCATTATGTAGTATTTTTGACTGTCCTGTGTTTGTCTTTGCTTTTTCAATATGATAGTGTTTTTGTTGTCTGGTGTTATATTTATGTATGTCAGCATTTTTGACTAATATTATGTCGTCGTCTTGTATGTTTCCCAGTGTTATTTTGTGCACAATTTTTAAGGTCTCAATTTTAGTCAAGTAGTTTATGTCAAACTGGTGTGTTTTTTTGTACAGTTCAGTCGTAGAGGTCAGGTAGGGTAGGTTGTATGTTAGTTTAAGAATTTTATTTTGTTGTCTTTGTATTATTGTTATGTCTGTCTTGTTACCAGTTCCCCAGAAGGCAATCATGTAACTCAATTTACTTTTGACATAGGCTTCGTACATCATAATTTTTTCTTTTCTTGATATAAAATCTTTAATTTTGTAGAAGAGGCTATGTAGTGATGCCATTACTTTAGTGAGTCCGTCTATGTGTTTTGTCCATTTTAATTGTCTGTCCATTGTAAGTCCTAGGTAAGTCACATGTTCTAGTTCTTTAAGAGTTTCGTTGTTTATTTTTATGTTCATGTTATGGTTCTTCTTTTGTGTTTCGAAATGTATTATATTGCATTTCTTGGCATTTAGTGTTAAGAAGTTTTTGTTTGTCCATTCTAATAGTTTTTGCACGTCATTGTTGATGGTTTTAGTCGTTTCAATGTCATTTTTGTTTTCATATAAAATTCCTAAGTCGTCCGCATAGATTGTTTTTTTTCCCATTATGTCACTGTATATTATGTCGTTAATGTATATTATAATATTTTTGTTCTCTTGTGTGGCTATGGTAAAACACGAATCTACATGGGATACAAGACTTGATTTATCTCTCTTATTTATTAAAATTTTAAAGTTACATTTTCTGTAATCTTCAAATGAACATTTTCACACCAATTTTAAAAAGTAAAATATGGAATTCAAGGATTTTCATGCAAAAAATATTTATACTTGCTTTGCGAAGAATAATTATATGAGTTAAAGTGGTGACAATAGTATAAGACAGAGTACAATAATATAACTCATAACAAGGAAATCAAGGGCGCATTTCTATGGCCGGTATTTGTGTGAAAGAAACAAAAGCGACGGAGTGAAAAAACCGGTGGATTTATGATTTTTAATTTATTCTGCTATAACCGGCATAAATAACATCATGTTTTTCATAAATTATGGAAAACTAATTATTTGGCAGTATGTCTCCGCGGTCTTTTTTTAAATGTCTAAATTTCAGAATATTCTGTCTTTTGATGATGTAATACGATTTTACAGTGTGGAGAGCAACACCAAAAATCGTGTGGTTGGCAGAGCCGAAACCCGCTTTGATCCGCAACGCGTTATCCGCTGCAACGTCAACTCGGACAAGATATTTAACCTCATGCACTGGAAGAACATTTCACATTTTGTCTTGACATTACGTGCCGCTCACCACAGCTATCCGCCCAGTGATCGCTATTGTAAATTCCTTCATACAAAAATTGTAAGGATGTAACTCGTGTGTATCTACTCAATAAATAACTTTCATTATAATATATCTTTCTCATTTAACCTCTAATCAATTCACGCGCACCCTTTCACACAACACTGCATACATTTTTTTTTTTGGTACAGCATTTTAGCAGTTAATGTCTTTACTTGAACACTTGTACGGTGCGTGTTAAACATTTATCAGTTATTTGGTTGGTCGGAAGATGTTGCTCCATTATCATAAACCCTACAACTGTACCTACTTCGAACATAAAGTTTTTATCGAATAAACAAATGAAAAAAAAAACGTATTTAAAATTATTTTGTAACTTACGTGGGGTCAAGGAGGCTAATAGTTAGGTTTAGAGAGTTGTTATCTGATCCAGTAAGGTACATTGCGATAACACACTTCCCATTTGTTTCTTGTGCATTGGGATACTTTGCTTGTTCAAACCATTGGCCATAGAACTGTCAAAAACATAAATAAATTGTTGCTAAAATCATCATCAAAAATTTCGTATCTGCAGCCAGTGGTGCATAGGACAGTTTATCTAGATAATTTTATTACATGAAAGGTAAGGTTATCTGTCTTCTACTTTAGATACCAGTCCGAAAGCAATGAAATATTAAAGTGTAGAACCATCATCAAAAGCGATATTTTCCATCATCTTCAGCCAGGAATCGAACACGGGACCTCAACCACAGTACGCAAATACGGGCTTTCTTCACTCAATTTTCATCTTCATATCTGAGGGGATGAATTATATGCAGAAGTGTCTGATATTTTTTTCTCAATGTTAAGTTTCATTATTCACAATGATAAAGTTAAAATCAGTCCGTTTTATTTTATTGATTAAATTGACTTTCACTATGTAGCTTCTACTATTACCATCACGGATTTTCCCCATAAAGGTAAACAAAGAGGATGGAACGCCACACGCGTCTATCCTGTCATAGATTCCTAGCATTCTTACGCTCAGTTTATTAATCTTCTTGTCCGTTCTTCCTCGTATTTTTTTAATGCCTATACGGCATACATCCTCCGCTTTGCAGGTAAGTGGTGAGTCTTATTATAACCCATAGGCATTCTGGTGTGATTATTCTGGCTGATTTATACAGCGTTATTTTTGTGAAAAATCACCTCAACACTCCAAGGGTTAAATATTTTTTTTTAAATTTAAAAATATTTCTTGAATATTCTTTTAGCGTCATACGAAAACCGGTGGTAACATTTTTAAAAAAAAAAAAAGAGTAGATCTGTAATCGGAAAAAACAGGTGAATGTTTTAAACAACTGTCAAGAATCGAACCTGAGACGACAGATTCATCAATCAAATAAATATTGTGTCGTTAAAAACAACGTGTTTTCGTATTAATTTTAATTATCCAAAGGATTACCACGAATTAAGTACCTAAAATGTTAATTTTGTTGAGGCGGATTTTTAAAATTGGTGACAGATATTAGAGATTAGTGGTTAATATAAAAAATCTTATTCCAAACCCGAGTCATATTGAAATCAGCCATCGCAGAGACATTACTTGGACAAGCTCCCACGGAATACACCTGTGCTTGGCTCGTAGCAGCCAGCATCAGTAAAACCAAAATCTTGAAAAACATTTTCTGGAAAAAAAAACATTCATTAAATAAAAAACATCTAATTTTAAATATTGAAGTAATCATAATTAAGAAAAAAATCAGTATACCACATGTACATTTAGTTTGTATAATCATAGTGTTTTAGCTCTTTTGCATGACTAAAACTCGTACGCGACAAACACAAGCAGCACTATTTTTTATAAATAAATATATTACTAATTATTATATTCACTAGCATATTCTAAGAATACATAAACTTAGCAATAAATTCAGCCATATTGATATATTTGGCTATTCAATATCAAAGTTGAAAGAAATACTTTTACTAATGGCAAAATAATTTATTGGGTCAATTAGCCACTTTGTTTGGATTTTTTTATTGTTTTAATGCTATTATTTGTAACATTCTGTTTTCATTTGTATTTCTGTGTTTATTTTCTTTAAACTAACCGTCACAATGAAGTTTAAAGTTTAAATCTATCATGCACGAGTATATTTTCCATGACGCAAAAGTCCGCTAGAGCGTTTTAACAAAATACAATAAAAATAAAACAAATAACAAAATATTAAGGAAGCTATATTAATGACAAGCTTGTGAGATCAAAAAAGAGAGAGTGAAAATACTTCCTCCTCATATCCGAAACCGTTTTAAAAATCATGCGTCTTCCTATCGGTTTCGCTCATACAAAAAAGCAACATTTTTTGACAAAAATCGAGTTGCTTTTTCAAAATTTTCAATTTCGTATATCGCAATTTTAATCTAAAAAAATTCTACTACTTTCACTGTGAATTTGACAAATTATATGGAGGGCTTTTGTCGGATATCGGCATTCATCCTCATGAACGTATTGTGAACAAGAATAGTAGCAAAAACTGTATTTACTTGTGTCATAATAGCCTATGTCCAAAAAAATAAATATATGTAACATTAAGGTATTGTTTTATCATTATTTTTTAACTTCCTCACTCTGACTCCCTTCATATAAGTAACCATAAGATAAATCCCATTATCATACATTTAGCACTGCTTATTTAAAGGTTTAAACCTACATCATTTTAATCGAGTCACATTAAAAGGATTGTTAGAAGGTCGGTACTACGTTTGACAATTTCAACACGACGGCTTACCAACGCTACTTCCTTTTGATGGAAAAGAATGGCACAACACATTAATTCAGTTCATAGACAGAGACGTTGAGCTCCCTGGACAATACACAAAATTGAATTTACCAACCATTCTGCCTACTCTCTTTAAGACGAGCAGCATTTCTCAAGTATCGGTCACTATCAGATCAGAGAGTCAGAAATAAAAACGCGAGAAGACGAACAAAAGTCTCTGACATCATCACCCTGTGAGCCTAGATGGCAATGGGCAGGCCACGTGGCCCACTCGGACGAGAAATCGGCAAAAAGCCTGTAGACTTGTAGACCTGAAACAGCAAAAAGAAGCACAGATCGGCCACAACTAAGGTGAAGAGATAACCTAGATCGGCATGTTGATAGGTAGGACCTGGATGCAGTCTGCACAGGACAAGGCGACATGGAGACGAATGGAGGAGGTCTTTGGTTAGGAATGGACAAACATTCAACCTCATAATCAATCTGCATTTGGACAAAAAAATATTTTTATTAATTATTTGTTCGGTAGAAAAGTTACTCATAAATACCTTATTGCCAATTTGGTTATAAAATTATAACCAGAATCTTGTGATATCTTGAGTCAATCTAAACTGGTGGACCAAATATTAGGATTGCTTTATATACGTATAAAATTAAGGTTTTTTTGTGAATTCAATAAAAACATCAACAACAAAAAGTATAATCTCTTATTTCTTATCGTGTAAAATATTCTAAAATATTTGGAAATATACCTTTTGACATGAAAACGCGGAGGTAAAAAATGTGTTTTCTTGAGACCGATTAATTATTACGCTTCAGTTTTTTACAATATTAATAATACAAGTATAATAATAAATATATTTTGTTCGTGTGAAATTTTTTGTCTTATATACAGCGTGATTGTTAAACCCTGTCACTTCGACACATTGGCATATTTAAAATCTATTTTATAAGACTATTTCACTTGTACCTTAAATATATATTTTTCTTATATCTCAAAGATATATATTTCACTTATTATTTTTTTATAATTTATAAAAGTTTTCAAGAATCCAATATAATCAATTTAGTTTTTATGTTATAACATTGTATAAAATTGTAAAAAAACACAAACATCAGTAGAATTTTTTTTTTTTTTATTTTTTTTTTTTATCAATATTCCTACAGAGATGAGGTAGATTTTTTTCAAATTCAGGATTATCGATATTCGAGCGTTTACAGGGCTTATGACCTGGCTTCTACCTCATCTCTGTAGGAATATTGATAAAAAAAATATATACCTACTCCCCCTCGGGAGAAATCCAGATTTGTGTATGTACAAAAATACACATACCAAAAAATAATGAAGAAAATTAATAGTTAAACTAAAATTAAAGTTTGACTAAAAACAAAAGAATGAAGACCTCAGATATATTTTCCCTCCCGCCTTCAAAAACCCAACAACAATACACATGAACTTGTCACAGCAAATTATTTGTAGCAACGATCTCAAAATGGCGGCATCGCCATCGCGACGAATGACGATGTTTTAGAGATGGCATTATATACGAGGGTCGTCCAGAAAGTAGTACCCATTTCGCAGTGGCGTGCGTTCCATATAAGCACATAAGCAGTGCCTACTCTACTAGAATCTTATTAAAACAATAACAAAAAAGAATATAAAATATACGATGTACTATTTGTAAAATTTAAAAAATTCGCCAAATGTATTTCGGTTAAGTCGTGTTTCGTTCCGATCGACGCGCCGCTAATTGCAAAGGCACGAACTAAAAATGCCTATTTTTTTCATGTATTCGTTGTTGTATATATGTTCAATACGTGTGTGTGTGGGTTATTTTTCAGTAGTAATTACGCGTGTATGAGTTAGTTTTTAGGCAGTGCTTATGAAAGAAATTGTTTAAGAACAATAAAACGAACACGTTACTGACATCTAGCGTTTTTTCAATTATTATTTAATAAAAGACAGTCAAAGATTTAATGTCAGATAAAAAACCTCTAATTAGTTTTTTTTTTACATTTGAGAATAAAGTCTATCTTTATTTATTAATGAAAAAAATGAAATGCAGCTTTGTGATAGTGACGGAAATGTGTGTTTAATCGTTTTAAGAAACAACGCGTTTTTTCGGTTATCGTTTATGAACAAAATATTTTTATTAGCAAAAAAAGATGCATTCCTAAATTAAATTTGATACAATTGTTTTAAAAATGTTATTCGTAAATTCAGTGTTAAATATTATGAAGAGTTTGACCGGCTAACTGGGCGTGTACATACAAATCGTTTATATCGTTTTTTAAGCATACTATTTTGCATACATTTTGGATTTAAAGCGTTCTGGCAGTTTTTACGATGATGTTTTAAAAGCATATTTAACAAAAGATAGTCGCGTAGATTTGATTTACAAATAAGTTTTTTAAAAAAGACTTTATTCTCTTATGATTGTAAACAAAGTTATCGGCTTTTATCCAGGTCACTTCAGGTATTCAATACTTGGCTTGTAATATATTATATAAATTTAGAATTTATTTGGATAATTAATGTGGCTTAGATTATTTCAACAATGACTTGTAGTCAACAACATAGTGATTCAAACCAATGTGACGAGTGTAGGAAACTGTTTGGTAAGATTTACCACCTACTTATGTAAAACGTACTTTTTTTTCTACTGCCTACCGAGTTTTTAAAAAATATAGTAATCTAAAGGAGCCAAGTCTGGACTATAGGGTGGACGATTGAATGTTTTCCACTTACGATAATGCCAGGCCTCACGGCTGGCATAACACAAAAACTTGTGCAACAATTCAAATGGAAAATTTTCAAGCATCCACCCTATAGATTTTTCAACCATCCAGACTAGGATCATAAATCGATATTTTAAAATTACATTTTCAATTAGTAATGAAAACTAAAATGAAAAGTATTCATTTATTGATGAAATTAAAAACAGGTGATACGGGTGACGGGCCCACAAATTTGGAAATACGAATGACCGGTTTCATTGCTTTTGGCACGTTTTCGAGACTGGTATCTTTGTAATACAGTTTAGTGTATTTAAACATAAACAGTAAAGAAAGGATCCACCCTGTATCAAGCTTCTCTGATAGAATATTTGGCATATTACTAAGGTAGCCACCTTAGCTTGTTGGAGGTAAACTAGCAGCACTTTGGTATCACATGAAGGGTTTGGAGTTGGAAGGGTCAAGTTTAAAATTTTCTTCAAACTTACGGTTGCTATGACCATAAATGAAAATATTTTTATTGAATATGGTCGGAGAGAAACAGTTGTATAATGGCTTTACTGTTGTTTACCTCTAATGTGGTGTGTAGAAACAATAAAAAAAAATACCTTTGTTAACTCTTAAAAAGCTGTGCTCCAAAATTCCTTCACACGAGGTGATGTAACATCTTGTTACTTCAAAAAAAAGACAGCATATTTTGAAGTTCAGACATACGAAAAAAAACAATGTAACATACGGTTTAAAAAATCCTTTTCCATAATTTATAAAAATTGTAATAGAATTAGGGTCTGTTTTAGCAAAATAAATTATAAATCATAAGTACGCTGGTCATAAAACAAGCGTGCACTCCCGCTTACTGCCAATAACTAACTAATTGAACGAATTTCTCATTTTGTTTTTGTCTCTTTCACACAAACAGCGGCCACCAAACAGCGTCTCTGTCTTCCTTATAATAAAGATTTTTGTGCTCTTTCTTATATAGTTAAACAAATTTATTGTGGCATTGGCATCACTTTCATTCGTATAATAATTATTCTTCGCATAGTGAAGATAAATATTTTTGGAATTGAAATTCAGCAATTCAAACCAATTTTACTTTCCAAATCAGATGTCAAAATGTCCCTTTAAATACAAAAAAATACAACATAAAAATTTTAAAATGTAATATTATGTATCAAGTATTGTATCAAGAGTTGTCAAAGAAATTAGGAGTTAATGTCTACTAAATAAATGTTCAAACGGTTATTAAATCATGTTAAGCTAATTTTTTTCATCGAATTATTCGTAGAATAATCTACGGGATGGTTGAATAGAAATTGGGTGAATACGGATAATAATAATCCCAATATGGATTTAGAAGCGGCCGCGGCCTCGGAACTATTAAAGCATTGTTGGTGTCTAAATCTTGATTAAAAGATGAGATGTCAACCACAATGCATAATGCTTTATCGACTTTAAGAAGACATTCGATAAAGTAGAACACGATAAGATGATTCGAATTTATGATAAGGAATTGAATAATTGCCAATCTTCGCTGGCAGCAAAAAGTTGCAGTTCGAGTTGAACGGCAAATCTCTGAAGAGTTAGGAATAAAGAGAGAATTCTGACGAGAATGTTGGTTTCCCCTATGTTCTTCAATTTTATTCGGAAAAAATATTTGAAGCCAAACTTTTAGAAATTGAGATAGAATTAATCAATGAAAAGATTCTTAATAACATACAATATGCTGACGATACAGTTAATCTAGCCAATCCACTTGCCAATGAACCCAGAGAAGAACAAAAACACAAATTACAAATACGCAGGTTTTCAAAAAAAATTATATGCATATTTTATACACAGAAACATAAATGAATTAATCTATTCAGTGCATAGAAACATATTCTGTGATTTCATTAACAAAAGCAACCTTGATTTTTATACATACTTGTGGTACGCATTTTAAAAATCATATAAGAATAATTTTCCATGTTTGTATTACTCAATTTACAGTGAATATATCATCATCATTCCTTTTCCGCACCTAATGGTGCATAGGGCACGGCATTGGTACACCAATCGCATCATATCTTGACCATTTTTGTTACATTAAGTACATAGGTATAAGGTAAATAATAATGTTTCGTCATATCAACAAAAAGCCTTACCAATACTCTACAGACAGACTTTTTACAGAATTTCTAGTACTAGACATAAGACAAATATACATAAGGACAATTTTAAGACATTTTCATCAAAATCCTGACAGACATAATGACGGACAATAAATTAACGACACTAGGCAAAGACAAAAAACAATACTTATGCTCCCAAAGAAAAAAACAAATCACGGACAAAGGCATTATACTTTTCTGGCCCCTAAGCTATACAACTTTTGAAACAAGAACATATAGGTGAACAAAATTAAAAATATTTCTTTTAAACCTCGAGTCCATAAATGGATTGCTGAAAAGACTAAACAGAAAGCTTGGGAATATGTGTCATATTTAAGAATATAATTTTAGATTCTTGAAAGTTTTTTTTCGTTTTATTGATGTAGGTATGTTTTAGTTTTTTTTTTTATTTCTTTTGAATTTGCACACACAATTATTGATGTGAAAGTATGTACAGTTATGTATAAAATAAATAATACCCTGACACTCCGAAACGTGCCTGTGGGCCAGTAGAGTGGTTACATCCATATGTAAAAATAAAATTATATTGAATGAACCTGGTGTATAAACATACTTTATTATAAATTTTTATAAACTATGTATTTTTATTTTATATTGGATTAAATAAATAAATTTGAAAAAAAAACCAAAAAAATATATCATATCTGAGAACAACGTTGTTTTCAGAACTTGTTGAGGAAAAATTCAAATTATTCGTAATACTAAAAAAAATATCTTTCATACATAATTTTTATATTGTTTAATGTGATACTAAATTCTACAAGTTTGTCTTTATTACTAACGTAAAACATTTTGAAAGTACATGAATTACCCGCGTAATTGATCAATCAAAAACATACATTGAAAAGCACGTGATGACCATGCTACCCATACGGTACATAACATGACGTGACCTTAAAAAATGTTCATAAAACAACCTGTTGATTCCATTCCAATTATGTACACATGAATTAATTTGTAAATCAAAGACAGATGCAAAGTTGTGCTTTTGACCTAATAAAGCTCAGCCGAAATCAAGTGAAGGTTATCACTAGCGCCCGCCCAGGGCACTGCAGATTGAACAAACACCCTGCTAGAAAGAATCAATTCGAAACTTCTAGAAATTGGTTCTGCAGTGTATATAAGGAAATACCTATACACATTATATGTGAATGTGATGCTTTATATTGTAAAAGGAGCCTCATCCTCGGGGAATCACTGGTTAAACCTGAGAATGTTAAAAAGCTCGCCCCCTACCGAATAGCCCAAAACTTTACGGATTTGGGTTTGGAGGGGGAGTTTTATCGAAATGTAAACTCTCGCCTTCCACACAGCAGCCAGGCTCCTTATAGACCTGGCTTAGAGGGCGAGAACTATTCAAGGAAAGCCGTCACAACAGATCTTCACAGGTCGGAGTGACGTCAGGAGCTTGCAAAGCGCTGACCCCCACCTCTAAAAATAAGATTATCAAAGACAGAAATTAATGATTATTCGCATCAAAACGTCATGCGTCATTATGAATCATTTGGCGGCCTCCGTGGTGTAGTGGTCAAGACGCTTGACTCACAGACGGAAGGTTCCGGGTTCGATTCCCGGTGAGAACACAAAAATTAAATGTGATTTTTCTCAAGCCTGGGTGTTCTGTGATGTAATTCACCACTTTAATTGGGCCTCCTGGCCTGTTGTGGTGCAAAAGTAAAATAAAAAAATAAATACAAATTATTATTTCGTATACATAATATTTTTGCGTTCAATACATCTAAAATCACTATTTGGAAATAAAAAAAATACTGGGGATCCTGCGGTAAAATTGGAGAAAATGAAGTTTTATTTATGACCAGGCAAAAAAGGGTTCTTCATTGTATTTTTATCATATTTCTACGATTCACTTTCTTACAATCTAATAAATATACATAACATACACTTCCTTAAAAAAAACAGCCAAATAAAACAATTTGTACAGCCCGTGAGACATGTCTCTTCATACCAGCACTTTTGCTGATTGGAAATATTTCGTACTAATAAAATATGTAATGCAATGTAAAAATGTCTGCCTTAAAACAGGTTGTACCTAGTTAGGCAGACTAGACATGATCCAGAGAAATCTATTTTATCTTATGTTGTAGATAAAGTGATTGTTATTTTTGTTAATAAACTTTAATTATTATTATTATTATTAATATTATTATTAATGTAATATGTAAAGCTAAAAACTATGTTTTTGTCCTAAATAAATAAATTTAATCTAAATCTTTAAAAAAAATCATTAATTTTTCAAAGCAAAATATCGAGTATAATTTTGTTGTCTTCAGCTATTAGGCAATTGAACTGATTCATGTTTAGATGAATTTTAAATGCATGTAGAATGCTTCTAACAAACCTTGTCTTCTAAGATTACGTATATATCTAATTGCGAGGTAAGTTTTTGATCGAAATTTGTAGAAACCTCTTCTTGGTTTTATTTAGTTTACTTTCTTACTGTAGAATAAAAAATGGGTTAAAATGTTTTTTTTTTGCATTTCTGATCCATGATAAAAAAATTACAGGGCACTACTAACACCACCACACTAAACAAGAAGATGGAACGTCACACACACGTGATTTTTGTTTTGAAATTATGTAGATATGCTCTAAGCGTTTCTCACTATTAAAATCTTGTCATGCATGGCCCTTTGATTTTAAGTATTTCAAAATATTGTATAATCCCCTACGGATTATTACGATAACCAAACAATTATTTTTATTATTTATTCTTTATCGTTTGTGATGCTATTTTTTTTTTGATAATATTATCCTAGACTTTAGTTAAGTTTAGTCAGGGCCCCGATTACAATGGGAAGTTAACAGAGTTATCTTCGACTGTTTATAAAGAAAACCCGATATTTGTGTACGAAAATGAGTATATTTGAATGAAAATTTTAAGAATTTCCTCGGTAACCTTTAATTGAACATGTGCAGAAAAAAAAAATTGTATGCATATTCTGCTTTTCAAACAGAAAACTTAATTTTACTTTGTTGATAAAATTGAAGACAAATGTTAACTTTCCAGTGTAACCGGAGCCTAGGAAGTTTATGGGATATTTTAATTCCCGCTTATTTAGTCTCGACTCTCGGCTCAAAGTCAGCACACGCCAAACAAGTGGATATTGATGTAAATGATATGACGTGACTGGTGTCCGGCTGCCTTAAGTCCACACCGGAGCACAAACTTTATCCTATTTTTTTTTTAACATTTCACGTTTTACATAAAACTTTTTAAAAAATATGAATATCTCACTGGTCAGAACTCGTGTCAAGGCATTCATTTACATGATTTATTACATTATATTTATGGTGTCTAAAAAATATATAAAAAATACATATAAAGTAATACATATTCATACTTAAATCCACACAGATATACATAAATAATAGTAAGAAAAAAAAAGAAGAAAAGAGAAGAAAAAGAAAACCACATTTTATTATTAGTACAGCTCTAATAATTAACTACTGTGCAGGCATAGATAAAAGGAATCGCTCTACCCAGCATCAGGAGAAATGTAGCAACAGACACAAAGAAACACAAACAGATCCATAACCTTACACACCCCCTTAACGACCATCGAATGGCTCCTCCAAGGCTAGGATCGAGAAGGAGTTTCGTCAAAGTACGTGGAAACTTCTCAAAAGACTAAGGGTAGGGGTGTCTAGGTGCAAATACAATCAAAGAGGTGGGGTTTTCTGGGGGGAGATGACATGAACTGTAATTGTAGAGAGTTTCAGGATGATCCTCATCTGCTGCGGTGTCCACGAATGCAGTTAACTTGTGATGAGAATGATTTGAGGATGGCCATTGACAAGGCTCTGAAGTCCGGACCCGATAAGTAAGTCTCGACTATCCTCGTCTCGTTTCATTTTTTTTTATGTGATATGTGGATTTCACCCCCTCGGGAGTCATTAAGATTAACAAATTACAACAGGGATAGAGAATACCTTAAATAAGGGAATATGGAAGTCAAGGCATTTACAGGGCTTATGACCTGTCATTGGCTGGTTTAAGTGGCCACGTTTCACACTGTGTAACATTCACCATTTTGCCTTTGTTTGAATCTCCATATTTCTTCAATTGTTCCATTTGTTGATTTTAGTGAAGTTAAAGAGCTGAAACCTTTATTGTTGAAAGAGATTCCTCTGATTGAATTATTTCACATACTAGGCAACGCCTAAAAACAATTTTTCAATTTTCAAACTTCTTCTTGAACCAGTTGGTTTCATTACAATATTTGAGTTTGTCCAAATGTTCGTAGACAAAAGACTGGATTTTACCCCCTCAGGAGTCATTAAGAATAACAAATTACAACCGGGATGGAGAATACCTTAAATAAGGGAATATAGAAGTCAAGGCATTTACAGGGCTTATGACCTGTCATTGGCTGGTTTAAGTGGCCACGTTTCACACTGTGTAACATTCACCATTTTGCCTATGTTAAAACATCCATATTGACTCACACGCGGAAGGTTCCGGGTTCGATTCCCGGTGAGAACATAAAAATCCATTATATTTTTTCTCAAGCCTGGGTGTTTTGTGATCTAATTCACCACTGTAATTGGGTTCCTAGCCTGTTGTGGTGCAAAACACAATATAATAAATGCGGTTTCTAGTATTTTACCTTTAATCTTGCAATGTTAAATCATTAATTTGTAGGCGCTGTAAAACAAGCGCATGAGGTTGGCCACCCTTAGTAGCAGGTTTTTATAAAAATATTGAATATTATTTAATTAAAACAATTGGTTTTCTACTGATTCTTTATTTGTTTTTTTTTAACATAGCCGATTTCGCTTTTAAATCAAAACGTATATCTTCCACTTCCACGTATGTCCTTAAAGAGTAAGTGGGCAGGAAAGCTGGTTGGTTGGAATAAGAAGTGTTCTATTCAGTCCAAAGTTGTCCATAACTGAGAAAGGGGTCGTGTAGACGGTAGGGAAAACGATCCTGTTTCTCGTCAAAATCCAAACGAATTCTAAAACAGAAATTATGGTATTAATATTTAATGCATTATCATTGTGGTAAAACATTTCACTCAATATTTCTATAAAATGTGCATGTTTGGTTTCAGCTTCCTATCAGCACGTTAGCAAAATAAATCACAGGACAACCTTCTGTATTCAAAATGATCACTATGGAGTTGGATGGAAATCATACAAGTTCTCCAATTGAAGATTTAAAGTCTCGTGGGAAGCCATATCTTCTGTCTTCAAGTTCGAAGTGAATAATCAATGAATGAAGAATTTTATAGAATCGGTTTATTTTAGTAATAACCGTAACAATTATTCAAATTCTGTATTAATCGGATTCTTTATTCGACTTAATTTTTTTAATGAAATTAAACCATTATTGTAATTTTCTGGAAAATGAATTCTCAAAAATCTTGCTAAAGCAATTCTAGACGGTAAATTGACTTTTTATAGATTAATTTATTGAAACTTGTAAATTTAACTTAAATTATAATATTATAATTTGGGTACAATCAATATTTTTTTATATTTCCTGAATGCAACAAACAAATATAAGTATTGAAATATTTTATGTAAATTAGTATTCAGCATTAACTCTGTTTTATTCAACTATTCCTGGTTTCCAAGCAAATTCAATAATTGCTTTAATTTTCCATTGAACTATTTCATCGTTTTACAAAATGAACTAGTCTTATCTTTTATATACGAGTATATGGAAAGCAGTGTTCGTATGTGTGTCCTTTATATATTAAATAATTACTGGACCGATTTACGTGTTGTTTTTAGAGATATTACTAGCTTCGACCTGGGCATGTTAGCTCAAATGTTTATTCATAATTTACCAGGGCTGCATACGACGAGAAAACATAAACTGAAAAATTGGAAAGATGTATTGTTTTGTGTAAAAACAAAAGTTTGTTTTTAAATGTTTAAAAACAGCATTCGTTTTTTATGGCTCCCAATCATATTATTTCCTTAAATTCTTATAATTTTAACAAATTCGTTTATTTGTCCTGAATTTTTGTTAATGCTAAAATAATGTTAATTGATATTTTTTTTTTTTAATAAATCGCGTTCCTATATAAAATGCACCCCTGATAGTAGAACAGCAGAGTTTGACATTGGCAAAAATAATTCTATATGAAAAATTAATAATTTAAAGTATTGGAATTTAACAATAAACAAGTTCCTCGGTACCTAGTTACCAATGAAAAGTTACACCATATTTTTTATATGTATTTGAAATGTTTTTACACGCTTTGACGACACAGTCATGCATTTTGATTTTGAATTCAAAGTCAAGCTCACGTCAAAACCCGGCTGGCGGTTAAAGAGCGACTGAATACGCATTGGGCATGACTAAACGTTTGGGTATGAGTTTAGTGTCATTATTTTAGAGGGCTCTATTTTTTAATTTAATGAAATTTTCTACATTTTAAGAAACAATGCCTAACAATTTAATGCTCAATTTTTTACCACGCTCAAAAAAACATTTTTTGTTTTTAGAAAATTTTCCGTATGGCTGAAGTTTCTTATTGTGTTTGTACTTTTTTGCTTTCCTTTCACATGCGTCTTAACACTTACGATCAGTGGATATTGAACTTACTGAAGTGAGCGAAAAGAAAATTGGAGCAGGAATAAACGATGGAGTATCTGTTGTAGTCTGTATCCAGAATCCAATATGGTGCAGAAAATGGAACACCTGCAAACTTGACTGTCAGTCGGCCATCATTATTAGTTCCAACAAGTGTTGCTGTCCCGATAATTGATTTCGGGACGTTAGTTCTGGAATAAAAAATGCTAATTTATTTATTTGTTCAAATTTCATATATCTATCATCGTGTTTTTTTTTACTGTTGACCCTTTTAGTGTAGAACTTGTGCATAATTCCTTCCGTAGGATAGTAGAAAAAAACAGTGTCGTTGAACTTACGAACTTAGGATCAACATATTACCAACAGATGTAAAGAAGAAGAAGTTTAGGCATCTACAGGGCTTATGATCTGTCATTAGCTGGTTTTAATAAAGGTTTTAGCTTCTTTACTTCACACACATCAACAGATGTAAGAATTTAAGGAACACAGATGTTCAAATATAAGCAGAATGGGGAATGTTACACAGTGTGAAAAGTAGGCCACTTAAACCAGCCAATGACAGGTCATAGGCCCTTATGGTACCTTTAAAAAAAACATAGATCACCAAATCGAAGAATAGAAGAAGTATTTATTTATTTATGCTTTGTTAAGTTATTTCATAACATATTAAGAACTAATTTAAACTTTTAATAATATTATACTTTTTTTATCAAAATTTCTCAATAACATATTTTTTCAAATTCAATTTATTTATTTCTAATTTTTCTATTTTCTTTATTTCTTCAGGTAACTCATTGTACAGCTTCAATCCCTTGTACAATGAGTTTTGAGATTCTGTTTTTTCCTCATTGGTAATCTTATATTTTTTTTATCCTTTGTTTAAGATTAAGACTTAAGATTTTGGTTTATCTAATCATGCCACGTCTTCCTTGGTGTCCTCGTCTCACGTTACCGTTTACTTTTGCCATATATACTTGTTTTACCATTCTTTTGTCGTTCATTCGTTGTACGTGACCAAACCATCTCAGAGACCCTTTCTTAATCTTATCAATTATACTTGACCAGATTTAAACTCTCGCCTGATTTTATCATTTGTAACCCTGTTATACATTGATTTCCCACACATTCATCTAAGAGATCACATTTCAACCGCGTTCACTCGGCTTTCATCCTTCTATGTAATAGACACTTATAAAATATCTACCTCGTTTTCTTCTGTCAACCCCCAAATGGGTAAAAGCTCCAAAGCTTTTCACAATGTAAAATCCGACACATTCAAACAAATATTTTAGTCAAAAACAAGTTTTTCTTATTTTTTCAAGCTCTATGTTTATGTGACTAATCACTCTATGAATGTTTGCTCTAAAAAAGTGTGTTTAAACTTACGTGGGATCAATTAAGGTGTTATTTACAGTGAGGGTAGTTGCTGTTTGGGGAGTGTAAATCGCAGTAATGCATTTTCCAAGACCTTCTTGCGTATTAGGGTACTTCAATTGTTCATACCATTTACCGGTATACTAAAAACAAAACAAACATATTTTATGTACCTGCGCAGTGAAACCAATCTAATAAGAAGGTAGTTAAAAATAAGTTCGATAAATTAAACAAGCCAACTAATTTTCTCTTTAGGGGCTTCGGAACAAAACTTAAGACCCACCTGATCTTTGATTAATTAAAAAAAAATTTCACTGTTTTATTATATGATGTGCAGAAAATCTTTATTTCGGGTCCTAACTAGCTAGGATATTTCTGTGTGTAGGCAGGACCTTCTTTGTAACGTGTGTTTCTTCAATAAATGATGCTTAAACTATTCAAACCAATGATAACAACATATTTTTTTAAATAATAAACATAAATCAGAAAACATACCAATAATAATGAAAACGGACGTACATAAATATAAACTCTAATAAAAATAAAAAATCAAACAAATACAATTTAACAACACATAAGAAGATGCATTAAAATTAAAACAAACACAATTCATAGTGATAGTAACAATTTAATTACATCCTAAGCGTGTAATGGCGAAATAAATTTTTCGTTCACAAGACTATTAATCAAAATTATTTTCTTGTCTAATGGTGCATAAAGTACTGCACTGGTACACCAACAAAAGAGTATGTTGAACACTTTTGTTGAATGAAGGTGAGATGATCAGTCTTATTCTTTAGGTCTTTAGATAATAAAATATTCTAGTGTAAAATCACCCTCTTAATCAATATTTCATGTAAACCATGTTGGGAATTGAACTCGAGATCTCTTACTTGTAGGCAAACGAGCTGATCGTTGGATTACGAGGTGTACAAACTTTTACATGAATAAATAAATTTTAAGTCAAATTAAATTCAATACTGCGTGGGATCTCTTTTGGAAAACGCCTTTAAATGCGTAAAATAAGTTACCCATACTAATATTAAGAGGTTTATATAAAATCAAAGGTCTAATTATTTGTTCACACCTCGCTTCCTTTGGAAAGGTTAGTAAAGGATGTTAGATATCATGAAAAATGAGCGGAATAACACTGTCTTTTTACTCAGGAAATCAAGACACTCAACCACAGTGCTGATTAAAGTACATAACATCCAGTAGCTCAATCACAAATAACTATCGATTTACTAATAAACGACGTGATAACAATTTCTTACCATGGTTGTTTATCTTATTCGCGATCACAATGCAACATCCATAGTACTTTAATTTTCATTTTTTTGTATTAGATACTCCTGACTATTTTGCAAATGCAATTTATTGTATCATTTTTTATAGTAAACGACGATTTTTCGCCAGTAAACTGTATTTATTTACGAGGAAAACAATAAACAAACTGACACGAACGTTGCTAGCGCTTTCATTGAATAATTCGAATAGAGAATTTAAAATAAATTTAATTCCGTAAAAATCCTGAATGGTACGGAGCCAATGAAACAAATGAACAGGCACAAAAAAGAACTAAAATTGATTATTTTTGCAATAACTGATTATTTTTGAAAAAATAAGAACATGAATCAAAAGAAATAAAATAGAGCAAAATAAAAAAAAACATATAAAAACAAAAAAATACACTTATAATCAATAGTGTCGCTATGGCAGTCTCAACATTTGTTCCCAATTTTGAGTAAATCTACCCTGCAATGGCTTGAAGAAGCGTTTTATTGAAATCTCTTAGGCGTTGCCATTGGCTCGAGGCTCTTATGCCAGCAGAGGAAGTTCACCAGTCCCGCCGTAACTTTTCGGAGACACTGCAGTACTTAGGCAGTCCAAACGATTGCCTACCTTATCTTAATAATGGTATTTTGATTAACAAACCAGAGTTGCGCTGAAGTTTGCCATGGGAGTGATGTTACTTGGGCAACTTCCCCAAGAGAATATTTGGGCTTGACAAGCAGCCACTAACATAAGCACAACGAAGCTTTTGAAATACATTTTATCTGAAAAAAATACAAAGGCAATTTAATTATATGAATGACCTTATCAATTTGTTTTAAACGTTTACATAAAAACTCTTTTAGCCGAAGATATTAACATAAATATTCTAAGCGGAAAATCTGTTGTAATTGAATATACCAATCTTCTTATGCTCAGTGGATTTATTTACAAATTAGGCAAAAACTTGTAGCGACAATTAACCCCCCTGTATCTGCTGCGCTTTGCACCACTATTACTGATCATAACACCACTGCAGTTGGTATTAAAACCACAGTTTACGATACTAAAAAGTTGCTAAGTAATCAAACTAAAATTTTCCATTTATTTATTTTTGAGATCATCGTATTTTTATATATTTTTTTTTTTTATTAATTTTCTTTAGACGTCTCCAATAAAAATATGCTGTATTTTTTTATTTCTTTTAAATGCTGTCTACCTCAGAATATATATTTACTTTACCTAGTGAGATTAGACAGTACTTGATATAAATATATTACAACAGAGATGAAGAACATTTAAGAGAAGGTAATATGGAAGTCTAGGCATCTACAGGGCTTATGACCTGTCAATGGCTGGTTTAAGTGGCCACTTTACACACTGTGTAACATTCACCATTCTGCCTATATTTGAACATACATATTCCTTCAATTATTTCATTGTATTTTCTTATCATTGATTAAAAGTAAAAAATATTTTTTGTGCGAATAATGATGTTAAACATAATAATTCGTTATTAAAAAAAAATAGCTTTTACATATCTATTTTTTTTAATTATTACAGATTTATGGCATAGAAACTTTGGAAGCGATTTGCCGAAAAACATGAATTTATTACTTAATGACTTCTTACGCCTCACTGATGATATTTTTACACACAATATATAAACAAAACCAATTTCACCTAGGTATCAGTAGATAATCATAATATTATAAAAATAATGAAACCGGGGTAAGAAATTTTTACGACTTACGTTTTCAATTTATATTGTTTTTAGAAATGTAGATAAATACAAAAAACCCTTATCCGAAAAAACATACTTTTCACGACACTTTTTGTCTTTATGAGTATGGATATTTATAATGATGAATTAAACTTTTTTTTTTTTTTTTTATTTGTTAATGTAATATTTCAAGAGTTATTTTGTTTATTCTGATTCTTCTTTTATTTTTATTTTGGTTATCCATAGTGAAAAATGTTAAAATCAACTGAATATAACCTAAAGATAAATATATTCGATAAAACCTTGCATTTAACAAAAGCAAAGTACAAATAATTTGCAAAATTGTATATTTTTTATTTTTTTTAATGATGAATTCGATCACTGAATTGGTAAATCAAAAGTCACGAATAAATATCAAAAACCGTTATCTTTTAAAAAAGGCACTATGAACCATTTATATTTTTCGTTTTGATATTCCTAAAAATATACTATTTAAGACTGAAATTGTTTTTCAAATTGTCTTTTTTTTTAATATAAAATAAAGAGCTAAAATACTGTTGAAAAAGTCTATTTTGAAAGAAAATAATATAATCTTTATCGTCATGAATCGAACCTGGGTCGGAATTTAAACACAGACACTACGATTATATCATTACAATATCACATACAACGGTAAAAACGAAACAAAGACAATGAAGACTTATAAACCAGAGACTGAAATTATACAGTAAACTACCAGAAAAACTAAACCAAAGACTCGGACAACCTCTACAAAAGATGTTTTAAATAGTTTTAGCAACATTAGAATATGAATTCAAAAAAGAAAATGTATTTTCTCAAATCTGTAAAGGTTTATAAATTAATTGCAAACCAAAAAAGTTAACATCGTCTATAAAATGAAATCAATTTTTTGACACACAAAATTGTTCCTAAAATGTACATATGTATTACAGATAACCGACGAAGTTATTTAAATTTTTCAAACAAATATACATAGTTTTACACAAAAAATCAATTTTACACTATTGAGACTAAGATAAATTTAATAACTTCACAATTAAATTGGAGCAAGGGATCCATTTATAATAATAACAATGGTTTATTAACGATATTATAATTCCTTTAACTACTAAATTTTTTCGGCTATCGATTTCTCTGGATTATGTGCAGACTGCCTTTTTTTATTAAATTGTTTATTGTTTCAAAATTTTCGCATTTTTTAAATTAAAAATAATGCGGATAGAAATATATTACGGTAGTATAAGACAAACGTGCATTTTATTCATTTTATTTCAAACTTACCTGATTTAAATTTGAACAGAATCTTTGACAAGTATTATTCCTCACACCAAATTACAATACGTCGTAGAAAGTGGTCTGGCGGTTATATATAAGCCAATCGTAGGTTTTTATTGATTCCTAAGTGCAACTTATTAATATCATTAGCATGTTTCATGTCGCGTAATCCGCTTAATTCAAGAAAAAAGTGAACTCTTTGTTTGCGAATATACACAATTTAAGGACGAGTCATCAAATTAATTGCGGTGCTGTCGATCGAAATGGCATAATTTTACACTCCCAATATTTTTCATACTTTGAGAAAACCCAAGACCGACTACAAAGCGATTTTATGGCTTAGACATTTGACTCACGCACGGAAGGTTCCAGATTCGATTCTCGGTGAGAACACACAAATTAAATGAGATTTTTCGAAAGTTTTCGCAGCTGACGGACTCTTGGGGTAAAGAAAGCGTTGTCAGCACGTAATTAACGCAATGAGGTAGATAAATTATTGCCTGCTTACACAGTTATTAATAAGTTCATAAATTACATGCAAAAGGAACGCTTTGTCTAGCCCCAAGAAAGCGTTCAAAATGGCACTGCAGAACTTAATAACTTCTGGTAGACTTTTGGTGTTTCTCATGTTGATAAAATAAGGGTTTCATAATAAAAACTGGAAAAATCAATCTGCATAAATAACAATTCAAATAAGATGTGTTGGCCATTTATCAGCCGTCATCAACCTCTCAGTCTGTCCGCAGCCAATTGAAAGCAGTCAATAACCTCTTAGGAGTCTTTCGAAGGGTCGTTTACATGTGGACAATACAATATATATGAGAATATTGTCTAGTCCCAGCTCCGTGAACAGCCTCGACCGCGCGGGACATAACGCTGAGACAATACGAAAATTCGGCCGCAGATAATAGTCGGGTCCTGGGGCAAATCAAATTTTTATTAACAATGTTTTAAGTTTGTCCAAATTTTCGTAGACAAAGACTGGATTCAACCCCCTAGGGTGCTGTTAATATTAACACATTACAAAAGACATGAAAAACATTTTACAGAAGGGAATATAGAAATTCAGGCATCCACAGGGCCCATGACCCGTCATTGATTGGTTCAAGTGGCCACCTCACACACTTTGCAACATTCAGCATTCCGCCCACATTTGAACATCCACACTCCTCCAGAAAATAAGAGTACTCAGTTTTTGTATTTAAAAAAAAAATATATTTTTGAAAAAAAATTACAGTGCATTGTTTTTTCATACATAACTTATTTTTCACCTAGTCGTCTTCTCGTTATATGCAAGTTGTTAGTCATGGCACAAGCTTTTTGATGCCTTCCTTTATAGAACTCTCCCGCCATCTCCTTCGTTCACTTCAAGACCGCTTGTTTCATCTCCTCATCGGTTAGAATTGTTTTCCACCTATCTGAGTCTTCAGGAAGGTGAAAAGATGAAAATCTGAAGACGTTTATTCAGAGATGTATGCAGTGTGGTTCAAAACGTCCCAACCGAATGAGTTTAAACGTGCTTTTGTGGCATAAGCCGTTTGCGGGCGGGCGTTGTCGTTCAACAAACACACTTCCTTTGTCAACATTTTCCTCCGTTTGTTTTAAATGCTCTTTTGAGTTTTTGTAGGGTCTTAGTATCGTGCTGCAGTAATCGTCTCCCCTTGAGGTAAAAGATCATTAAAAATTATACCTTTTCGGTCCCAAAACACGGATATCATGATTTTTTGTCAGAAATTAAGGTTTTGTATTTTTTGGCAAATGGGGAACTGGTGTGCTGCTACTATGATGATTTTTTTTTTGTCTCAGGGGTGTAACGAGCCACTCATGTTTCATCACCAGTCATAATGGAGAGTCACATAAACAGTTTTGATCCGTGCAAAAATTTCAGTCAGAGTTTTTCCTTCCGCGAGAAGGAACCTTATGACAGCGCACACTTCGCACTTGGTGGGATTTTTTATTAACATATTTTACAGAAACAAACACTACGAGGCAAGTTTTAGAACTTACGAAAGTCGCTGGTGCTCGTTGTGTTCAGGAGACTTTCCATTACCAATCAATGTTGCTAACCATTGGAAAATTCATTCTCACAGCACGAGAGTCAAACTGTAATCTTACTTTCTGAATATGTATTTTATGTCCACTTTTAGAGTATTGTCTCCACTGATGTTTAAAACATTTGTCGAGTTTATCAGATTGCTATTAGTACTCCGAGTTTCCTAATGATGGGAAACTGAAAGGTTTGCATCTCTAGGCTGTGCTAAAAAAATCCATTGCGCGCGACAATGTAACATCATTTTACTTCAAGCAAAAGACGAAATATTCTGAAGTTCAGACTTAAAAAAAAACGTAGAGTTTAGTTATTTTATTCCTTTTATATAATTTATGAAAATCTTATTTAGCCCTGTCTTAGTAAAATATATTTAAAATCATAAATACGCCAATCATCTTACTCGCGAGCACCCTTGTCCTTGGTCTGCCTTGTTATGAGTTCTATCTTCGAGTTATCTCTGATTATACAGATTTTTGCTGTATTGGCGTCACATAAATTCTTCGCATAGCGAGGATACATATTTTTTGCATAAAAATCCTGCATATTTTTACAAATTTTATTTTCCTAATCTGGTGTTAAAATGTCAATTTAAAGAATTCAAAAAATTCAAACATCATAAAAAAAAATTGAGATAGGTATATCAAGTCTTGTACTCTATGTAGACTAGTGTGACATCACATCCATACAAAAATTTATATGAGTGACTACCTCTGCCTTTAGCAAATATTTCTACGTGATATCAATCACTGTAAATTCCTAAAAAAGTCACTTTGTGAGTCACTCTGATATCAGCGTTAGGTGGATAGTTCTTATTAATTACCCACTCTGTTTTGGTACAACTACCCCGAATGATTTCACCACACATACGTCACGACAGATTTTGCCAGAACAAAGAAGAAGCATTTCAAGTATTTTGTCATACGGCATTCTCGTACTGTTATTATTGCTTTTATTTTTGAACTTTGGACATGAATTAAAATTAAAATTACGAAGGTAATAAGTTAATGCATAAAATTAAAATCAGTCATGTAAAACACGTCAATGTGCTTAATTTTTTTCTAAACTAAAAATAAAACTCTATGGAGTTTTGTAGAAAAAAAAAACTTGTAAACAATTAATTATCAAACATCACGTGTTTTTTACATATCCGAACATAAGTATTTAGCACAAAAACATGTTTTTTTAAGAAATTATTTTTAAAATTTTATTAAGAGGAGATGTGCCGAATATGGCATGTGAACCTAATATGAGATTACGGTGTTTCTTACAAATTAAGCAAGAAAGCCCTTTTTAACCCAGCGTGGCGTACTTACTTCCCCGCCGACTAACCAAAACATGTAAGTATAATTTGCCAGGATGCCAGACGCACTACAATCGTCTAAGACAGTGATTACGTTTTTGTGTCTTTCCGATTTGATATTAACGTAAGTTTCTCTTTATTATTTTTCAAAAAATTATCAATCCTTTACTAATCGACAACACTAAAGTTTAAATTTTATGTTTTTATAAAGTATTTTTTTTCCTCTGAATAAATTTGTTTGTTATGATATTGTTCCTGATATGGAGTTTTGAGCGACCCAAAAATATATTATTTTTTTTTAGAAAAATAAATATTTGCGTTTTTATGATTTACCCAAATATTTAATTTTGAGGGCTATTTTCAACGAATTGTAAACTCACTATTAGAAAATGGGAATCAAGCTGAGGTAGAGTAGGATTTGAACCACTGACCTTTGGTCCGTGAGTCCGAGACACTAGCCCCAGGACCACAACCCAATTTCAAAATATAGAATACCCTTTAAAATTAGGAACATTGTTATTAATATGGAATTCTAATAGAAGTACATTTATTTTTATTTTTATTTTCCAAATTGTATTCGTGTTCCAAATTTTTTATAAAACAAAACTGGTAGACTTGCAAAAGAAAATTGACTTTTTGATAACAGGCATGAAATCAAAGGCAAGGAATGAACTCAGTACAAAGCCTGCTATCTGTGGTACCATATTGAGTGTTCAGGGACCAATAATATCGATTTTATTTATTATAATTGCAAAAAAAATTTAAATAATCTTAGTATCCCATATAAGGAGCACTTTATTGAAAATACTTTTTTATGTTGTTTTACTCTTTGTTTGATATTATGACATTTGCACGTTTTTAAAAAAATAATAATTGATGACATTTAATGTTACATAACTACTCGTATGTTTCCAAAGATTTTAACGAGTAATTGATTGATTGAGTAATTTGATTATAATCAATAAGATTTTTTTCCCTTAGCCATACCATATTCGGGACATCTCCTGTACTAAATTGTTTCTCATAATTTTTTATGTATATATTTTCGTGGTTTAACAAAAAATGACGTAGACAGCTCAGCTTGCATATAAATTTTCTGAGAATTGTTTGGTAAAAAAAAATGCTTCATGTTTTTGTATCGAATTCGTATTGACGTAAATTTTACTTATATTAAACTTAAATTTAATACATAAAATCGGGACAAGGCACGTCAGAATCAATGTAAATAAATATTTAAAAAAAATAAATCTTGCATCTTGAGTGTCAAACTCTACATAAGAACGGCCGTAGACAGCAGCGTTTTTCTTCAGAGGAATACAAGTTAGTAAATTTATTTAAAAAATGATTTGTAATTTTGCTTTTTTAAATATTTTTTTCCGATTATTTATTGCTTTTCTTTTTTTCAAATGTCTAAACTTCAGAATTTTTCGTATTAGACTTGTGGTAACACGATGTTTTTTTTTTGGTTATTTATTAATTTGCTTATGCAAACAATGCTTTTTTTCCAAGTATGTATATTTTGTACAATAGTTATTTTTCACGAGTCTGGGTCCGTTCCTTCATGATTTTTTTCATTTTTATAACTAAGGTCTTTAAAAAGTCAATGTATCTTTCCGCAGTGGCTTCATTTTTTATAACTCTCTCTGGTTTGCAAAAAATTGGCCGTATTGTGCGCACATTTGTTTGCAGTTCAACCTCTCGGCGTCAAACATAAGACATAATATATATTTCAACCGAGAAGGGGAATTTCAATGAACTTTGCATCAGGTATAATACTTAATAAATACCTACACAATATTATAATATGATAAAAAAAATCACAAGAAAAACGGTCAATTAACATATTACAACTGAGATAAATAACATTTTAGAGAAGGTGTTGTATGTCTAGGCATCTACAGGGCTTATGACCTGTCATTGGCTGGTTTAAGTGGCTACTTTACACACTGTGTAATATCCACCATTCCGCCCACATTTGAACATCTTTATTCCTTAAATTCTTTCATCTATTGATATTTGTGAAGTCAAAGAGCTGAAACCTTTATTTATGCGGATGAGATTTATCGAATTGAATTATTTCACTTACATATTAGGCAACACCTGAAAATTTTTTTTTTCAATTTCTAAACTTCTTCATGGACCAGGTGGATTTATCAGCAATATTTTGAGTCTGTCTAAATTTTTCTCTTAAATATTCTTCATCTCTGTTGTAATATGTTAGTGTTAACAGCTCCCCAGGTAGTTGAGTCTGGTCCTTGTCGATAAAAATTTCGACAAAACTCAAAATATTGTTGGAAATCTTTCAAATTTTGTTTTTTTTTTAATTTCCAATGCATATAAACATTGTTATTCTTTGAATGCCAATTTCAAAGAATGATTTTACCCTTTTTATATTTCCAGAACCTCATTGACTGTTTTATTATAACTAGTTGTGCACAAATTACAAAGGTGTACATTAATACTTTGTGATTACTGTTATGTATTTTTTACTTGTCTGTGTAAAACATTTTTATTTTGTAATTCCAACACAAATATGTTTTATGGTAATATTTTAGATAATAAAAAAACGTTATTATTAAAAATATGTACTTTAAATATGATAAACCGGGCTGAAATGAAAAAACGTTTTTATCTTTTTTTTACATGAGTTAATTTTTTATAATCAAATTAATTTGGCATTAACAGAACAGTTTCAGGTAGACCAGCCATCCTCTTTTTATCTAATATAAAAAAAATAAACAACGGTTTTAAATTAAAAAAACGTTTTTCATGAAGCAGATTTGATATATTTTTTAACAAACATGCCCATTTTTGTTAAAAGATAACTCCCAATTTGTTTGATATTTGATAATTACAAGAAAATTAGCAGCTATTTGATTCATCAACATAATTATTAAAATTATGTTTTTATGTCTAACAGAAGTCAACAACTTTATTGTGATTCATTTGTTTTTTATGTTTCAGGCTGTACTCTGATAAAAAGTAAGGAAATCATACAATTTTGGCATATTAAAACGCGGTTTTTTTTATTTCGTATTTCAAAAAGTAAAATAAATTAAAATTAAGTAAAAACAATTATTTTCAAAGGTATTTCTGTAAGAATATATATTTACAAATATTTATATTTATACCTACCGATATTTAGCAACTTTACAAAAGAGACGATTGGAGTTTACTGTATATTTCTTTCATTAATAAAAATAATCTCACATAAACCTATTACATTGGCAAGTTTTCTACAAACGTCGATAAAAAAATATACAATATTTTAAATTAATTAAATGAAATAAAAACTAATAAAAAAAAATATGATCCAGAGAAATCTATTACCTAAGTGTTTATGTAGTAGACAAAGTTATTGTTATTTTTGTTAATAAACTTTGATCATTATTATTATTTAAAATTATTTCAACAGAGAGGGAAAACGTTTTTGAGAAGGGAATATGGAAGTCTAGGCATTTACAGGGCTTATGACCTGTCATAGGCCACTTAAACCAGCCTATGACAGGTCATAAGCCCTGTAAATGCCTAGACTTCCATATCCCGTCTCAAAAACGTGTTCCCTCTCTGTTGAAATAAATTTTAATATGAACAACTCCCTAGGGAGAAAATCCAGCCAGTCTGCAAGCATTTGGACATACTCAAACATTATTATTATTAATTAGCTCTTCTGTAAAGTTGGCTACATGTTGCTGAGTCAAAAATATAATTATTTTTCGACCGGCAGATTACGCCCCTTGAAATATAGATTAAACCTAGGTACATTGGTACACATAAAAGACAAAGTATTAAAAATAAAAATAAATGATTTGATGGCAACGATAATAAATAAATAAGGTTTTTTGTACTATGCATAGACCAATGAATTAGTTTTTATCAACCATTGGTAAATTTGATAAATAATTGCGCCGGTAATTTTTTATCATCTGCGTCCGCTAATTTATTAAGGGCAGTAATCAAAGCCGTGAAAAAAAATTGACTGAAAGTACGTTTGTGAATACCTAATGCCACATCACTCTATCTTTGCATACAGATCTCGCTTCCTCTACATTCATACATCTTCTCATGCACGCGCGCCCATTATTCCGAGTTTTAACATGTCCATCTTTAAGTCTTTGTTGGATTTAGTCATGCCATCTTTCTCGGTCTCCATCTGTTTCTGTAAACATCAACATTCGCATTGTAAATATTTTAAGCCGTTCTTTCGGCGTCCATTCGCTCTACATGTCCAAAGCAACGCAGAGCTACTTTTTTAATTTTGTCGATAATGCTTATCTCAGCCTTATCTATAATGTGCGGATCTCAACGTTTGTGCATTTACTAACTAAATATGTGTATTTTATTGATTATACCGCTAACCCAAAGCAACAGTGATATGAACCCGAAATTAACAATTTTGAGATATTCATGCAATTATGTTAATAACTAAAATAATTTAATGTTTTCAAATAATAAAATATTGAAGTTAGATAGTTAACCCAAGTGAAAATATAGTATTTATAATCTACTTCAAATAATTTAGTTCCGTCAGACCCTTCGCCCACCTCAAAGTCCGATTATCTGAGAGTAGGTTATTCAGAGATATCTTACTGTTGCTTCGCGTAAAGTAAAAGCTTTTAAAATATTGTTGTTTTCCGCGGTTTGACAAAGGAATATTACGTTTTTGCTAAATTAGCGGGTTCATCTTTTTTTTTTTCAATGTAATATTAAAATTTAAAAAAGATATTAGTATTTATGAATAGTTTGGCCCATTTCAGGCAATCATAAAAACCTACGCCGTGCGACCAAATACAAATGGTGGATTGGTTTTCAATGTATTTTAATAGTTTTTCTTAACTATTTCTATTAATTTAATGGCAGGCAAATACCATAAACAGTTCACCATGCGGCTGACTTTCCTGCAATTGATTTCCTTTTGTAGGATTTTTTCCTAAAAGTGGCCACTAAATGTATAAAAAGAATAAAATTGAATAAAATATCAGTCCAACCCAATTTTATCATGTCTGGTGGATTTGCACAATCACGACCGGTGTGAAATCGGCCCTTCGGGAAAGGGCGGGCGCTTTCATTGTAATATACATAAGGATTCAAAGCCTTTAAAATGATTCAAGGCAATGCCAATGGCTCTAAATAAATCGAGGTAAAAATTATTCAACCGACTTTTTACTCTAACACGCTAATATTTCATAAAATCACCTGATAAATAATAAAAATTGAGGAAAAACTTAATTGAGGTTGTTTTTTCAAAATATAAAACCTATCAGGTACCCACGTGTAAAGTTGTTGCGAGTATACAGGTATGCATGCGTATTTTATTTAATACTTATTTTTCACAATATTACACTTTAAGTCATATTTTTGAAGTCTTTTTTTTTTAATATAATTTTAACTATCAATAAATCAAAGTTAAATAAATTAGCATTTTAAGATCTTTTTTGTATCGTCCATATGTTTATGATTAAATTTTGCATGATTCAAATTTTCTAATGCTTAATATTTTACGCTTTTTATAATAAATTTTTGGTTGCTTATTTTTTGAATAAAAAATGTTCATTCGCCTTAAAAGTGTGTCAAATAACTGCCACGTTTTTTTCTTATGCTGACATTTCGATAGTTAAATTAATTTCAATTTTGATATAGTAGAGAAGCCCGGGGCCTAAATAATCCGGGGCAAATATTAACACGCTTATAGCGGCTGACCAGAAAGAGATAGAAAAATTGTTCAAGGAAGGCAAACGTAGGTCTTAAAAATGCTGCTAACTGTATCTACTTTTGATTCAGCTGAAGTCACCGTGTCAGACGGTCCATAGTGTGTTGTGTTTTTATCCAGGTTTGAAAAAAAAAAACTAATGTTTTGGATTTTTCTAAATTTGTATTGATTCTTTTTTAAATATTCCAATTTGTGTATAGTTTTTCAACATTTTTATACATTTTCGTTTCTTCTTAATCCTTTTTCTTTTTTAGCCATCTCTCCACTGGCTGAACATAGGCCTCTTCTAATATTTTCCATCCATTTCTATAGTGTACTTTTCTCGACCAATTTCTTTCCATGTCTGGGATCACATACGAAGAAGTGAAGTGAATGAAGATTTCATAGTCCCTGGACTGGTACCTGAAAAGTAAGACCGATCATCTTACCTACATGTAACAATAAAAGATATCAAGATACGGTACGATTGGTGTACCAATGCAGCGCCCCATGCACCATCAGATGTGGAAAAGGAATGATGATGGAAACTTATATCCTAGGTTCCTCAAACAACTTATCATAGGGGTACCTGAAGGGTTTTAAAAAATATTTGTTTATGATTGATTTTGAGCAGCCTCGAGAGGTTTGGAAATTGATTTTTTAGTGATTCCCCATCCAATTATGCTACAAGTTATAACTGAATGTCAATTATATGTGTTGCTCAAAACAACCAGACCGCTTTCATACAAAAAACTATAAAAATCACCTTCTTAAAAATAGTGTAGATCACAAAAACGTTATTACTCAATTTTCAGAAAACACCCACAGCACTTGAAAAATCTAAAGTTATTTTAAAACTCATTAAAATTGGTCGAATAAATAATGAAATTCTTGTTTGTAATAAACAAAAAACTAATGAATTTATTGTTCATTATTTGTCAAAGTCAAAAACCTTCCAACTGTTGTGCTATTCACTATTTTCACAAAAATGCTTTTGACTCAGTTTCACTTTTTTGATGACTTTGTTCAATTGATTTACATAAAATACAATATAGTTGTTTGAGTTTAATTAACAATAAGATGTTATATGCCGACTTAAAGATATAGGAGAAATCCGATATTTAGAATTTTGAGATAAAAATGCAGTTAGATGTTTTCTTATTTGAAAATATAGTAAATACAATCTACTTCGAATGATTTTATTCATTCAGACCCTTTGCTAACCTAAAAGAGCTCAATTACCTGAGGCTGTCTTTTTCAGAGATATCTTACTGCTGCTTTGGGCTTGTGACGTGTTAAAGCCTAATATTAGTATATAAAATGCTTACTTCAAAATTATTTTAGAATAAAGTTTTTTTTAAACTCAGCGGGGCTCTAAGTTACAACATTTAAATACTGAAGCTGCTCAATTGAAAAAGTAAATTTATTAGAGGCGTGGCAAAAAACTGAACCCATCTTATGGTACTCTTCAAATTATTTTTATAAAACGGAAAGAGGAATTTGAATTTAAATCTGGATATGGAGAGGCTAGAAAAGTGTTTGTTCAATGGAATTCAGGCAAAATGAATGACTAATTTTTTTACAATTCTTGATGAAATTTCATTGTAATGATGTAATAACTTTTATAAAGTATTAATTCAAAAATACTAGGTACACTTCTACTTATTTTTTGACCAATTAGCGCTTTCACTCTCTATGGGCATCTTCAGACTGGTGAATATTATACAGTGTAAGGATAATTTATATAATTAAAAGATTAAAACTTAATATTATCTTAAGTCTAGGTACATTAAAAAAATAAGTTGAAAGAGATACAATACGCAATATTTGTTGCAAGACTGAATATTTGTTGAATTGTTTAAGAATTTATTTTGGATTACTTTTACCTGAGTACCTAGCATATGATTGTGCCGTTAAATACTTTGGCTTCGCAATAAGTTTTCCGAAAGCTCGTGAATACCAACATGTGCAACATACCGACAAGTGCAAAGGGTAAATACAAAGGCAGAAACTTAAGCTAGGGTTTCCTAGGAGAGCGGTGACCGTATTTTAACGGCCGTAGTGAACGGTGATGCAGTGGACAGCCGTCGTAACGTCGACTAGAGAGTGGTTTCTTAGGGAAACGGTGTTAAATGGTGTTGATAACACCGTTTTTCTAGGAAACCACACTCTAGTCACCGTTACGACGGCTGTCCACTGCATCACCGTTCACTACGGCCGTTAAAATACGGGCACCGCTGTCCTAGGACACCCTAGCTTTAGTCAAAAGCAACATTTTAGGTGTCCAAAATCCAAGAAACGACAGATAATAAGAATAGTGGTTTTGTCTTTACTTTTACAACTAGGTAAATTACGCAATATTTATTCGTTTAATAATGACAGTAAAAATAATAATTCTACTACTTAACATAAAAACCGTTAAAAACATTTTATGTAACATCGTTGTGCGCAGAAGAGGGTAATTTGTTTGAAAAATACAATAATTTATTGTAAATAACTTCCAAATCATTACTAATTCATTTTAAAATATGCTAATTTAAATCATTATCATATGTAGATTGTTAAGTATATTGGCTCCCCAAATAATATCTTATAAAACTTGCGCTTTTTACAATGTTAAACGTTTTTACAATTGAAATAGTAACATCCCATAAAAATTTTAACCATAGAATTAAGAATAGTCCAGAAGGAGCGTAGAATCATATTTGAATACATCAGACTAGGTCCAATAATTCCCCCACTTAGACACACTTTCGCCGCGCGCATACTTGAAGTCACCGAGTAATATTTCCAGATCGCGAAGAATATAACCATAACACAAATGTAAGGTAAAAAAATCAATTTTTTAATTTTTCTAAAATTTTATTGTGCACTCGGAAACATTAATTGACACAACACAGTAGATAAGTAAAGGGTCATTTAATAAGAGTAATTGAATTAATGAACTTTGAACTTAAAATATAAAACAAATATAATTTGACATAAAAGGGATATTTTTATATCATGTTAAATAATATTTTATGTTTTAAAGATAATGTCGGCCAAATGTCCATCACGGCGTTGATTAATCCGAGGTTCGATTTTCATTATTTTTCTTATTATATGAGCAAAGTAGGGTAAAAAATTTTACTACCCCGGCAATACTAACAAAATTTCCATTTTGTTTCTTCGACAATCTGACAGATGAAAAAATAATTAAATTTTTAAGTAATGTATTTGTGACAAACACATTCATTTGATAATTACACATGAAATGTGATCGCATCCTATTTCTTTAAGATCCTAGCAGTATTTCTACACAGGAGTTGCGTACTGAGCGTGGTCTACAAAGAGACTAATGGGTCAAAACGTAAACCTACTCATTTATAAGTAGTTGAGTCGCCTTTTGTTTAATGTGCGTATGCGGTTTCTGGACTATTCTTAATTCTATCGTTTTAATATAAAACAAAAATCTTGAACGAGTAAATTCATTATTCGATTTTTAATTTATTTATTTATATATTAAAGGGCCAAAGACTTTTGTTATTAATTCCCGGATATATTGAATTTATTGGCAAGGAAACAATATAATCATTGCTTCTTTTTCTCCTGTGCCATAGTTAAACACCACAGATGTATTAAATACCCTATTCGATGTTAAACGCCATAACCTATTTACCTATTTAAAAAGTATGTCATTAAAATGAATATGGAATTGTATTTTGATAAAGAGTGTGAATAAATAAATAAATATAAAAAAAAATAATGAGTTGTAAAAAAATGTATTCAGATTTTGTTGGCTCTGAAATTGAAAATCGGAACTGAATTTTATGTTCGTAAGTTGGATAAAATTATTTATTTGGTTTCTTGCTTTTTTTGCTTTTAAATTTATTATGTTTTAAATGTTTTTAATATGCTGAATGGATTTTTTAAGGTTTTTATTTTATAACCTATGTAAATGTAAAAGCAAACTTATTCCTTTGCCTTGATTTTATCAATATTGGTAAACTTTATTGATACACAAGAAAATACTTCGGATTTTTCGTAACAGATGTCGCTAACATTATTTTCATAAAATGCTTGAGAAAACTAAACTCTTAATTTTGTATTGATTTTTTCGTCGTTACCTGAAAATGGGTATCCACTTATAAATTCAAGCTCAATTAAAGTTAATAATAATAATAATAATAATCACGATTTATTACAGAAAATACAATTACTGTATCTACTACAAGTTTTAGTTAATCAATATAATATCAATATACACAATATCGGAGTAAAATAGGTTTAAGTCAAGTTACCCATGCGGTCAAATGAAGTTATGGTTATATTTGAAATTTTAAGTAAGTAATTGATATTGCCACCAAATTTCAGAGTAAAAAAAAATTGTTTACGGAAATAATATACAAGCAATCAACGTTCATCGTAAACAATATGTTTTTTTTTGCAATTTTTTAGTTTGTCCAAATGTTTGCAGACAAAAGACTGAATTTCACACCTTGGGAGTCATTAAGATAAAAAAGTTACAACTGGGATGGGGAATACCTTAAAAAAGGGAATATGGAAGTCTAGGCATTTACAGGGCTTATTGTGAGTGGCCACTTTAAACACTGTGTCACATTCACCATTTAGCCTATGTTTGAACATCCAAGTCTTTTGTCTACAATCATTAGGACAAACTCAAATATTGTAATAAAACCAACAGTCCCAAGAAGAAGTTTTAAAATTGGAAAATTATTTTCAGGCCTTACCTAGTATGTGAAATAATTCAGTCAGATAAATCTCTTCACAACAATAAAGGTTTCAGATCTTTAACTTCACTAAAATCAACAAATGGAAGAATTGACGAAATATGGATGTTTAAACTTAGGTAAAATGGTGAATGTTACACAGTATGTAAAGTGGCCACTAAAACCAGCCAATGGCAAGTCATACATATCGCTGTAAATGCCTAGACTTCCATATTCCCTTCATTAAGATATTTCCCATCCCTGTTGTAATTTGTTAAAATGTGTTTTTTTTGTTTATTTTTGTAATTTTTCATCATCTTAGTATAAGTTCTTACCGTAGAATGCATCGACCTATGATTACACGTAGAAGCGCCCTATGCCTCCAAAAATGATAATACTTAAGTCATGCCACAACGCTCAGTCATGCCCAACGCTTATTTAGTCATTTTTTTAAACGCCAGCCAGGTAAGACATCAGCTTGACGTTTACAATTAAAATCAAAATGCCTGCTTGTGTCGTGAAAGCTTGCAAAAATTATTACGAAAAACATCGTAAAATGGATAGTGAATCTTTTTATTAGTAAGTAATTGATATTCAAATATAAGTAGTCGGCCTTTTGGTATAATGGTCAGTGCGTTTGCCTACTATGCAAGAGGTCTCGGGTTCGAATCCCGACATGGTTGATATGAACTATATATTTATATATATATTTTTTTATTTATTTTTTTTTGTTTTTTTACAATAAACATAAATTATAAAACAGAGTATTCAAAAAATAAAGCATAATTATATACCAATGAAATATATATAAATAGTAAAAATAGTAAACAAAAAATCCAACAAAGGCATGGCCTGTTCGTGGGTATACAAGAAAATGTTAATGAATTTTTGCTCCTTTAATGAATAATGGACAGTTATAATATTATAATTAAAAAGGGTGTTTTTTCACAAGAATATTTCACTGTCCCAGGACTGGTACCTGAAGCGCAAGACTGATCATCTTACCTTCACGTAAGAAAAATTATCAAGAAACGCTGCAATTTGTGTGCCAATTCAGTGCCCTATGCACCATTAGGTGCGGAAAGAGAATGAAAATGAAAAGTATTATTTTTTGTTAATATCAAACTACGCCTAGTGGCACAATAGCAAAGCTTTTCTTACTAACAGGGGTGCACTGATAGGAAAACGTTTTAAAAATTGATAAAAAAATATGTAAGTTTATGCAGTCTCGTCAAATGTAAAAAAATAAAATAATCTCGGCAACCATGGATACGTTTTCGTGACATTGCGTTTTTAAAAATATTACTCTATGGAGTGCGTCTATGTATATTAATCTATATGGCAACCGTCCATCTTCGAAAGACGATGGTGATGTACACTTAATTTCAAGACTTCGAAAAACAGCTTTTTCGGTGACTTTATAGTCCTATACGGGACCAGCACAGTCAGCCACATTTCTCACACTTCCAGGTTGTGTGGGGGGCTCCAGTAGGTACCTTTCTTCCTCGCAGTCTTTTAAGCATTAGACTTTCCAGCCAGAGGTCGTCATGTGCCGCTTTTCCCTATTTTACGGCTCCTCTCCACACATCTCTATCCCTGGCAAGATCTTTCTAATGATCAGCGTCAATGCAAAAAGTCTTCATGTCGCGTTTACAGACATCTTTAAATCGCAGTCGCTGACCACCGTGGGATCGTTTAGCATCACAAACCTCTCCATACATAATATCTTTCGGTATCCGGCCACCCTCCATTCGACTCACATGACCGAGCCATTGCGGGCGTATTTCTTTTAGGATCACCATCGCCGGAGACATCTGAGTACGGGTTAGTATCTCACTTTGTTCTGCCACGTCACGCTAAGAATACGCCGCAAACATCGCAAATGAAACGCGTGCATTTTTCTTTCTTGGTGTCTGTAAGTGAGCTAGGTTTCACCCCTGTATAGGAGCGCGCTGAGTACACAGGCTTGATAAACTTGTATTTTGGTAAATATGGTAAGTTTATTATTTTTCCAAACTCTGTCTTGGAGCTTTCCAAATATGGTAGTTGCTTTTCCTATTCTACAGTTGATCTTCTGGTCTAACAAACAGTCTCCGGACACTGTCTAACCGAGGTAACAAAACTTTGAACAGATCGGTAGTATTTGACCATCAACTTTAATTTCTGGCCTCTGATCTGTATCTTGTCGTAAAACAATAGTTTTTTTCAAGCTTATTTCCATTTAAAAAAATTACACGCTGGTACAGATACATCAAATTAATAGGTCGATGGTGAACAGAATTAAAAATAAAAATGTATGAAAATGAAATAAATAACACCTTGAGCTTTTTAATTAAATATATTTTAATTCGTAAATTACACTGTTACTATACCTTGGTTATTTTCATAAGTTTTTATTGTAGTTACATATTTATTTAAAGTAAAATGGGCAATGTTTCTGGTTAGTCTTTACAAGATATTTTTTATCAATCATGTTTGTATCGAGATATTGTAGCGCCTTCTGGATTGTTGACCCGAAAGGGAAACGAGACCTCGTCATTACCCAGACGTATTCTGAAAATCAAAAGTATTTTACGTATTTTTTGGTTGATCTTTTAATAACAACTTACACACATTTATTAGGGACAGAGACACAGTTCATTGTGGCACAATCAAAAACGACCCATGCCTCTGAACTTGTCCCGCTTGCTATAAAATCCGTGTTGAATTGGGGCACTTTTAATGCATTCATAAACATACATACACACATACATATTCGCACATAAATATTCATATGTTATTGTATACGAACATATTATGTTTATTCATATATAATAATAAGTGTATACAACATTATTGTTAATGTTTTTTGAGGGGTCGATTACAAACGCCAACCTCATCGGTACATATAGAGACGGTATATTGGGAAATCGGTATTTTTGTACAAAAAAATGTATAATTGTATGATAACATAAATTATCTTTATAGGTAACTTGTAATTGAACATGTATAAATATTAGATAAAATTGAAGATAAATAAAGATAACTTTCCATTGGAATACTGGCCAACTTGGATGCTTGAAATATGATATTATTGAAAAAATTCATTGAAAACGATTGAATGTTTAATTGTACTATCAAAATTTGCAGAAATGGTTCAGTGCCTTAAGATGAGAGTCAAAATATCACGTAGATCTATCTGCAAAAAAGTATTACCTGTGTTTTAAAATATTTGGAAAAAAAAGAATCGTGATTTAACTTTTATTTTTTCACATAGGTGTCCCCTTATCAGATATGGTTGTTTTAATGTGCTAATTTGTTAATACATAAATGTAAGATGATCAGTCTTAAGCTTTAAGTTCAGGACCCGAATTACAATGGAAAGTTAATTTGTATCTTTAATTTTATTTAAAAAGCAAAATAAAATTTTATGTATGAAAAATATAATATACATACATTTTTTTTCTAAACATGTTCAACTACAGGTTGCCGAATAATGTACTGAAAGTTTTCAAACAAATAAACAAATTTTCGTACTTAAATATCGAAATTACTTTATACCGTCTCGATATGTACTAATGAAGACGTTTATAATCGCGGCCTAGGGCCTCGATTACAATGGGAAGTTAACAGAGTTATCTTCGAATGTCTGTAAAGAAAAACCGATATTTTTGTACGAAAAAAAGTATCTTTGTCGGCAACCTTCAATTGAACTTGTTAGAAAGAAAAAAATGTATGCGTATTCTGCTTTTCATACAAGAAACTTAATTTAACTTTGTAGAATAAATTTAAGATAAAGGTTGACGTTTAAATTTATCCTCAATTTTATCTGCATAGTAAAATTAAGTTTTCTACATAAAGAATAAAGTATATATTTTAAAAAAAATAAACAGGCACAATTACAGATTGTAGATGAAGATATTTTCAATTTTCATACAAATACAAACATTTTCATCCACAAATATCGATGTTACTTTATACCGTCTTGATGCGTACTGATAAAAAAAAAAGCATTTGTTATCGCGGCCCACGTACCAGTCATGCTCTGTAAGTTATGTACTTCGCCGTATGGTTATTAAAAATGCTCTAATTTTTACCGCGTGTAAGAAAAAAATATATACCTGTTTTCTCGTAGCACTGAACTTCATCATTAGTATTTAAACATACGTCTTTGGCAATAATATTTATATTATTTATTGGTAACATCTTAGAACAGTTTTAAATCTTACTCGTATGAAATAGTCTGAAGTCGTTACACGAATAAATCACGGCATATGAGTTATAGTCTGTATCAAGAACCATGAAAACAGGAGGGACTTGTGAAGGCGCAGAGGATAAGACTGCTTCAAAGCGTGCTTCGTCATCATCACCCATCAAACAGGCTGTTCCTATGATATATCCCGCGCTTTCAGTGCTAAAAAGTTTTAAAAATATTTATGAAAAGCAAAAAATATCATTTCTGTTTTTACTAAATACACTTTGTGTCCAGCGGTGCTATTCTTAACCACTCTCGCGGCCGTACAAAACACGGTAGTGTATTTAAATAAAAAATAAAAGTGTTTTCTAGGGCCGCGAGAGCGTTTGGAATATCACCCCAGTGGTGGTATTCTGAAGAAAGTGAATAATTTGAAGGTTTTTGATTTTTCAATGCGACGTCACTTTGCTTTATGCCACACTGATGATTAAACGTCAGATGGTAAATAAAACTGATAAAAAATAGAAACAAAACTCATACGATTTAGTCAATTCAACCGGTTGTAAGTGTTTAGGGCGTCGCAATAATTTTCGACATGAAAATTATCATGTTTGATACCACGAGTTTATATTTTTTGACATTTAATAAACAGTGTGGCCATATATGAAGCAAAAATCTGTCCCATGGAAAAAAAATATCCCCAAAATAACTACTCTCTAGGGCAGAAGTTCCCAACCTCGTGCCCGCCGGCACCATGGCGTCCACGGAACGATTCGTATATGCCCGCCACTATTCGACAGAGACAGAATTTTTTCATAAACATTAATTAAAAATGTGAATTATTTATTTGTTAGAGTTTTAATTTTTTTGAGTGCCTAGGTTTATTAAATATTTTACTTTATTTTTTTAATTTTATTTGGGAAATCAACAGTTCTACATACATATTTAAAGTAAACAAACAGATATAGTGTATAAACTCAGAACTAATAACAGATTTCCACATAGTATACAAAGTTAGTGAAGAAAATATAACACATATCAAATAAATACATACAATTTATACATATAAAAATGTTATTTACATGTTCTCAATAATCAAAGTATTCGTTCAATGAATATGTTCGTATGTTTGCGATATTGTATGTATGAGTAGTTCCTTTGCTGACAGTACTTGTTGCGACTTGTCTAGCGGCGAGTCAGACTGCACTCTTCACGCTGGCCTGGAACGGGGAGTGCTATTTGCACATCACTCCTTGTACACGCAGAAAACCTGAAGTTAACTTAAAATGATAATCTCTGTAAAGTCATTTAAAGCTAAATTAGATTTGTTGATATTACATATGCAGATCGATTCTCTCGTGCATTTCCCACATATGAAAAAAATGCTAGGTAACAATGAATTAAACGGGTCATTGTTTATTTAGCATCTTTAAGTGTTAAAAAAACAATTTGAAGAGAGATTTTTGCAGTTTACACATATCGAGTCAATTGTTTCCTTCTGTATCAATCCTTTTATTTGTCAAATAAATGTAATGGAAATGGCTGCATGTATTGCAGATTTTTTCAAGGTAAGACAGAAAAACTAGAGTTAGAAATTTTAAACGTGAAGAATAATGCTAAAATACTTAATATAAGAGGAATTTTGGAATACAGTGGACAGGGAAAAGTTCCAATTTTTGAAAAAAGTGGCATATAAAATTGAATTATTTTTCGGTTCGACATATTTATGCGAATCATTTTTTTCAAACATGAAATTAATAAAATCAAGGTATAGATCTCGACTCACCGATGAGCATCTTTATGATTATACACAATATTATTTTGGTATGTATATATATTTACATATTTATACACACACAATTCTGGGTTTTTTATATTTTTGAACCCAACCTATGACAGGTCATAAGCCCTGTAAACGCTCGAATATCCATAATCTTGAAACAAAAATTCTACCCATCTCTGTACTGATATAAATAATAATCTTTATGATTGTTTGCTAACAGGATTATCGTCATACTCTCCTAATTATGAGGCACTGGCCAATGATATGCAAAGCCAAAGATCACATTGACATATTTATATTATATTTTTTTATAAAATGTTTTATTTGTATTTGTGTTTTTGTTTACTTTGTTTACGTTTTGTAAACACATTTCTCTGTGTGTATGCAATTTGAATAATAATTTTACCATTTTGAAACATGTTTGTTTATTATTTATCAATAAATTATGAATATAAGAAAATAAATTATGGGAAAATAAGAAGTTATGGAAGGAGTTTGCGATTAAAAATAGGTGGTGCCCGCCCCCCTACCGATATTTTAGAATGTGCTCTAGAGTACAAAAATGTTGAGAACCCCTGCTCTAGGTGTTAGAGACGATTCATAATTGCACCCCCGGTGGAAAAAGAATATAGTTCAGTGCTAAAAATAAGCAGGACCCTGGATTTGTATGTCACAGCTGTATTTTTTATATTATATTAATACATTAATTAACATACATATACAATTATAAGTATTACATACATTAATTTTGATTATTGTCAACCTCGTGGCGTTGTGGTCAGGGCGTTTGCCTACCATGCAAAAGGTCTTGGGATCAATTCCCGACATGGGTGACATGAAATTCTTATTTAAAATGGTGTTTTTACACTAGAATATTTCATAATCCCTGGACTAGTATCAGAAGCGTAAGACTTATCATCTTACCTTCATGTAACAAAAAGTATCAAGATTCACTGCGATTAGTGTACCAATGCAGTGCCCTATACACCATTATATGTGGACTGGGAATGATGATGATGAATTTTCACTATGTATAAGTTTAAAATTACAACAGGGATGGAAAATATCTTCAAGTAGGGAATATGGAAGTCTAAACATTTACAGGGCTTTTGACCTGTCATCGGCTGGTTTAAGTGGCCACTTTACACACTGTGTAACGTCCACCATTTTGCATATGTTTGAACATCCATATTTCTTCAATTCTTCCATTTGTTGATTTAAGTTAAGTCAAAGCGCTGAAACCTTTATTAATGTGAAGAGATTCATCTGACTGAATCATTTCGCATACTAGGCAACGCCTGAAAATTATTTTCCAATTATTTTCCAATACTTGTTCTGGGACCAGTTGGTTTTATTACAATATTTGAGTTTGCCCAAATGTTTGTAGTGTAAAGTGGCCACTTAAACCGGCCAATGACAGGTCATAAGCCCTTTAAATGCCTACACATCCATATTCCCTTCTTAAAGGTATTATCCATCCCTGTTGTAATTTGTTAATCTTAATGACTCCCGAGGGGGTGAAATCCAGTATTTTGTTTACAAAAATTTAAACAAAAAAAAAATTTAATTTTAATAATATAAATGTTTCTTTCGATTTAATATGTTTTTTAAGGAAAGGACACAGCGCGCCATGTAAACACATTTATAAATAAATACATTATTTTTTTCTTCACGTTCAAAATTCCGTCAAAACCGCACTGCAGCTGGGTGTGCAATTATACCATGGGGCCTGCGACCGTAAATGCACGTTCGTATTTAGTGCGCTTGATTGAATTATTATGGATTGTTTCAATTAAAAAGCATAACACATTAATAATTGAAGACACGACTGGATGAAGGCGCTACGTCACCTTTTTTTAAATGGAATTTTTTACATAAATGAAGATTTTACACGCAGCCCTTTCATAGAAAGCCAACTACACTATCAAAAAGTCACAGAAAACCGAATGAGGAAGCGAATGAAGGCGTTCTTTTATCAAAAATTGTACTGGTGTTCAAAACTCTAACCCCAGATATCTCCGCTTTTTGTTTTTTTCCACATCCACTCAAGCATTGTTGAATTAACTACCTGGTAAAAGAAGAAGTATAAAAATTGTAAAATGGTTTTCAGGCGTAGCCTAGGCTACTAGTAGTTGATTTGGTTCAGCCGGATGAATCTCACTTACAAAATAAAGGTTTCAGCTCCTTTACTTTACAAAAGTCAACATATGGAGGAGTTGAGGAAATGTGGATGTTTTAACATGGGCAAAATGGTGAATGTTACACAGTGTGTAAAGTGGCCACTTAAACCAGCCAATGACAGGTCATAAGCCCTGTAAATGCCTAGACATCCATATTCCTTTCTCACCAATGTTTTCCCTCTCTGTTGAAATAAATTAAAATCCACTCATATCTTCAATCAATAAATATAATTAAATGAATACACATATAAACAAACCCAATTCCAATCTGTGAGTTATTTATTATTATCATGTTCTCATCCAGTGGAGTGTAAACAGCTGTGACACATTTGCCTCCAAATTGAAAGTAATCCGGGTACTTTCGTTGTTCATACCATTTACCAGAAAACTAAAAAAAAACATTTATTTGGAATAAATAATTAACGCTTTGCCATGTATTCTGCTCGCTTGGGAATAAACTAAACATCGGCAGTCTCAAAATGATGTATTTTGCTTTTTTTCGGTCAGTGGCTACCGATGGTACAATGGGCTGGGGAGGTTGCGCGGCATCTTTCATAAACCCTTAATAAATGTACAAAGATTAATACTTAGAAAGATTCTTTGATGCCCACCAACTTTAGTATCTGCGGCATTGTTTCAATTATGCTATTTTGATGCTCATTCAGTTAGGACTGTGCTTCCTTCCGAGCGGAACGCGCGCGTTCTTTTGTTCTGTCCTCCCCTTGCGGGGGTGGTATTCGGATCTTCCGCTGCCGCTGACCACCTAGGGAGTCTTTTTTTATTCAAAGGCGTTCTCTCATTGTAAATATTCGTGTTTTTACTTATGTTAGTTGTGTAAGTTATGTTTGTTGTGCTACTATAGTTTTAAGAAATATTTTTTGTATCGGTGGCCTCCGCGGTGTAGTGGTCAAGACGCTTGACTCACGCACGGTAGTTTCTGGGTTCGATTCCCGGTGAGAACACAAAAATTTAAATTCAATTTTTCTCAAGCCTGAGTGTTCTGTGCTGTAATTTACCACTGTTATTGGGCCTCCTGGCCTGTTGTGGTGCAAAAATAAATAAATTAAAAATCAAAAAAATATATTTACACGTTTATTTATGTAAATTGTTTGTGTAAATACATATTTTTTAAATAAAAAAACAGAGGCATTGGGGGGATCCTGAGGGGTGGGGACGACGTGTTGGCCTTTGTTCATACATCCTCCTCCCCCCTCCTTAATCTGCATAGAGTTTGTATTCCTTAGGAATATTTTTTCTTTCCTCTATGCGCAGCTGACAGAGAGTCCCCCAGGACTCTATAACAGCTGCGGGTGGATGGTGGGCTCAAGAATCACCCCTTAATGTTTTAATTAATGAATACTTAATTAACAACTGTCATAGAGCGGATGCGATATGGTTGAAAGCCTGAAGACTGGTTGTGGACGCTATGTGCTGCAGACCAGAGCTCCAATTACAATGAGAAGTAATATAAGAAGTTTTTTGTACAAAAATATGTGTATTCACATTCAAATTTAAAGAATTTTCATTTTTAACCTACATTTGAACATGTTTAAAAATATTTATGGACAATTGAAGATCACTCCGTTTACTTCCCATTGAAACACGAACCGAACTAGGAAGCAGACATACATAGGTATAATGTTAATTAATAAATCATTTTCTTTATTAGTTTAAATTCAATTTGCGTTAAAAGATAAACCTACCCTTTCTAAGGCAAATTTTTTCATTCCAGTGATATTTTTGGGACATCCATCAAAAAAGGGAATTTGAGCTCTAACGATGGTTATTGATATAAGTAATAAAATAAATGGTCGCATTATTACCTAAAAGTAAATGAATATAATTAAAACAATATCAAGTTTACAATATTATAAAAATCTGTCATCCGCATCTAATGGTACATAGGGCAATGTATTAGAATGGTAAATGTTATCAGTCTTGCACTTCCCTTTTAAGTCCAGACTCCAGACAATGAAATATTACTGTGTAAAAACACCTTAAAAACATTATTTGTTTTATGTATAAACCCTAAACACAAAGCATTTAACGAATTATAGTACAAATTGACTACATGCCTAGGAGTTACTATAACTTCATTCGAGTCTTTATTAATACATTTAAAAAAAAAACATCCGTGTATTTTGAACAACAAAAAAACAAAGCAAGCTTAACATCTTTATAACTAAATATATCACAACGATATGTAAACCGAAAAAAAATTATAACACAAAGTAAATAAATAAAAACGATTTTAGTGGGGGAAGTGGTAAATCTGATATAATAGTTATTCTTTATTTTTTCTCTGCTGCTTTAATTACTTTTAGAATTTTTAGAATAGCATTTAATAATAATATATGGAATAAGTATAACTGGGCACTGCACTCACGTAAATTTCAAATTGTATAGAAATATATCTTATAATTTCACTTAATAGACAACTCAAAACATTAATAAAATGAAATTTTTAAGTATTGAAATTGTCAGTAACTAATTATCTTCTAACAAAATATTATATAACTTTAACTTTAATATAAAATGTAGCTTCATTATGTGAGTTTCTATCAATATTGCTTCAAACATTGTGATACTGAAGCTGTAGGTGACATTTTAGAATGTCTGTTTGCAGTAAATTCTCACATTAATTTAACCCTTTTACCCATTAAGCTAAAAATTCATTAAAAAATATTAAACACGATAACTTTATAAAGTTTTTATACATTTATTATATGGGTACAACGTCCATAGATCGATGAAACACACACAAGCCAGAAATTACGAGCCAGCCATTTTATCAGAAATCTTGAGAGTCGGTCGAAGAAAGCAACTAAGCATAATCAGTTTTACACAATACTTTATCGTTCAAGACCAACTTTTAACACAGGACAAATCCAGTACAACGTTCTAAATGTATCAACTTTACCCCCGCCATTGAGACGTCAGGAACAAAAGAGCACGACCTATAAAAGGACCACGGTGCTGTGCGTGGTAAAATAGTGACGGCCTTATACGCAAAGAAGACATCTCCATTTTATTGTCTGCGCTAACAGATTTTGTTACTTCCAATACACCATTCGACATAACAACAATTTTGGTATTAATTCTTAAAAGGCTGTGCTGCAAAATTTCTTAACACGCGGTGATGAATCATCGTGTTACCTCAGGCAAAAGACATAGGGACATTTGTATCTGCCATCTATGGACGTGCAATATACAAATATATTAAATTATTTTAAGAAGCGTAAAATGTACCAATACACTAAATTTCATATTTATCATATTTCTAAAGAAAAATACTAAATCGGCTCAGGTTTGTAATGCGAAAAACGAACAACCAAACGACGATTTTGTCAATTTTAGTTAGGCCAAATTAGTCCGATTTTCAGTTTTCTTTTTTGCACAGTATCGGGATGTATTTGCGAGAGAGTGACTGAAAAACAATATTCAAATACCTAATTATCAAAATTGTCACGCATTGTATATTCTCTTAAATACTCCAATGACTTTACAAAATTAAGTCGGAGATAAATTCAAAACAACAAAATATAAACAAACCATTATGCCGTTTCCTCGTAGGGGTTGGCAGAGGTCATAGAACGTCATTTTCCTCTATACTCATACATCTTCTCATGCAAGCACACTTATTAATTTGAATTTTGACATGTCCATCTCCAAGAATTTATTGGATTTGGTTATGCCATGTCTTTCTCAGTCTTCCTTGTTTTCTGCCTCTGTCGACATTCGCGTCGTTCATATTTTTAACCGTTCTTCCGCCGTCCATTAGTTCTACATGTCAAAATTATCGCACAACTCCAACGTGCGTCGAAAATGCTTATTTCAGCCTTACGTAAAACATGCATTTAAAATCAACATTAAAAGGCACATGATGATCAATGCGTATATTATAATTGCGAAAGTATGTTTGTCTGTTTGTTTGTGTTTCCTTCACTTCGCAACGGAGCGACCGATTGACATGATTTTTTGTATATGTATAGCTGGAGAGCTGAGAAGTGAAACAGACTGCTTTTGATGAGGAAAAAAAATACTTCTTCCGGAAAATTCTTGGTAGAGAAATTAATTCATCTTTCACCTCGCAATTTAGCAACCGACTGACGTTTAACCGATGACATTTTTTCCATAAGGATAGCTTACAGGGTAATTCTTAATGAAAAAATTAATAAATATTTAAATAAAATAACTATACTGCGTTCCCACAATCGAACAGATGGTTGTTTTTCTTATAGCGATAGTTGGAAGACCGGAAGCTGATTCTGGCTACTTTTTATCCAGTGGAAATACATTTTATTCATTTATTTTTTTTATTTTAAAACTTTAAGTTCAAAGAATCAGTACTTTGGTGGACTTATTGCTAAAAGCAACATCTTCCAGCCAACCAAAAAATTTACTGATCGGAAGAATAGTTCATCATAAATTTGTACTAAAAAACAAAGATATATACATAAAAAAACCAAATTAATTAAAAATAACACCTGTTTTTTAATTTGCAGATAAAGCTTGACCATAATAACTTTAAAAGATACATTATTTTAGACATATTAAAGGATAAAGAATAAAGAATCAAACGATGAGTTTGGAAAGAGAGACAAAGAGGAACCAAGGAAATTAGAGGGATAAAAATATATATTTAAAAAAAAAACAGTAAAATACGGGGAGTTCAGGATTCTAAAGACAAAAACTAATGTTTCAGGCGTTTCTTGGGGGTAGCTAGAGATATTATTTCATTGGAAAAATTCTTATCACTAAACGACAATTTGAGTAACAATTTTTTCTCGAACGCGAGCAAACCCACCGGTTAAAGCTATTATACTAACTAAAGCAGAGATAAGATGACATCATCTTCTAATAAATTAATATTTTATATCCCCAACCAGTTTTTTAATTTAAAAAAATCATAGTCGAAACAGTTGAATAATTTAAGAAAATTCATGCAAAATAATGCTAGTGTCAATCTGGTTTTGTGGTAATAAATTTTTCACAATTCATAAGTAAATATTTCTCGTAATCTGTTTGAAATAAGTACATAAGTAATTAGCTAATCAATTATTTAAATGTAACCAAATTCGTTACTTTAACTGACAGCTGTATAAATTTTTAAATTGAGATTTTTTTCAGTCCACAGATTGTTCAAAACAGAGTGTTTGAATTTCACATAACTAGAAAATAAGCTTGAGTAATCAGAGCCCGTATAACAATGGAAAGTTAATTGAGTTATCTTCAATTTTCTTTAAAGTAAAATCAAATTTTCCGAACGATAAATTGATACTAGTATTTTTCTTTCTAATAAACTTGTAATAGGCACGAGAAAGGATTTCCGAGAGAGAAATGCATTATAAAGCAATAAATACTTAATAAATAAATAACGCTCTGTATTTTTTATTTTCTTACACTAACCTCATTATCGCGATAAATTTGCGAACTCTTCATATTAATTTTAGTTCAAGTGAGTACGGTTTTGAAGACCCTATCAATTCAATAAAACGTTAAAGTGACGAAAGTTCCTAGCATTCGTATTAACAGCCTCTGCAGTGTAATGAATGTGATGTTTGACTCACACACGGAACGCCTGGGTTCAATTACCGGTGAGAACACACAAATTACAATGTACTTTTTCCAAAGTCTAAAAAAGTGCATTTTATTGACATCTAGTGATTTTAATTAGTACTTTTTCACTGCCGGTAAACCATGTGGGATAACGGGACTGGGACACAACGCATGGTTATTATAATCACGTGTTTACACGGCTCCGGGATACGAAGCATAAAAAAAGGAGTGAGGCCCTGTATATGTGCGAACATTGCAATGCGCAATGTGACCCTCCATAAAGGCCAATGTTGGCAAAACTATCATACAAAAATTACATATTTAATTATTTCAAATAAATCTACGATGTTTCAATTGATTTAACCTAGTATTTTCATAATCATGACACTTTTAAGAAACCCTTCACAAAGCATGAAATTTCACAAAAATGAGCCAGGCACCGGGAAAATTCTATGTGTATTCGGCCGGTGCTCAAATTGTTAAATATGTTACGTATCAAATAAATCAATTTTATATCAAATATGTCGGTAATCCAATTTGATATATCTTGCTGCATAGTAAACAAAAACGCTTACCATTAGACCACGAGGCAGATAACCGAAACAAACCTACTCGTTACACACTCAAAAACAACATTGCAAAGAATCCTTTAGCTAAAGTTACAAACTTATTGGAAAAATTCGATGGATCTAGGTATACAATTTGAGTTTACTCAACGTAGGAACTATTTGGCTAAGTACAATAATGTTTATTTTATTATTTAAATTTAAGAATTTTGTATGAGTATGTATGGGTCTTCACTTTCGTTTGATTTTCTGACAGATTTTTTAAGGTGGAAGTTCTTTTATTCTTTTTACTATGTCATTTATTTCGCTATTTGTATTTTTTATTATTATTTTTGTGATTCATTTAAGATCTAACACCATAGCAACTAGTTTTGATAACATACGTTGGGTAGATGACTTCTGCAACAACGAATTGGGTCGTATTGACGAAAATTACTCGACGCCCTATACAGTAACAGAAGAGATGGATCCCACATATTTGCCACCGGGGTCTAATGGCTTCCTGGCACTTATTGATAAGACTGGAGTTCTAAGTGTATATAAAAATAAGAAAATACCCGATAAACGCAGTGTCAGAGTAAGAGTGGTCATGCGCGTAACCAAGCCAAATCTCACTGTTGCTATAACAACGCATGAAGATTCCGAAACGTGTTTGAAGAAAACTGAATTGGATGCCAAGATCACATGTTGGTTTGAAATAGTCACGGACCCGTGCAATACTTTTGAGAAATGTGATGATTATTTAGTAAGTACTTTTTAAACTTGGTAAAAAATTATACTATAAGATTAGAATAAAATGAAATGTTTTGATACAAACCTATCAGTTTTTCCTTTTAACCGATGAATCACCCTTTCGCACCGAACTCAAGTAACTTCAGCGCATAAACTCCCAATCTCTATCATTTCTTTAAAACATTCATCACAACCCCCGCGCACTAAACTATATTGCTTAGAATTTTATTTACAGTTCTAATTATGGTCTGCCACTTCCCATTTTTCGGGACAGAACACTTTCCATTCCTCGACATACCACATCATTCTTCAGCAATTATTTTCTCTACGAGGTGCCAGACTTTGAAATGATCTTCCTTTTAATATAAAAATGAACCTTCATTGAACACTTTTGATAAATGCCTGAAACATTATTATATAACATTCTTAAGCTCCCTTATTTTTTTTTCCTTTTTTAAAAAAATATTTTTCTTTTCTGGAGCCTCTTTCTGTCTCCTTCCAAACTCGTTACCTGTTCCCACATTCCTCGTCATATAGCTAATACGTGTTACATACATATTTTTATTAATAGTTTATATGTGAAAGCTTTATATGCCCTATAAATACAGCTGTAATTTGACAATAAAAATGAGTATTTGTTTACTTTTAAAATATCCATATCCTCGTATTTTTTTTTTTTAACAAGTCTATTTTTTAGTTGGCTGGAAGATATTGTTTTCCGCAATAAACCCGAAAATTGCGTATGTTTTTGTTTTTAATGCAGTGTTATTACATGTATTTATTAGAGGTTTGTAAGCAAATCTCTGCAGGATTGTATGGATACATAATTGACTGTTGATGTTTTTCTCTATAAGTGCTTTGTTTTAGTTCAGGATAAAGTTTGAAAGTAAGGATAACGGAGAAGTCGGTGCTCTTGTGGACAGAGTTACATTCGAACCTTATGAAAAAGAAATGGAATCAAAAATGTTATCATATAGTATACAAGAATCCAGAATTGATCCAAAACAGTCAGTTCCAAAAAGTTTTGTTAAAGACAAATACAGAGCAGAACATTTAATGTACATGGCAGTTTTATTGCTCATAATATGTGTCATTCTGGAGCTACTCTTTTTCACCTTCTGTTGCGGTTGTTGATAAGTCCTTTGGTTTGACTATTTACGTGTTATTATATGATATTTATTTTGTAATATTTTGTTTTCTTAAATCGTATTTCATATTAAGACCATTTTTCTGTCTATTTTTATCAATATTGATGATTGGTTTTAGTGTTCCTGAGATAACTTTCGCCGGTGCCATACTGTTGTTCCCTTGACCAGAACAAACCAGCTCCTGCTTAGGGCAATAAATTGAGAAAAAATATAATATCTTCAAGCAGATTCCTAGTGATAGGTAGACTCGAGTTTTTTTCCCTTGAAAAGCTGAATTCTTTGTCTTGAAGAATGCAGATCACATTTTTTTATTTATATTATGTTTATTTATTCATACAAATACACATATTACAAAAATAATGATAAATTATCCCTAACTCTATGAGGCCAAGAGCCCTGTGTTGTGTTAGGATACAACATAATGGAAAATGGAAGCATGCATATTATTAAAGAATGCTAAAAATAAAAATGATTACATAAACATCTGGACAACAGGCTTAAAAGTATATTAATATATGCAATGTCTCGCAGCAGTCTTTTGCAATGGTCTCTTCCTTTTGACAAAATCCAAACTTGTACGCCTCTCCTGTTTCCTGTATGAAATTTATTTTAGAAGTTTTCATAAGATTTTGATATCATTTTTTTTAATGGAAAAATAAATATTTGCGTCCTTATGATTAACCCTAATATTTCATTTTGAAGGCCATTTTCAAACGAGTTGTAAATATTAATAAAACTATTTACCAAAAACAAAGCCGAGCATCGTTTATATAAAAAAAGTCATTAATGTTTGCTACGTTAATGAACACCTCACCAATGCGCAATGGTTTGAGAATTAGCTGCCTTTTTGCTGAAGTTTTACATAAAGTTCAAATCTCAAATATGTAAGCTTATGCCAGCTCAAGATAGATGGCGCTATATTTATAATATTAAATGATTTATTTAGATCTGTAGCTAACAAAAAATACTATCTTTTTAACAGTGTCATTAATGTTTAACTTAGATAGCTGATATAATTTACAATAATTATGAATGACTATAAAAACAGTCACCGAAGTAGTTTAGAGAATATTTTATTTTATTGAAATAAACGGCACTTAGTGCCTTTTACATATTAGTTACAAATACAATTAAATAAATTACATGTAAGCATAATTATAAGTAATATAGAGCATTTAAAATTTATTAATTAACAAATTAAGAAAGTCTAAAATAGATAAAATTTATAAAAGAATAAAATATTACCGGTTATAGAATTATCGATAAAAAAAGATAATTTGGTATTAGAAATACTTTGAACCAGTAAAAAAAAAACTAAGAATACAATTTTGAATAACATTAAACGAAAAAATAAAAAATATAATTGTATTATTATTTAAAACTAATACTTAGGTAAATAGTATATATTTATGTATAAAAATGTATGATGATTTTAAAAAAAATGATGAAGAGATATATTTTGTACTCATAAATTAATTCAAGAAAAGAAACGAAAAAAGAAAAAAAAAAACACCAATAAAGGTTAATGATTCCCGGGGGGGAGAAATCCAGTTTTTTGTCTACTAACATTTGGACAAACTCAAATATTGTACTAATAAAGAATTTCAAATATTTTTTAACAATAGTAACAAATAGTTACCTAGAACTATTACCAATGAAATACAGGAGAAGAGCCGTTCAATATGTACTAAATTTCATGTGAAATCAGTCACCAACGTCCTGGTACTCATTGCCTAGAGAGTGAAGTCTATTGATGACTGCATTTTTACCTTATGATGTCGAAGTATTGTTGCCACAGTATTGGTAGGTTTGCCGAGTTGTCCTTTTCGGTACATTAAAATTAATTAGTGATAAAATTGCAGGGGTGTCAAACATAGAATGGATTATTTTATATAAATTTAATAAATCAGTTATAACTCTCCTATCGCTTAGTCTTAATAATTTCAAAATAAACAGTAACAAAATATAATTTTAAAATTCAATACTAACACCTAATTTGAAATTAATAAATCATAAAAACTTATTTTTGACCTTTTCAATACAATATTGGTGCCTAGAATAATGAGGAGCCCAGATTGTAGAGTTGTACTCCAAAATGCTTCTTACAAGTGACGTGTACATTATATTAAGTGCACCAATATCTTTGAAATCTTTAATGGTTTTGATAATGAAACCCAACATTCTTAAAGATCTTTTACTAATTACCTACTATTATAATTAAAATCAAGGATAACGGAGTTATCTTAAATCGTCTTTAAAGTAAAACCGATTTTTCTGGTATATAAACTGGAAATATCTGTCAGTTATTTCTAATAATTTAGCATGTTTATATGTTATACTAAAATATGAAGAATAAAAAATTAAATGAACAAATTACTGTAAGACGTCACTCCCCATTATGTACACAAAAAATGTTTTTTTTTTCTTTTACGTAGATAATTGAAAAAATTCATATGAATTAAGTATTAAATTTATATAAAAAAATTACTTGAATATTTTTTTTATAGAGAAATTTTGATTTTACTTTACAGACAACTAAAGATAACTTACTCTATTAAATTACAGTTGGGACGTTATGTGTTTTTATTTTATTTTTTATAATATATTTTTGTTAATAAAACTAAGCCAAATTTATTATTTTTAGTTTTAAGTATTATCATCGCGACGATTTCTCTTAGTTTTGTAGTTTATATTTAATCCACGCGTGACGTCACTAGTTCTCTTCGGTGAGTTGGATCAATAACATTACTATCATTGATTGAATTAGGAGAACTTGTGACGTAATTTAAAGTAGTAAATTTTTAATAAATGTTATTAAATATTTGTATATAACCACTTACCGACTTTTTTATGTCAACCGGTTTCGAGACGTACCCGTCTCTTCGTCAGGACACCAATTAAACCAACATGTAAACCAACATGTAAACCAACATGCAAAACCCACTATACACCTTCACCATAGTTGTTGCACAAAAATATAAAACCAACACGACATGCATTTTAATAAGCACATGCACTAATTAGGACAAATATGCACTGATTAAATTATGAAAATATTCTTTTGTTTGAGATTTTTTTTAAAAGTATAGGGGATGGAGGGAGGGGGTAAGCTTAATAGGTTTAATAGGGTGACCATTACAGTGAAACATCGTATAAATGACTATATTGGAAGTTTGTTTGGTTGTTGATCAAAGGAACCTTCTTTTTTAAAGCTTTCCTAATGTGAAATATTTCCATATTATTTACTTTTAACCCTTTATTATTTGTAGAGGAAAGCTTTTAAAAATAATGTTCCTTTGATCAGTAACAATGCAATAATCCGTTTAAGGTAAAAAATAAAATAACCATAATAATACGGTAATAATTGTGACAATTTATTTATACAAATGGGGCTGTGACAGAACCATTGATAAATAATAATTTAAAGCATGGATAAGTCTTTATACAAGTGTAACATATTATTTGCAAAAGTTACCAGCTGTTCATTTGAAATAAAAAATGCGTTTTGGTTCGAATCGTTTTGATAACCATTGATTAGAAAAATACGTATTTTATAGCACTTTTATGACTATTTATGATATTGTAATTTCACTTGGTCAAACATTCAAGCCGGGCAATTTTGCTGGTCGGTCCTAATAAGGAATGCCCTGCTAATCTTATTGTTGTCCAGGATTTGGTAGGCTTTCTGCATCACAGTAACTGGAGCGTTTCGATCTCTCGTCAACAGCCAGAGGAATTCTGAAAATGAAATTAAAAATCACATGTATTCAGAACTGTTATATTAATTTGATGGTATTATAAGACGTTCTGTAAGAGCCTTGTTGAATCCAAGATAAGATTAGATAATGTATTTTAATATCTAATATATCACTTATGGCATATTTTATATATGTCATATTTTGGTGTAATCATGGTCATTATTTTGGTACGCAAAAAGCTTACATTTTAACGTTAACAATCAGCATTCGTTTTTGGTGGATCCCAATCTGATAATTCCCTTCAATTCCTTACAATTTAGACACATTTATTTATTTTCGATGGATTTTGGGGAATGCAAAAATAATATGAACTGACGTCATAGAATTAAGAATACTCCAGAAGAAGCGTAGAATCATATTTGAATACATCGGACTGTGTCCAATAATTCCCCCACTCCGCCTTACTTTCGCCGCTCGCATTCATGAAGTCGCCGAATAATGTTGCTTGATGGGGGAAAAAAAAAACATAACACAAATGTAAGGTAAAAAAAAGTAATATGTTGATTGCTCTAAAATTTTATTGTGCACGCGGAAACATTGATTGACACAACAGAGTAGATAAGTAAAGGGTCATTTAATGAAAGTAATTGAATTAATGAACTTCAAACTTAAAAAATAAAACAAAATTTATTTAGCATAAAACTGACATTTTTATATCATTTTAAATAATATTTGATGTTTTAAAGATAATTTCGGTCAAATGTCCACCACAGAGTTGTTTAATCTGAGATCCCAGTTTCATTAATTCACTCATTTGATAAGCAAAGTAGGGTAAAAAATTTACTACCCTGGAAACACTAACGAAATTTCCATTTTGTTTCTTCTATAATCTGATAGATGGAAAAATAATTCAATTTGTAAGTAATACATTTGTTATATACACATTCATTTGCTAATTACATGAAATGTGATTTCATCCCGTTTATTTAAGATCCTAGCAGTATTTCTGCACTTCAAAAGGACACCATACAGCATAGTTGAATTCAAATCAGGAGTTGCGTACTGAGCAACGTCTACAAAGAAACCAATGGGTCAAAACGTAAACCTATTCATTTATGAGTAGTTGAGTCGCCTTCTGTTTGATGTGCGTATGCGGTTTCTGGACTATTCTTAAGTCTATGCTGGCAACTCATACAAGACTGTAAATATTCCTTTCCTTCCCAAATCCTTCCTATTTCAAACCTCTTGTTGCTTTTACTGTTCTGTGAGCAAGTCACATGTGAAAAGTCACCTCTCTGATAAATCTTTATCATATACTGCGTCAGCATATTTGTACAAAGTGAAGTTTAGTGTGTTATAAATATACTAAATTGTACAGTTCATCATCATCTACAACATTTACACGATACCGGTATTCGTGCTGCAGCAATAGTGAAGTGCTTCATATAAGAAACAATTGGAAAAACATTAAAAGTAAGTAAAAATTCCACACAGTCCACTAAAACTCTAAAATCCCGCTGTTATACTCAATGAACTGACCAAACAATATGAACTGACGTTTATTATATTTCGAAAACGTATTCCTATCAGAGCATCTCTGTATTACGAAGAGTTTCGTAACTATGCCGCTAGGTGTAGTTTGACGTTTACAAAAATTAATATTTATATTTGAATAATTATTGTTTTAAGCTTTCTTAATCCCTTGTAAACAAATATTTACCAATGAAAAATTATATAGTCCACAGCCAAATCTGCCAACGGCCAAATATTTTAATCTGTATCTGTTTTTATGTATTATTACAAGCTTTTTGCTGTGAACGCCGGTACTAGCTATCACACCCGCAGTGCCCCTAGCGGCTGAAATAAAAACTACTGGTCACGCGATAGAAGAGCTGACCGGCAGAATGGCCATTTATGGGATTGCACAACAAACACACAACATTGCAGTCTGTAATGGTAATTTACTGCATTAGTTAATTATACCTTGATAAAAAAAGCTTGTGTAGCTTTGAAACCGGTCAGTAGAAAAAAAATAAAAATTAGTGGTTAAAATCAATGTTTATTTTATTGATTTAACTTTAGTAAAGACAATATTTTTATTGTTTGTTTTATTTGACACATTCCACTAACTTTATATGTGATATTTCTTTACTACTTATTTTATATTCTACCCTGTACTTTAAGAAATTTCACATTTACATTTTTTTATAAATTCATTTTATTATTAAATATACCTTAAAAAAACTTATCTGCTAAGTAAAGTTTGTTTATTTAGTAAAAAGAGTCTCACGTTTTATTTTGAAATAAACTCATTCTTCCATTAATAACTTTTTTTAATATACCTCCATATTATTATAAACAAACCTTTACGCAGTTTTAAGACATTATTTAAAAAAAAAATTTTTTTTTACAAAATTACAGAAGTTGCATTAAAAAGTCTTAACTATTATAGAAAATACAGTAACGGAACTTCCGTTTAACTTGAACAATGTTAGGCGTTTTGTAACCTAGTTTTCTTTATTATACCAATGTAATCATTGCTCTTGACATGTTTAATATCACATTTATCATAGTTGTTCACGGGCCCGATGTGTTTTATTCAATTCTGGCGGTTTATTACTTATAAACATTTAAAGGACCTACTTGTGTTGAAGAACCCGAAATCGTTGCACGAGTAGACCACAGCGTAGGAAGTGTAGTCAGTATCTAGAACCCAGTAAGGAGCTGGTATCTGGAATGGTACGGATGGAAAGACGACTTGCAGTCGAGCTTCATTGGGAGCACCCACAGCAGTTGCAGTTCCTTGGATAGACGATGGGCGACCAGTTCTGAAATCAAAACACCAGAGGGTAACTAATACTGGTGTTATAATGCTGCTACTTCCCCATATCAAAATTACAGATTTGGCCAGTGACAGAAATCATGCTGTCTTTTTGCTATTTGTCTTTGGCTTGTCTTTGGTGTAGCTTGTCAGATACGCGAGACAAAATAAGGTCATGGTTTGTTGAGCTCCACAAAGCCACAGATCCGATGCATCCTGTTCTAGATGTCCTCATTTGATTAGATTGTTAGAAGCACTGTAAATACATTGAATTTCATGTTTCCTTTTAAAATAGTCTTTTTTTTATTGTTTGAATATTTGTTAAAATTTATTTTGGCTTTTACTAACTATTCTGCCTTAATATTAGCCAGAAACACAACCTTCAATATGTAAAAATATCAAATGAGAAAGAAACAATATAACAGATAACAAAACAACAAAAAAACAGAAAAATTGATAAATCAATCAAAATACAAAAAATATTGACTTACTCTCAATCTTAAATCTCGTTTTTACCAACTTGTTAATTTGAATTATGAACCTTTTTTAAGTATTGTAACTTGACAGAATGAAGTATGTTATTTTCTGCAAAGATTGAAATCAGGACAGGTAATCCTGGTATAATTTTTAATTCATTTCGTATTCAATGTTTTCTATAGCTTATAAAAATGTAAGTGATATATACTTTATTGCTTTTGAGAACAGTTTTCAAAAATAGTACTGTCTTTTTTATTTGTTATTTCTAATTAAACAATTTTGATACAAATCAGATGAGTACAATTCATGTACAGCCTTTACTAGAAACACAATGATAAAACCTCTTGTTATCATATAAATGAATGCAAAATGTCAAAAGTAGTCTGTATTTGTTACTTGAGGGTGTATTTAGAAAAAAAATTTACACAATGTAAAGAACATAATATATTATAGAGAAGACAGTACGCAAGACTTACAAAACACTCAGCTTTATAATAATAGTTTGTAAGCCTTTTTACAATTTTCGGACAATAAAAACATTATTCTTTTAACATGTTCTCAGTATCCTTGAATATTGCTCCACACCATGGTGACCACAATATTTCTATAACATTTTTAGAATTGAAAAGATTTTTAAAAATGCAGCATTAAAAACTATTGACTATTACTGATACCCTCTTCCGTTATAGATAACCCTGAACGCACTGAGAAAATTGCATCTATCATTACCCAGGTTTGTCATTTTTTATAAAAGTTTTTTTCTGGAATCGATGTATATTTTCTCACTCTGAACAACTACAAAGAACTTCAATAGCAAATAATAATTATAATTTGATAAAACATTCTATTATTTATTTTATAGGATATATTGATATTATCGAATGATATTTAATAAATGTAATAAGAAATATAATAAATAGAATATTAATGATATGTAGTATGATAGTAATATGTATAAACTTAATATGTATGTATAAAATATAATATGAATTTTTACATGCGACTCGTATATGTATATTTGTGTATGTATGTTTATGCATACATTACAAGTGCCCCGACTCAAGACAGATTTTCTAGCGAGTCAGGGCAAATTCACAGGCATGGGTCGTTCCTGATTGTGTCGCTTTAAACACTGTCTCTGTTCCTTATAAATGAATGTAGAATAAATAAATTAATATTAAGTAGTATTAGTAATGGTATTAATTAATAAATAAATAAAACTTTTTTTTAAATATAAACAAATTTGTTTGCTTTATAGGCGATATTTTTTAATGAACGTATTAAACGAAAAAAAAATTCTGAGTACTTTATTTTAATTATATTTATGTTATAACTAGAGTGATAGGAGAGTAGGCTAAGTTTTTTTTGACATTGTATTTAATAACATACATACATGTTTTGTAAATATATGTTTTTGTAATGGCGGTTATTGCTTAAAATAAATCAAATAACAACGAAAAAAAAAATAATGCCCATTTAAATTACCCTATTTAATTACTTAAAAATATTAATACTAATATATCAGTATATAAATTCAAAATAAATTTAAACAAATTTTTTGAACCCAATTAAAAACAGCTTTCGATTGTAATTGTTATAAATGTATAATTATTTTCTGTTATTCTTTTTATTTTGTGTAATTTTTTAATTTTTTTTTCATGTGTATTCGAAATAATATAATTTCAAATTACTAAATAAATTAAATTGTGTAAGTTATTCTCCAAGCAGAAGACCTAGTCTCTTTTCTGAAAAATAACTGCTTTAACATTTCAAAAAAAAAATAGATTGCGTATAATAAAAAAACATGTGTTAATTATATTATTCAATAAAAAAATAAAAATAGATATTACGTAAGGTCAGTGTATAATCTGACACTTTTATTATTAGATTCAACATTCATACCAAAAAAAACTTAACAAATAACCGCAACGTCTTTTCTTTCAAATAATATTTGTCACGCAACCTTGATACCCAAAGAATGTCAATAAATATATATCACGCATCCTTCTACACTCATTAGACTTTAAGTGTAAAAGAGTTTGTGTAACGTACAAAAAATTGACAGGTTTTTACAACGCGACTTTTAAAAAATGCGCTAAACACAAAGTTCAACTTATTTACAATATTTTATTATTCTCAAGTTTTGAAAACGATTATGTCACGTTTGACTTGTAATACAATATTTCTTAACGCCCATTGGGTTTTAACATGAATATTTTTCTATAACAACATACACAAAAATACCTCAAACTTTTATGAATAGAACGACGGCGTACTTTAAAAATATTAATACAATCATAACTCTTTTTACTGCTCACTACTTTGACCCCATCTACAATATGCTTCTCTGAGTATTGAGTCTGTCCAACACCGTTTTCTTAAAAAAGTAGCATGGTTGCTCAGATTGCAAAAGGGTAATTATTGGTATTTTGAAATAGAGCAATCTCTTAATCTGTCTTCATTGGAAAAACGTAGAACTGAGATGAAGCTTATATTAATTTTCAAAATACTAAATGATATAAGTGATGTCCCTTCTCTATTGCAATCAATTTCTTTTCATGTTCCCAACCATGTCACCAAAAGTTAAAATCTGCTATTTATCAAATCTTCTGGGAGCAACTTTCGTTTTTAAGTCCCAATTTCCTAAATGTGTAGATTAGTAAACTCATCACACAACTTGGAATTCTTTGGGATAGATCTTTTTATTTTTATTTATTTAACTTTTTGTTCATAATGTTAATTGTACATTAGCGGGCTTATTGCCAAATTTAAATTTCTTCAAACCAACCAACCAATAAAATAAAAGTTTAATTTTTATAATTCAAGTTCATTTCTATTTTTATATGTCGTCAGCTTTTTTTATTTTTATTTTCTATTAAATATGTTTTAACTTGAATTATAAAAATAAAACTTTTATTTTATTGGTTGGTTTGAAGAAATTGCCATTTGGCAATAAGCCCGCCAATGTACAATTAACATTATGTACAAAAAGGTAAATAAATAAAAAAATATTTTTAAAAAAACATTCAATAGGTGCACAAATGTCGAGATCCGTGAAGTGTGTAAGGCTGGGACATGCATTATTGACAGAATCAATACAGGGGTGCTGCGTTGGTTTGGACATGTAGAGCGAATGGACAGCGAAAGAACGGCTAAAAGGATCTCCGATACAAATGTTGATGGATACAGAAAACGAGGAAGACCGAGAAAGACATGGCACGATCAAGTCCATCAAATACTTGAAGATGGACATGTCAAAAGTAGGAATAATCGGCGTGCGTGCATGAGAAGATGTATGAATGTAGAGGAAGCGAGGTCTGTATGCCAAGATAGAGTGTTATGGCGTTCTATCCTCTTTGCCTACCCCTACGGGGAAACGGCGTGATGGTTTGTTGTTGTTGTTGTGTTGTTGTTGAAAACAGTGTTTTTTTGAGAAGAAAAATAATATTTTCAGACATTTCTTCACATATTTTATAAATATATCTTTCACTTCGTTATCTCGAGTGATTATTACTTTTTGTTATTATAATTAACACATTACAACAGAGATAAAGATCATTTTGAAAGAAGGAATTTAGTATAGTCTAGGCATCTACAGTGCTTATGACCTGTCATTGTCAGGTTTTATTTTACACACTGTATACTATTTACCATTTTGCCCATATTTGAAAATCTAAGAGGTTATTCCTTCAATTATTCCATCTCAAATATTGTTGATTTATATCATATTTGCCATGGTGCTAGCAATATTGAGCTATCTATTGGATGTTAACATAAGTTGTGTCTGTTTTTTAAAAATTTAAAAATAAGCACTAGAAGTAATACACAATGGTTAAGCTTATACGTCATTCAAAAGAAAATTTTACGTTCTACAATACAATGTATTTGCTTTTACGTTACAAATGTTATTTTATTTGAATACAAGCCTTCAACACGGAATGTCAAGACGACAAATGTCAGCATTTTTGACACCTCCTTCTGATAATCAATATTTGGTATACTTACATAATGTGATACTGAAGATTGTTAACTTGTACAGTTTTTCCATCTGTTGAAGAATATTTTGCTTGAACACATTTCCCTCCGAATTGAAATATTGCAAAATATTTTTCTTGTTCATACCAGGTACCCAGATACTGAAAAAAAAAACTATGAATTTATCGTAAAACATATTACTTAAAATACACGTCACAAGCGTAAAGTCAATGGCATATCAATTCGTGGGTAATTTCTTTCCTCACAATTAGTTGTCTAACAGACTCCGGTCATGATCAAACGCGATGCTAGGCTGAAAAATGCCGTTGTGTTAATTGAGAAAATGCCATAATTCCACTGCAACTGTGACAAACTAAACAGATTCATAATTCTATTCATAAATTATCGTTTATGCGCATAAATAAAAACACTGACAGTCAGTGTCGTTTCTTTGGTAACAAGTAACAGAGGAATTATTTGTGTATTACTATATTATTCTCACTCAAATATATGCATGTTGATCGTCGTTTATATTTCATGACGCTTGACTCACGCACTTTCGGGTTCGATTCCCGGTAAGAAGACAGATATTTTATATGATTTTTTTCAAATCTGTGTGATCTTTGCTGTGATTTTCCACTGTAATTATGTCGTCTGAACTGTTGTGGTGCAAAAAAAGGAAAAAATTATTATTTATTTTAAAAACGTATTTAGTTGATTGGTGTAATAAATAAAATATTTTTTAAAAATAAACTAGCTAAATAATAAATAAATGGTGTTTAGCAAGTTTTGCTAGATAAATAGTCTAGCGGGAGATTTTTTCGATGAATACATGTAAGCACCACACCATCAATTAATGCTTTATTATCCACGGTAAAATCTTTAGGTATCTTAAGGTAATTGATACATATATTATTATTTGTTTCTCTAATTCATATAACTATATCATTTATTTTCAAATGACATTATATAAACATGTTTATGATCATCTGTACTTGATATTTATTTTATAATTCTGTAGTTTAAAAAATAATAATTTCTTAAAATTAATATAACTACGTAAAATTTAAAATACAAAAAATCTCCACCTGAGAACAGGCTGAGACATATAAGATAAAAGCTAACCTAAGAGGACACTCCGTATTCATTTTCAAATGCACTAGTGTTATAAAAATTCATTGGTAATAAATATATACCTAAATATACGCTTCTTTCGCGATATTAATAAAAAAAATGTTATAACCTGTACAAAAATACGAAACTATTTTAATGCAGTTATTAGCGTCGTGGCCAGAGTCATGACCGCCCCTGACAACATTTGATTTTGCGCCCTCATGACTTCTTTTCTAAGAAGAAAAAATAAAAGATGGCTGTGGGTCTGCAAAGTGCGCCTCTGGTAGCCGCACGCCTGTCTTGCACCCCCAGCTACGACGCTGGCAGTAATATCAAACCGTTGCTTAATTTTATAAATTAGAGTTGGTTTGCTTATTTTGTGATTTATTTACAGATAAAAACCCATGCTAAAATGTTTTTTGTTTGTTCTTAATATATATGTGTTCATATTGCAAAATTTAAAAAATGTATAAGTAATCATTAATAAGTCAATGCCTCTGGGTAATGAACCAAGTATTTGGGAAATTTATTAAATTTTATAAAGAAATAATCTATTTACATACCTGAGTGACGTCAAAATTTTGTTTTGGGACTATGGTTTTGGAACATCCTCCAAAGAATGGCACTTGTGCTTGGCAAACCGCAGCAAGCAATAATATAACAACTCCTAATGAAATCATTTTCCCTGAAATATAAAGTAATGTTAATTCAGTACAACTTTTAGAATAAAGTACGTTATTTTACGAATGAATGTTTGTTTGCTTTTCCGATAATTTATTTTAATAAAAAAATCTGGGTTAAACATTGCGTAAAATCGCTTAATTTAAACTAAATTGCCAACCGATATCAGAACACGACGCGACGCCGACGGTTCCTTTGTCAAGGCGCAAAGATAGAAAAACAACAGTGTTCCGAATCCAATGGGACTTTTTATTTTAATTCAGCGGGAAGCTTAGCAAAATACGGTTTTCATTGCGTTAAAGTAAGATGGATGTCCATATGAGATATAAACTTACTTACGAAACGAAAGAGTGACCTCAAAAGGATTCAGACTTAGCGTTTTAGGTACTAGTAGTTAAAGTGTATTACCCTGCAGTTGGTTTACTAATTTACATGATCTATGCACTATTCAATGCGAAAAGAGAATTATGACAATGAATGATAATTTCATATAAAATAAACACATGTAAAAATAATTTATTTTTAACATAGATTATCACAAATTAATATTTAACATATAGATTTTGAGTTTCAGTGCGTCCATAAATGTATTTCAATTTTCAATCAACGATACTATAAAATCCACAATCCTATCAAAACATTTGAGTATTTAAATATCTGTCTCATTTATTATTACAATGAAAATTTCATGAAAATATATTTACCTTCACTTCTTTCAATAAAAACATAAACAGTTGATTAAAGCTTAAATCTTTGAGAAGTATAAAATGCCTTCCAAAGAGTCTGACCTCAAACAAACTACTAAATTTTATCTCTTTCTAAAACGTGTTTTATAGAAAACATTGAAACTGAAATGTTTATTTCAAATTTTCTTTACATCTTACGAACTCTAATGCGCAAGAAGAAATTTTGTTTGTTAAGATTATGATAATAATGTTTATCATAAACTGAAAAGGTTCTAGTACACTTAATGGAGCAAATGTAACCGGTATATTTTATTCATTATAAGATAACATCAATTCCCACGTGAAAAAAGGGAGTTTGCATTGATTAATTGTTTATTCGAGACTATATTACGAATTCCAACATTTTGACATATTGGACCATATTTTATTAGCAGTAAAAAACATCAAAATTGATCACAAATCTGATTGAAATTTGATAAGAGTAACGGACATCCGCATATTTATTACGTGCACCGTTAAAATAATGTATTTACATGTAGTTTTATCTGTCGTATGGTTTGTATAAATTAAAAGTTTTGAAAAAAATTGACATAATTTATTATTTATTGCTGTGTTTCATGAGACACGCAGATCCCTGCAGTACCAACACTTTTCTGCATTTAACTCTTAAAAAAATACGCTAAATAATTCCTTAGCGCGCGGTGATGTAACATCCTGTTATGGTAACATAGAAAATGAGCGAGCGGATGAATTAGCGAAAAAAGCTTCCAAAATGAGAACTCTCCCTACCACATTCCCATGCCATACGTTAAAAAAATCGTGCAAGAAAAATCATTTAACACTTGGAAAAAAATATATTTATCAAGCGATACACTCAAAATAACGAAATCGTTTTTCAAACATTTAAAGGATGCAAAGATACTGGGAAAATATCTTCATAGATTTCAAAAACGAGATAATGATTGCTGCCCTTGCGATGGACTCAGCTCTCAGGACGTCCTTCATATATTACGCGATCGTCCTTTGTTTGATGCCGAGAGATTAACCTGCAAACAAATGTGCGCACAATACGGCCAATTTTTGAAAATCCAGAGAAGTAATAAAAAATGAAGCCACTACGGAAAGATACATTAACTTTCTGAAGACCTTAGTTACAAAAATAAAAAAAAATCATGAAGGAACGGACCCAAACTCGTGAAAAATAAGTATTGTACAAAATATAAACTTTGTATGCATAAGCAAATTAATAAATAAGCGAATAAAAAAAAAATAAAAAAATATCGTGTTACCACAAGTCAAATACGGAAAATTCTAAAGTTTAGACATTTGAAAAAAATATAAAATTTCCATTATTTATTTAAATAAACGTACAATTCAGCCCTATTATTCTAAAATAGTCGGCCTCGTGATGTAGTGGTCAGCGCGTTTGCGTACTATGCAAGAGGTCTCGGATTCGATTCCCGACATGGTTGATTTAAAATATTGATTTAAAAGGGTTTTTTGACACTAGAATATCTCATAGTCCCTGGACTGGTACCTGAAGCATAAGACTGATCATCTTACCTTAATGTATCAGAAAATGATCAAGATACGCTGCGTTTCGTTTACCAATGCAGAGCCCTATGCATAGGTGCAGAAAGGGAATGATGATGATGATAGTAAAATTAATTTAAAAAATCATAAATTTGCCGCTCGTTTTACATGCGTGCATCCCTCATCGCAGCCAATAACTGACTGAATTTGTTTAACACAAACACTAGCCACAAAACAGCGTCTTGTTTTTTGTTATGAGTTCATGAGCTCTCTCTTATACAGATTTATTGCTCTATTAGAAAACATTCATTCTTCTCGTAGCGAGGATAAATGTTTTTTGTTTTAAAATCCAGCATAGTTTTACAAAATTAACTTACCAAATCCGGTGTGAAAACGTATAATTGAATTTCACAAAAAATACTATTTCACCATAAAAAAAAAGTAAGAAATCAAGTCTTGTATTGTATGTAGACTAGAGTGACATCACAGGCACACAAGATTTAACATACAAGAATAAATATCTACGGAGAAGCAACGGCAACACCTTTCATTTTACTGCAGTCCACAGTCACAATACAAGAAGCAATATTACCATCACTTTTTCCAAATATGCTATTTGTAATTAAGCGAGAAATGATTATTTTTCACTTGTATATTTTTATAAAAGTAATTATCAAATATTAAATATATTAATTTATCATACCTGTCCTGTAAGGATTAACAATTGTGATTCCTAGAAACGTGATGTCGGCCGTGAGGATTACAAAATAATAAAGTTTATCTTTGTTTTCCTATGAATTACAGATAAAGTATGCAAATGTTTTATCTAGGATTGGAAACTGATAGTACTATTTACATTGAAAATTCAGTGACAATACTAAAGGCTCTCATTTTCTTATGATTTTAAAATATGCGTTTCACATAATATCATATGAAACTAACCTATACAAAAAAATAACTAAGTGTCAACTAAATTTGTGGCAACAGAGAAGAAAAATTTTTTTAAGAAGGGAATATGGAAGTCTAAGCATTTACATGACTTGTGACCTGTTTTTGGCTGGTTTAAGTCCCCTTTTTACACACTGTGTAACATTCACCATTCTGCCCATGTTTAAAAAATCACTTTTTCTCAACTCTTCCATCTGTTTACTTTAGGGAAGTAAAGGAGCTGAAACCTTTTTAATAGAAGACTAGAAGGAATGTGTATTTAACCACGCACTTCTTTCGATTGTTGCGCGGTATTATTGACTACCCTGAAATTATGCGGAGCATTAGCTTTTATGTTCCGGATAATTACCTTAGACAGCGCCAGCGTCAGCATAGACTGTTTCACATTCCAATATACAGGACCAACCTGCCAATAGTTATGCCTGTTGGAAGGGCTATCTCTATGTTGAACAATATTACTTTGGACATTGACATTTTTCACGTCTCTCACGTTTTTCGTTACAAGATTCTCTTACTTTTTAAACATATTATTCTCTTGATATTGTGTAAAATTATGTGTTTTTTTTATATATACCTAATTTAACATTATTTCTATATGTATGAATTAAAATATTCCATTTTGTAATGTACATATATATGAATAAATAAAATTGAAATAATGTTGGTGAGATTCATCCGGCTAAACCAATTAGCCCACTAGGCAACGCCTGAAAACAATTTTCCAATTTTTATACTTCTTCGTTTACCAGTTAGTTGATTCAACAATGTTTTGTTCAATCAAACAGATATGGATTTTCTAATTAAGGCAGAACGGTGAATGTTACACAGTGTGTAAAGTGAGAACGAGAGAACCCTTTTAATACCCTGTCATCGCTCTAATTTTCTTGCCTCCTCTTTCAAAGTTATAGCCGCTCGATTGTGAAATAATCTACCCACTAAGGTTAGAGACGCCCCTTCTTTATTTAAATTTAAGTCCAGATTAAAATGTCCCTATCTAATTATTTAAATTGTTCCTTTATCCTTCTTCTTTCCTTCCTATCACCTTTCCTCTTCATAGTATAGTGTTAATATTTTTTTTTATATATTTTTTTTGGTAATCTTTGCTTTTAATTTTTGTATAAAATTGTAAGATTCAATAAGTCCATGTATTTATAATTTTCTCAAACTGAACGGTATGGGTAGGTAGGAAGAAATTGCCTTAAGGCAATATGCCCGCCCTTATATGTATATATATTGTATATGTATATAAAGTGTTAAATAAATAAATAAAGTTATCACTTGAACCAGCCACTGACAGGTCATAAGCCCGGTAGATGCCTAGACTTCCATCCTTCTTTAAAATGTTCTCCATCTCTGTTGTAATGTGTTAGTACTGCATTATTATTTTTGCTTAGTTTTTTTTTCAGGAATAACCTACAAAGCCTTTATTTTTTAGGTTTGTTAGCGGGTGGGAAGAAAAAATACGGAAAGAAGTCATACAAAAAAATATATCAGAACTTTTTTTTTCTACGTATTCAGCCTTGTTTTCTCAACCGCTTAATAAAAGCTTCTTCCACATCACAATACCCAGACCAATTGAGGGAAAAATACGTTTTTTATAATAACCGTCGGCGATAAAACTAGCGATGCCAAGTTTACAGTTGGCAGTCTAACCGAGTGCGACACGGCGCCTGTCTAACTGTAGGAAATATTGTCGTTTTGTAGTTTAACATTTCCTTTAAGATGATTTTGCATTTTTCGGCATAACTTTACAACAATTGTAGTTTTTAGTTAATAGAATAATCAGCTAAGCCTTTATTATAGACGCTTGCCGCGGGTGAGACCCAAACCAATTATTACTGTAACTGTTATTTACTCATCATAATAAAAATACTTTATAGTATTCCACTTTTATTTATAATTATTTTATAATTTTTTTACCAGTGACCGGGTTTCGTCGCGACGAAATTTATAAATAAAAGTGTAATCAAACTATATAGTAATTTTCTTATTATAATTAAAATGCAGTTCCACCAAGAAAAGTCAGTAAAAAAACTCAAGTTATTTACTCAATAAAAGACACGTTAAACAGATTTATGTTTTTCCTAGAACCCAGCCAGCAGACACTAGATATAGCTTTATATACGATGATTTATGCGATGTAATTCGATTTTCTCCGCTCGGCGTTTTTTTATTTGTTTAACTTAACTTAATAAGTTCAATCCAACGAAGAATCAATATGTATCTTTTTGGGTGATCTCGTGCAACTTGAATTCGTTCCGACGTTTTAACTACCATTGCAGTAGCCATCTTCAGGGTAAACTGTATGTTTTCGTAGAAAAAATATGTGTTTATGTACTAGTTTTTTGTCCCGTGTCACAGTCGGCAGTAATTCAGTGACAATTTTGTGGTATGTAGTGCCGAGAACCATGCTAAGTTTAATTCCAGCCCATCTTTGTTTATGTTATTTGGGTATTTATTTATTTCAATTGCCTCTTTTATTATACTGCGCTGTAATTTCTAGATTGATACAAAACCTTTGGTTCGAAGGGAAAAAAATGTCCTGTGTCCACATCCGCTATTGCATATTTTTAAGGTGCCCAAGTTTAAGTCTTTTTTATATGAAATTCCACGGGATTACCCAAAAAAGATACTTATTGATAACAGTGACCGCGAAACCCAACGCACTTATCTTACGAAAAATTCCTGTAAAAATAATAAAACACTAGCAAGAAACAGACTGCTACTTCTAGAAATTTTGAACTCTATTGATTAACTCCCTAGAGTGTTAGTGACAACTAACAGTTCTTCATATTCAAATAAATAATAGGTTTCCATAAATTATTTTTAAATGTCAAGTCCAAACAAGCTTTTAAAGGGATCGACAACTAAATGCATTAAAAAAGTATGCACTATCTCCTTTGATATAAATTACAAATCCTAAATTAACAGACACCTAACTTATGATACAAAAACAATGTAAAATTAACACGACGTTCGGGACCGGATTAATCTACTTCTCGATCAAAATGTACAACCTCCTAATATTGTTCATAAGGACATTATTAGGAGATTGTGCTGGTGATATGTTCCGCTAATGACCACTTAAGCTAACAGTTAAGAAATTTTATTTATAAATGTATGTATATGTGTGCATGTGCAACGGTAATATTGTTAAAAATATATATTTGTTGTAAATTAGGCGGGATTAGTACGGTTGTGCATTTAGTGAGGATAAGGAAGAAGGGAGACTTTAAAAAATGCATATTTAGTTTTATATAAAGTAGGAGCGACCTGTATTAAATGATCCCTCGAGGTAAAACGATCCGTTAAGATTTAAACAAAACTACAAATGCAAACAATTTATTACAATTAATTTTACAAACATTCTTTAAATTGTATGTCTATCTTCAAACTGTACTCATAAACTGCAGCCTCTAGATGTCAAAAGTCCTGTATCTCTTGAGCATTTATCACAATTCAGCTTTAAAATAGACGGGTAAATATCTCAGAAGACTAGTGTCTGTTTTCAAATCGCGTAAAATTGGCCAGGCATATCTGAAAGCCGCAATATCATTAATTTAGTCGAAAAAAATTTATGAAATAGTTCTTTTCAATCCCAAACTGTTGAAACAACGGAACAACAATAAGAATCGGAAAATTCTCTAGCTCAATGACGTTTATTCAGAGGGATTTTGTGCATCATCAGCTTCACCTTTGACTATTATTTAGTAATTATTAAATATTGCCAAAAATAATGGATAAACTTTTTTTTTTTTTAAATAAAAGAAATATTTGCGTTCTTATGATTTACCCAAATATTTCATTTTGAGGGCCATTCTCAACTAGAAAATGAGTGGGATTTGAACGACGGACCTTTGGTCCGTGAGTCCGAGACGCTAGCCACGGAACCACAACCCGAACTTATAAAATGACTTTTTTTGTTTTTGTTTTAAAATTGGTATTTTAGATATTCTAGAATTGGGTTGTGGTCCTGTGGCTAGTGTCTCGGACTCACGGATCGAAGGTCCGTGGTTCAAATCCCAATCTACCCCAACTTGATTCCCATTTTCTAATAGTGAGTTATTTACAACTCAATGAAAATGGCCCTCAAAATTAAATATTTGTGTAAATTATAAAAACGCAAATATTTCCTTTTTTAAAAAAAGAAAAAAAAAATATTATTCATGTACCTGCATGATCGTATTTAACTCACATTTTATTTTCTCCATGGGGGTAAAATGTTCATTAGGGATAGGGGGAAAAATGATCTTTTTGTTGGGTTTTACTAAAATCGTTCAAAATCTATATGTTTATAGTTTTTTTTTTTCATTTAATATATGAGTTGTGGTATGTAGAAAAATAATTGCGCTTTTCTAAACTAGTCAAATGATTTTAAAAATTACATTTTATGTTTATTTTATATCATTTTCTTCTATATAAATCATTTTGTATAGGTTTTCCCTACCTGTCAAGTCATATATTGAATTTTAAATGCGTAATTAGTGCTGTTAGTGTGATATTTATAGTGAATATCTTAAAAATTTGTACTATTCACTGAAAAAAACCCACAGAAAAAAGAATTTTAAGGATGTGTTTCGCTTATTAAATCCTGCAATTATCTACAAAAAGTGCTGAATAAACAAAAAAATCTCATTTATTTCCCCGAACTGTGGAATGACGTGATGAGAGACAGTATATTAAAAATCACTCAATGGTCAGATTTGTCAGCTATGTTATATAACAAAATATTTTAAATATTCATAACATACTATTGAGGTAACTTATATGACCCTGAATTCAGCAAAATTTTATAATATTATTTTACAATGTTTTATCGGCGGAATATTATTAAGTATACTTTAATATCAAATTTCTTAAGAATATGACGTAGATAAGATGTTGATTTTTATGATTTAAAGGTTTTTATAAAATTAAGAAAAACAGAAGTTGTTTTCATGCTTGGGGCCTTGAATTCTATTCCCGGTAAGGTCAATATGTAATATTTTTTTAAAGGTGTTTTTTTACTGCAATAGTCCTAGGTGGGCATCCAAGCTTTAGACTTATGATCTTAATTTCTGATATATTTCAATTGCTGTGCCATTGCAGTGCCCTATGTATCATTAGGTACGTTTGACTGAAAAATATTGCTGTAAAAGAAAGCACGGATAATTTTAATATTTTACTAGTGGGTTTCGTGTCGAAATAATAAAACAATAAATATTTAAGTCATTTGAACTTAGAGAATAATTTCATTTGAAATTAAATATTTTTAAAAAGGCATATATTCTCTTTTATAATTTACTATGGGAGTCTAGGCATTCAATGGCTTATGATCAATCGTAAGGTGGTTTAAATGAGGTTCCCTGCATAATGTCCAACCAAAATATTAGTGAATAATTAAATTATATTAATTTTTCAATTCTGTTTAAATTGTTTTATTTTATCTACCGGTTTCGGGTCTGCAGATCCATCTTAAAGATAACTCTAAACAAGTGGTTTTAACAAGTATTATTTTTTATTTGAACCCAACAATGCATGTGTACTCCAAATTTAATGTTTCTTAGTCACTTCAGTTTTTTTTTTTGATAAATATTATTTGAGTTCTAATTATTTACCCGGATATTTCAATTTCTGGAACATTTTTTAAGCGTAAAATGGGAATCAGGTTGTATTAGGATGGGATTCGAAACTTTGATCCTTGAGTCCACAACAATACAGAACTCCAGCCGGTTCATAAATTCAACATGGTCAATTGTCATTCTCGGTCTTATGCTTTAGAACACTTTAGATGCAATCAAGGTACTATGAAATATAACATTAAAAATCACCCATCCGAATAAGTATTTTATGTAAGCCTAGCCAGAAATCGAACTCAGAACCTCAGGCATAGTAAGTGAATATAGAAAAACAAAGCGAAAAATGCGGAAAATTGAGAAAATTTGAGAAGGATGTGTTGAAATATAGGTAATTTACAAGGTTCGCGAACTGTTATTGGCTGGTTTAAGTTTAATTTCCATTGAGCCTGTATTAAAACATATAATATAATTATCACATTATTTTTTAAACTTCCTTATTACCTTTTCTTAAATGTTATCTTACGCTCTTGTAATATTTTGTAGAGATATTAAAATATTCTAAAATAAGACTTTTTGCTTACGATGCATTAATATAAGGTGTAAGTCTTTAAAGATTTAAAAAATCACTAAGAAAGACCAGATCTTGTCTTGGGGTAGTAATTATTTATTTTTTATTAGTTTTAATTTTATTTAGTTGTATTTTATTTTATTAGTGCCTGTATTTATTATAAGAAATTCTATTTACCATTGTTAGAATAGACTGCATAAGTCCGTCAAATAAATAAATATATTACATGTAGAGAGAAAATTATAAAACAATAATAGACAAATTAATTCAAAATAGATCTTTATAATATACCTATACGGCTAAAAATTGATTAATTAAAACTAAATATAAACAAAACAAAATACATGAATATAAGAACAAAAAAATAGAAAAAAACGCCGCATCTGAAAAACTGAACGAAGTTAACGAAATGACATATTTAAGTGTAATGGTGGATTCTAAACTTACATTTTATCAAATACGAAGATGGTAACGAAAAAGATTGCAAAAAAAATCGATTTTGGAAAAAATGACAAGATTTGTTGATTAGAATTCATACAAAATTATTTACGGCACAATTATTGAACTGCACACTCACTACTGTAGCAGCATATGATTTTCATCACAACAAGAAATTTTAAAATTACCATATTACAAAAAAAAGCTTTCGAAATCTTTTTTTTATAAAACCGATACAAATGTGTAAATTTAATGTTAAATGAATTAAAAATACAAAAGTATAAGCTAATAGCATTTTGCAAAAGACAGTATAAAAATATTATGAATTGGGAAAAAAAAATATGAAGAAAAAAAAATGATCAAAATTCAAACAGAAAGTTTAAAAAAATTGTGTTAAATAACTTATCAAATATACATATTTACATTGTTATTATGAGAGAGTACACATAAAAATATGTTAATGAATGCCTTATTTCAAGATTAAAAATTAAAATAAAATTTTTAAAAAACACTATGTACATTTTTTACATAAATATTGATAAACTCTGTATAGCGTAAAACTCAACTATTGCATACAAAATTGTTGGTACATTTAAAGTATTGCTAAATAGTTTGTTTACCCATGGTGATGATAATCCAAAACAAAACTTTATTTTATTAAAAAACGAATTAACCTTTCAAAAACAAGATGCAATGTTATTTGTATATTCTTGCATAACGGTGCATAAAGGCACACTTACATGTTAAAATCTACGCAAGTATACCACTTCAAACTTACCGTTCATGATCAAGTTCAAATACGGTAAAATACTTGTAAGTTCACTATCACACTTGTTTCACAGAACTTACTCGAAAGACACTTCGTATTTACGTCACCCTACACAAGTTTGACTTACGGATTAAGTTTTTTTCAAACTGTAATATTATGTCAATTGCAAGAGGTGTTTTTCCATCCAACTGAACCAAGATGGGGACAACGGATTACTGGGCACGGGGTTTTAACGCAGCTGGTTTTACGGAAGACTGGTTTTTCAACTGCAGTTTGATAAAAATCGTATAACCTATTTTTATAGTGTCCAGCGCATAAAGTTTAACAAGTTTTTTAAATAAAACTTGTGGTTACTTTTTATCGATTTATCTAAGACTAAATATATGTAAACAAAAAAGTCACGAATAAATTATGTACAACAGGCAATTGACGTTGGGTCACACCACATAGACAATGTCAACTCCTTTAAATATTTAGGTACTGAAATGACTAATGATAATAATTATTTAAAGTACCGAGATTAGAGCACGGCTATCGGCAGCAAATTTATGTTATTATGGCCTATTTAAACATCTGCGATCGAAATTGCTAACTAGATAAACTAAGACCATTATTTACAAAACTCTCCTCAGATCGGTCATTACATTGGCGCCAAATGCTGGGTTATGACCAGAATAGATGAAAATATGGTATAAGTATTTGAAAGAAAAATATTTAGGAAGATATTTGGTGCTGTCAATCAAAACAGAGTGTGGATAAGACGGTTTGATCATGAATTAGGGGTATTGTATGGTGAACCCAACATTGCACAATTCATAAAAATAAGATGACTACAATGGTTGGGTCATGTGCACAGAATGAATGATAATCGCACCCCAAAAGAGATTCTTTATACCACTCTGAAAGGCAGACGAAGCAAAGGCAGACCAAAATTAAGATGTCTGAATAATGTGGAAAGTAACATAAGAGGGATTGGCTTGACGAACTGGAGAAGAGCCGCAGGGTGCAGGGACGAATGGAGACAAATTTTGGAGGAAGCCAGGGCCCACAACGGGCTGTAGCGCCACTGATGATGATGACTTACTATCGACTGCATGCTTTTTGCTTTGTTTTTTAAAGTGTTTTTGACTCGACGCTCCTTGCATGGGGAATATGCATCACAAATATGGAATCCTATGTACAATTGCATTGAAAATATTCAAAAAAAAATCGTTAAGTACATGCGTTTTCGGTTGAAACTTGAATTTAAATCAGATCAATATATTCAAATGGGTAAAAAACATCACCTATTACCTCTGCAAAAACGTCGTGAAATAGCTGATATAGTTTATCTATTAAAAATTGCCTCTGGTTCAAATGACTCTCCTCAACTACTATGCAAACTCTTTATTATTGTTTCTTCCAAAGTCCTAAAGAATAACTTTCGTCTTCATATTCCTCTTATATCATCTAATTATAAGCAAAATTCATATTTATAGCGAACTGTTAATAATTTGATGTAATCATAAAATCATCAAACATATATTTATTTGCGAATAATCACAATGACTTGCGGCGTTTGCTTTCGAAATAATTTGAGTATTTTTTTATTTTCTTTAGAAATTAAATAAGATGACTGTTTGTTTTATGATCGAAAATGTTTTTTAACTAACTGAGGTACTACTTGCAATAACCTGTAATTGGCTTATTTGTAAGTTGTTTGGTTTTATAAAGATAAAATAAATAAAGCTGTTAGTTATCAAAATAAAGTTTTTTTTTTTTTAATGACCCTGAAAAACAATAAGAGATAAGTCAGTCTTGCAGTCAATTGGCGTATTCGCCTGTCATGCATGAGGTCTCGGGTTTGATTCCTGACAGGGTCTACTTGATATATTGGTTGGCACCTGACGTGTACGACAGATCTAACCTTCGTGAAAAAAATGAAAGATGCGCTTTAAGGAACCAATGCAGTGCATTATGCATAACCGAAGGCGGACATGATGATTATGTTTACTTAGGGTTATATTCAAATTTAAAAGGTGACAAACCAAATTCAAAATTTATGACGTATTAAATGCGTGGCCCATGCAATGGACCGTTTTCGCGGGAATTCAAAATTATAAATTTCAAAAAATTAAATTCAAGTAAATTTTTTTACACGACAGTATTTTGTATACTCTCGTTAGTTAAAAATTATAAACAAAAAATGGGATATTTTCATATCGTACTATATTATATGGAGAAATAAATCCATTGGTCTCCAAAAAAACGTTGTTTTTAAAAAAATATATAATTCATGAAAAAAGGGTTATAGAGGTTTTGCAATATTTTTTATTTTGTTTCAGTTCACAATTTTGAATATTTGGTAAAAACAAGACAGATTATATTCCATAAAAAAATCAAGGTTATATCACACTTTTTCGAGTGCTTTTAATAATATGGACCCGGAAGTACATCATACAGTTTGATTAAGCAAGCATTATTAAATTTAAATATTTAATACAATTACGTTTTATTGACAGAACAATAACAACTTCAAGATGTTTAAGAATCAGTTTTTTTTAAACATGTGTATTTCACCCGAGGCTCACATAATTGCAGGTTACCTTGACCGTAAATAAAGCGAATTTACGTCAAAATACGAAAATACAAATAGAGGAAATAAAAATAGTTTTTATTGAATCAAATGTAAGGTCAAATTGATTTGATAACCAACTCGTAATGTTATAAGGAGTCAACATGTTGGTACAATGATCAGCGCGTTTGCCCACCATACAAGAGGTCTCGGGTTCGATTCCTGCTATTATCATCATCATTAGCTCGACATCGATGGGTAGGTCTTGACTAAATCCAGGAGTCTCCACCACTTTTGCCAGTCTGCTGCCCTTCTTTTCCAGTTCCTCACTTTCAACATTCAATTCATTCTTAAATTAAATTAATTTATTTGAAAAAATAACACGTACATAACAAACTAAAATTTGAGGCGTACATATTATAACAATAAAAAAATATATTAAAGAGGCTTTTGTCAAAGTAGTAAGGAGAATACTGCTCCGAAAAACCCCTTCAGATACATGGAACAGATCAACATCCAGAGCGATGTTGCTCAGCAAAGCTGTAGCCCTTCCAACAGGCATAATTATCGGCAGGTTGGTCCTGTATATCGGAATATGAAACAATCTATGCTGACGCTGTCTTAGATAATTTTCAGGAACATGCAAACCAATGCTCATCATAATCTTAAATTGATAGATTATACCGTGCAACAATCGATAAAAATGTGTAGTCAAATGCACGTTCCTTCTAGTCTCTAACCTGTTGTAGCCAAGCATACCCTTGAGAATCTCGATCGGGTAGAGTCAAGAATAATACCCGCACTATCTCATGTAAAGATATCTCAGAAACTTATTTTGGATTTTCTCTATCATAAGAGATTACTTAAGTTTTTGTGGCCCCCAAATCGTCGAGTCACTCCCGAGTCTACTTCGCCCTAAGGAGTTGTAAAGAGTTCTCGAGTATTTTTACGCGGGTATTTTTGAAAACCCTGGCAGTACGCAGAACGAATCCTAACATTTTCAATGATTTACCACTGATTGCCTCAATGTGATCATGAAATGTCAGGGTGCTCACAAATTTAACGCCCAGATCCTTAACATTTGATGTTCGAGTCCGATTCTGGCCATTCATTTTGTAGCGAAAAAATAGAGTTTTTTGGGCTTTAGAGAAAGACGTGACCGAACACTTGGAAACATTAAACCTAAGTTTGTTTTGCCTTCACCATTTGGATATATTAGATGTATCCGCTTGGAGAAGACAAAAATTGTCAGAAGTTGTCGTTTTCAAAACTAGTCTTTAACCATTTGCAAACAACAGAAAACGCGAGTTCAAAATTACATTTTTAATATCATTAATGAAAATTGAGAACAACAAAGGACCCAGGTTAGAGCCTTGCGAGACTCCCAAGAAAGTATGGAAACACTCTGACGCGAATAGACCGTAGAAGACGTATTGGTTTCTATTTTAATTTGTTTCAGTTTGTTTCGTCTTCCCCATTTACATATATTAGACATATCTGCTTGGAAAAGACGAAAATCATCCAAAGTTGTCACCTTTTTAAAAAAAATTGAAAACATTGTCATATCTGTGCTGACGCAGTCCGTCCATCGCATTTCGGGCCTTCCTGGTCTTCGTCGTCCTTGTGGCTCTGAGAGAGTTGGACGTTTTATTGGGTTTTCGTCGTCCATTCTTATTATATGAGCAGCTCATCTCAAGAGTCCCACCTTGATGGAGTTGATCACATCGGGCGCTCGGTAGATTTCGCATAACTTCTTCCTTCAGTTATATGTACATGTCTTTTTTGAAAGAGTCTTTTTGTGTTTATGTCTATTATTTGTCTTAAAATATTTATTCACACCAAAATATAGCTAGAATCAAATCTATTTTGTAATATGGGACAACCATCAAAGTAGATTTTTTGTTATGAATGTTTACGACTTTCAATTCAATTAGATTATTGTTATAAATAACCTGCTAAAAAACTTCTTAGGATGGATTGCCTTAATATATATTTTTTTTTATCTGCTAAAAAAATTGACCCAATAATTGCATGTTTTTAATCATGGAAAAATGAACTATCACATAACTACGTGACGTTATCGTAAAGCTGCTTAATAAAAATTTAATTAGGGATATGATATATTTTTTGTTGGTGGCATAAATAATTGAATTGTTAATTTCGATAATGACCAAAGTAAAAATTTACAATATCCATTAAAATCATATTGGAAGGTATAAATAAGGTACATGCAAATCAAATGTGTTTATTTTTATGGTATGTATATTATGACGTTGAAATATCAATTCGTATCACATTTTTTAAATCAGGAGTAGTTTTTTTCTTTCTTTCTTTTTTAAATTTATTTATACATTTTACCATATTAACATATTTTGTTTTAAAATATTTCACAGTTAACAAAGGTACGTATCCCGTTCCAAGCTACGCAATTTTATTTTAATACAAAACAATAATTTATAGGTTAATTTAATATAAAGAAAGAACAAAAAAATAAAATATAAACTTACTAGTGTACGCATATTTATATATACATACATACTTATACCCATAGGCATACAAACACATACACACACACATAAAAGATACTCAATTTAAATAATATAGGCGAAACTTCATGATTTTTATATTTGTTTTTTGAGAAATATTTTTATATTCTATTTTTTCTATCCAGTAAGAATCTCCAATCCGTGGCATGCATCAACCTCTATGACTCCCTAAGAACAATGTCATGAAAAAGCAAGGTCACCAATGTCATGAAGAGGTATTTAATACTTTGGCAGGTTTCGAAATTAACGATTCAATTTTGTTTTTCTTTCGAAATAAAATACTGCAAAAAACGTCAATTTGTACTCGCATCAATTGTTTCTTGTTGCGTGTATGTATTTTCTATTTTATCATATATTTCTTAGATATTTTATTGATTATATTAAAATGTTATTGTTTTCATATTGTGCGTATTCCTCAAACAAAAGTCATCTAAATTTTTAGAAATTAAAAAAATATACTGTCTGACAGTAAAAGTAATATACGCATTTAACTTTACGTTCGTGTCTCGTAATTTTTAAAGGAGTATACAAATAATATTTTAAACGAATAAAGCAGTTTGTTGAAAAAATATAATTATTATAGTTTTTTAAGTTAAAGATAAGTTAATGTCCCTTTGTGTTTGCAATATTTTTAAGTCTAGATTTACGGTTGAAATTATACTTAAAATTGTACTTCGTTGAAGTAAGATCATTGAACTAACTGTTCATTGCATATTGCATACCTTTGAACAGTAAAACACACCTACACACATTTCTTGATATTCCCATATTATCTTTACGTTCTACATAAACCGTTCGTACGCTAACGGTACAATATACTTCATCATCATTATCATTCCATATCTGCTCCCTAGTTGGAGCATATGGTGTCCACGAAGATCCTCCAGGCATCTCTGTCGGCTGCCAGCTCCTGTGAATCTTCTCAAATCAGGTTCGCGTCCCGCAGTTCAGACATGAACTGCCGACGAACATTCAGCAGTGGACGTCCACGACGTCGAGAATTTGATGCCTTGTAAAATAGGCAAGCGTGGTTAAGTCTCTCATGAGGCATTGGCATTATATGGCCTAGCCAACCGTTTCGCCTCCGCTTGACGACAGTTGTCACCGGAGTTTGCTGCGTCCGTTCTCTTATTATTTTATTCTATACAAATTTAAACTCTGCACACCCAAGATTCTTTTATGATATTTATTCTCCAAATTCAGTAATTTGCTGTTTAGGGCCCAAGAGAGGTGCCACGATTCGCATCCATAGAGGAGAACATGTATTATGCAGGCGTTATATAGGCGGAATTTGGTTTTCACTGAGTAAATATCCGATCTCCAGATAGCCTTTATATTGTTGAATGTGGCGCCTACTATTTTTAGCCGCACTACAAGTACTTTTTGAAAGCTGCCATTTTCTGTAATATACAGGGTGTTCTTTAAACCCTGTCACACCTGAAACCACGATGATCAGTATGGGCAAGAAGACATATTAGCATATTTAAAAAAATATCTTCTACAAAGAAAATTTTTAAAAATAAAATAGTAAAAAAAACAAATGGTTACTTATTTTGCAGGGGAGAAGTGAGGGGAGCGCGGCGCAGTGTCAGACTCCCCCTTTTTCCCTCCTCGTTTCACCCCTGCAGAAGTAAGCAACCATTTGCTTTTTTGGATGTATATTTTTTTTTAATTTTAGCCCTTCTAAAAAAATATTTAAAAGTACTAATATGTCTTCTTGCTCATACTGATCATCGTGATTTCGGATGTGACAGGGTTTAAAGAACACCCAGTATACTCCCAGATATTTGAAACTCTGGACCCTCTCGATGACTTGGTTTGACAGAGTCGGGAAATTTTGGGCATTGGGGAATGAAGTGTTACACTTTACATGGGTTTTTACAATATTAACAGTATATTTTTAAAATCATAATTATAATTTTCGCTTTTTAAGTAAATAATAATGACGAATAAAAAAAATAAAATTTCTGAACATTTAGGTATCAAAAACTTTAATACACAAAAATAATGAGCTCTACCACATTATCGTAAGTGATTTTTATTTAATATTTTAATTATGAAAATGGTATTCCTTCACACCGTTCAGACTTTTCCTATCTTATGAATTATTTTCTTCACGCATATAAAAAAATATTTTAAATACTTGCGATAATGCAAATGATCTCATTCCTTTTTGTAAAATGAAATATTAAAAAATTCGAAGTATTACAGTTTTTTTTTTGATAAACACATAATATATTTACTAAAATATAATTTTAGGTAACTAAAGCGAAATTAAGGGGAAAAAAATATCAAAATTGAATACCTCGATAACGGTGAACATTTAATTGAACAAGATTTACCATTATTTCACAGGTCTAAAGGTGTTTATCGACAATTTTTTTTACTAATACAATATTCAACCATATTATTTATTAATTTTTGGATCATTTAATATTTTATTAGCTTATAACCCTCGCAAGGCCCTTGCGTGAGAGTATCATTCGAAAATATCAATTTCATTTTCGGTAATAATATTTGAAATAGATTTGTAAATGCGTCTCTTTTGTCATATAAAATCAATAAATTCCTATTTGCCTTATTCAATATGCATGTGTTTCCAATGCTTGAACGGAAATGGTACCAGACCGAAACGAAAAGTACCTTATACAGAATTTGGCCAGTAAACGTTTTGTGACCATCAAAACTATTATTTATTGTTTCAGCACTAATTTACTTCATGGATTTACATTGAAAATATACAATTTCAAAAAGCAATTCGTATTTTAACTCTACGCATATTTTAACAATAATAATAAAACAATTTTTGGGTATTCAGAATTACCCATCCTCAAATATAAATACCATATAAACTCTGAATTTCGAAAATCAGGTTTTGGAACCTGAAGTGCAAGACTAACCATTATTTTTATACTGCAACCAGTAGGTATTGTTGATCTTCCTTATAACTTTCAAGGTTTAAACATCACAATTGGATTTTGTTTCCGAGATATTTTTATCTAAGTAGTATAAGCAAATGAAGAGAATTTTGGCTGAGGATATTTTTAGGAACTTCTCCGCAAGTGCAGGACTGTTTTTGTTTTTTTTTATATGTGAGCTGCATTCTTTTTTTTACCTTGCTTGTAATGTACAAAGTTTATATTCACTTCAAAGGGATTGTTATTTATTTGTTTATTTAAAAAAAAAGTAATATTCTATTGAATTTACCTCAATGAAAAACTTGTTTAGTTGATATAATATGTAAGGATCGGGTGGGATGTTTCGGCTGTGTCCTGTTTCAGGACTTCTCCGCATTTGCTCTAGTGACGACAAAACCACAGAAAACTCGTCAGGAGAAAGCGGACTGTTGTCATTCGTCAACAGACCTTCTGATCAACTTGAAGAGTGCTTGGCATTTGGTGTTTTTCTATTATTGATACCTTTTATTGCCTTTACTATATCTATCATGTATAATAGAAATAAATTAGTTAGTTAGTTAATTCTCCTTAGTTTTAGAAAATCATATTTATTTCAGTGCTTAAAATATGTTCACTTAAATAGGGAATTATTTAGTAATAATTTTAATCGTATTAGCAATAGATTTGATAGTGTACTGTCAGTTCCAGGATGCAAAACTAAGTTCGCATAGAGGCACTCCGTACATGTTGGTCCAAGATCCTTCAATCTTCTGACTAAGGAATTAAAAAACATTGAATCACTGGTACAGTTTAAAGTAGGTTTTAGGTCTTAGATAAGCATGGAAGGAACAGATAGACACGTTAAAAAAATGCATACTGCAAATAAGTCTTGTTTTCGTAAAATCAGCAAATGTTAATTGTGTTATTCTTCTATTTTTCCTTTCTTTTCTTTTCATGGTCATGTCATACCTTATTTATAACATATAAACTTATTAATAATTAAAAAAGGAATGGCCCACGCTCAGACGCTGAAGTCTTTGTGAGCATTTTCTCCAATTTGTGTTAAAGCTTAATTTTAAGATATATTTTTTTAAAGTGTATTTTGTAATTGAAACTCTGTGTAAATAAATGTATGGAAAAAAAAACAAATAAAAAAGTAAATTTAAAAATGTCACCTCTCTTGACAAGTCCTTATGACTAGTTACTACATGAACTTTGTGTTAATTTCCATTTACGCTTCTGCATCGCGCCTCCAGTTGCATTATCTGTAACCTAAAAAGGGGACAAAGCATCAACAGATGGGAGACATCTTGGAGAGTAACATCATCGCATAGGCTGACAGAGTAATATCATCGTAAGACTGATTACAGTACCTTCACGTAACAGACGCTACGATCGCAGACGATCAGTATACGCTACATTTGATGTACAAACGCAGTGCTCTATGCACCACAGTGTGCGGGTAGGGGCATGATGATGATGCTACCGTCGATATTACTAAAATACTTTCAGAAAAAATATTATTTCTCTTAATTTACATTTTATTGTGTATGTATTTTATATGTGGCATAGGCACATACACTTAAACCAGCCATTGACAGGTCATAAGCCCTGTAGATGCCGGGACTTCTATATTACCTTCTCTTAAATGTTCTTCATCTCTGTTGTAATATGTTAATATAAACAGCTCCCCAGGGAGTTGAATCCAGTCCTTGTCTACAAAAATTTGGACAAACTCAAAATATTGTTGATAAATTACCTGGTCCATGAAAAAGTATAGAAATTGAAAAAAATATATTTTCAGGCGTTGCCTAGTATGTAAGTGAAATAATTCAATTAAATGAATCTCACCGGCATAAATAAAGGTTTCAGCTCTTTAACTTCACAAACATCAACAATGAAAGAATTGAAGGAATATAGATGTTCAAATATAGGCAGAATGGTGAATGTTACACAGTGTGTAAAGTGGCCACTTAAATCAGCCATTGACAGATCGTAAGCCCTGTAGATGCCTGGACTTCTATATTACCTTCTCTTCAATGTTCTTTATCTCTGTTGTAATATGTTAAAAAAAAGTATTTGTTTTAATTTTATTAATTAAATAATATTTCATTGGCATTGTAGATACCTTTTGCATATCTTAAATTAAATTTAGATAAAAATGCCGAGAAGTAAAACAAAATGGACTTTTCTACCTTTTTTTAGTAAGTCATCACTAAAAATAAAAAATAATTCGAGAAACCAATAAACGGGGCTATTTTTTTTAATAAACGAAAAAGTTTTTTAAATATTTTATTCATTTTTGTATTATCTTATGAACTAAACTTGTTGTACACACAATCTCAGGTGTTACTCATTTTTTGTAAAAAATAATCTTTATTTGGCACTGAACCTCCTCCATTATTTTATCCTTACTGGAAGAAAACTAATTTTCGACAATGAGGAACTAAACAAAAACTTATTTTAATGAAAGTTCTTGATTTGGAAGATGAGCAAAAGGAAAATAAGGTTCAAATTATTTTGTGGTTCTTCCGACCAGATTTGCAAGATATTTTTTTAATTTTTAAAGAATTAAATAATGTTACTAGGGTTTGGTGGGGATTCAGCGATGGGTTTTTGTGGTTCTACGGATTTATCTTTATGTTCATCTTCTTTCGCTTCTACAATTGATTTAACTAAAGGAATAGCATTTTCTGGGACACTTTCACTTTTTGCGTCATTATTGACTTTTTTTGCTTCTACAGGTGCATGGGATTCTAGTACTGGGATGGCTTTAGCTTCTCCTTTAGGTGATTCGTGTTCTTCAGCCTTCGCATCTACTTTTTTTGACTCTAGGTTTGAGATGATGAATTCAGCTACCGGAAGAGGAGCTTTTGCTGGTTCAATAAAAGCTGATTTCACTATTGGTGCTACCTATGAACATAATTTAAAAACATTAATAATTTTACTAAAAATATTAAAATGAATCACAAAGACACAATTTATCTTCGAGTTTAAAATAAACTTCATAACCTTAAATGAACATTTACATGCTGTATGGGTAAAATATACCTTCTTTGTCTTTATTTTAATTAAACAGAGATATGTAATTAAACATGAAATATGCAGATATTGCAAATATCGAGAATGAATTAATCCAAATAGAAATCTTACTAAAAATTTATATTCGGAAAGTTCATAATCTTCAGTTATTACCTCCTGTTTTTGGTCAACTTGAGGTTTTTCTTCTTCTTGTACCTCTTTTGGTAAATCAAGTGAACCTAAAGCGTCTCTGGCCGCTGGAGCGGCGGCAGCTGCAGCAGGTTTGGCATCTGGTGCAACAGTTGATGGATCAATAGTCTCAATTGGCTGGGGCTGAACAGTGCAGTCATCTTGACCGGTCTTTACAAAGAAGGCTCTTGAGATCTTGTACTTGTCGAGGACTCCATAGGCTCTCTGAAGCACGAGGTTGGGAGGAAGACGATCTCTGGTCATCACCCACGCGTTTTCTGTGATCACGAAAATAATATTTTGTTTTATCGTGTAACTTGCCTTTTTAGTTCGGGGATTAAAAGAAAACAGATTTTGATTAATTATATTGAATTAAAATCAAATAAAATCTAAAAAAAGGACACATTTAAGAAAACATTTTGATCTTTCTGATTTGTTTTTAAAATGTTACATAAAAAACTAATTACCTCAAACGTTAACAATTGCTAGGCAAAATCAGTTTTGATTTGTTTTGTTTTGAACATTTCATTAATTGATTCCATTTATTGAACAATTTCCTGTACCGAGGTAAATCTCATTTTTAATGGTAGTTCAAAGTCACCCGCTAATAATGTGCTAACTCAATCAAACCACATTAATTTTAAGGTCATTATCAAATCAAATAAATTTCTATTTACTTTTTTTTAAATACGCTAATTGAAAAAAAATGTAAACCGTAAAACTTACATGCTCTTTTTGAATAAAGGTTGGGATATAGTATTATTTATATTTAAATCATTAAATTTGTGGTTTAACATTTTACTTAGTGTTACAAAATATTTGTACACAACCACGTGCCACTTGACATTTAATTCAGTCATGTTTTTTTTACATATTTTATAATAATCAAACAAAAATAATTATATTATAATATTTAAAGCATTAACTTTGTGGTCAAACATTTTACTAAATGTTATTAAATATTGTTTGTCCTAATCAGTACATATGCTTATTAAAATGCATGTCGTGTTGGTTTTGTATTTTAGTGTAACAACTTTGGTGAAGGTGGGTTTTTCATGTTGGTTTAATTGGTGTCCTGACGAAGAGATGAGTACGTCTCGAAACTGTTAGACATAAAAAAGTCGATAAGTGATTTTATACAAATATTTAACAACATTTAGTTAGTATTAAGATTTTTACTAAAAAATTACCATAGTTTATAAAATCGAATGACTATTTTACATACCATGTTGAAAATGGATAATTTAAATATGATTAATTCGAGTAATTTTAAGTTTTTTGTTTTTATGTTGGAAAATGTTGTGTGTTTTAATATTTATATTTATATCTCGAATCCTAAATTGTTAAAATATTATAATTTTTAATTTTTATTTTTAAAAAAGGCTCTTTGTACCTTTTACGTGTAAATAGCAAAACATATGCTCTAAAACATGCATACAAGTAAATAAAGTTCTGTTATGAAATCTCGAGGCACCACGACACAACTCACTGGAGAAATGTAATTCTGCCCATACAATATCCATAGAAGCGATACGCGCTAAGCTGCTACCCAACACACCACTACATAACACACGATAGTAATGTAATCCTACGTCAAGAATTGCTGCCAAAGTATTTGTAGGTTGAGCGAGCTATTATAGCGAAATGAAAAAAACTTAACAATAAAAAAATACATTTTTGATAAATTGATTCCATCACTTACGTGTGTGCACGGGTCCGATTCCACTGCACGACCACATCACGGCGAACGTATCGTAATCAGTATCAAGAATAGTGTAGTGGGTATCATACGGAAGCGGAAGTGATAGATATTTCACCGACAGTTTTCCTTCCCCGTCTCTTCCCACGTGTTGTAGCTGGCCCTCAATGACGCGCTTTACTCCAGTTCTGGAAACACAAACGAAAGAGTCTTTGATATTTTTTTATTTAATAAATTCATTGATAACCCTTACGGATTATTACATTTATTCTACAAAAATAATAAATCATTTATTATTCATACTCTGTTGTTGATAATAATATTTTTTATATCTTTTAAAAAGTTTATCTCCGAAAAGGACTCCGATCATTTGTTTTGTTTTGTCTAATTTGTTACAAGTTTATTGTATAATTTTAGTCCCCGGTTTATTAGTCTCGATTGTCCTTGTCTCGTTTTGGAATGTTGTATGTGATATTGTTTTTATATTCTTGTATTATGTCCATGTTTATTACAATTTTTTTCAAGTTTTAGTTCTTTGTCTACAATGGTATCAGTGGCTTATGAATAAATTTTAAAGGTTCTTGTTGGTTGTTCTTGTTGTTCTTTTTAAAAGTTTCTCAGTTAATGTTAGATAAAAAAGGTCATATATCAGATTCAATATTTTATTTTGCGGTCGTTGTAGTCTGTTAACGTCATTTTGGTTTCCTGTTCCCCATAGTTGTTGCATATTATAATTATTATTATGGATAACTTATATAGAGCCGTTTTTGTAATATAATACCTCAAAGGCGCTTTAAAAAGTGATTCTATAGATATTTAAATTTAATTAAAGCTTTTAAAATTGTAATTTATTAAAAGTAAAAAACAATTTATTTTGTATTTAAATTTATTTCAACATAGAGGAAAAACGTTTTTGAGTAGGGAATATGGAAGTCTAGGCATTTACAGGGCTTATGAGCTGTCATTGGCTGGTTTAAGTGGCCACTTTACACACTGTGTAACATTCACCATTCAAAATCCAGCCAGTCTGCAAGCATTTGGACATACTCAAACATTGTTGAATTTATTTTGTAATTACATTCAACGAATTCATTCAAATGATTTAGAAAACAAGTGGGTTTTAAGTTTTTTCCGAAACATCACTTCACTCTCACAGCCTTGCACCTCTGCTGGGAAAGCATTCCATGCCATTGGGCCTGCGACTGCAAATGCGCGTTCACTGAATTTAGTGCGCTGTTTGCGTAGTGATATAATAACTTTTTCTCTCACCGCAGACGTAGCTGATCTAAGCATAAGACGCCTATCAGAGAGTTTATCTGGAATGCACAGTTCCTTTGTATATTCCGGAGCAGAATTGTACAGCGATTTATACATAAGCCAACAGAGTTTGTATTCAACCCTCTGTGGAAAACGTAGCTATTGTGATTCCCGAAGTAGTGGAGTCATAACGAATCATAACTGATTCCAAAAATAAGTGTTGCTGCAGCATTTGATACTGACTCTAGGCGTTTCATTTTGTTCATAGGTTGACCTGCATAGATATCATTACAATAATCGACTGTAGACACTACAAAAGCATTAATTAATTGACGAGCGGCATCTAACGGCATAGTTTGGCGTATGCATTTAATCTGTCTCAGCTGGTAAAAGCATAAACTTATCGATCAACTAATTTAAGCATCAAGAAAGGGGTTAAAATTAAGTAAGACTCTCAGTAGTTTGACAGCGGTACTCCCTACATTGGGTAGTGCCGTATCCTGGATCAAATTCTGTCACCTGGCTAAAACCACTCACAGTTGTCCCGTTTTTGGTGGGTTTAGTCTGTTTTCAGCTATCCAGATTCCTATTTTCTCAATGCATCCATCAATTGAATTAACAAGCACACTTCTTTATCCTTCATATAATATAATTTAGATTTTACATTGGTTAAACATAAGATTTTTTTCCGTTTTTGGAACAAAGTTTTTGAATTTTGAAAAAAGCGCGATAAAGATATTTAGCAGAGACGAAGAATCTCTTTAAAAATGGAATGGGAGAGTCGTAACAGGGCTGTCATTGGCCTCTTTAAGTTATCACTGCGCTGTTTGATTACCCATAGTTCGATATAATTATTTCACCTTTTAGGAAAATTCTGTTAACACTATTTAACTTTTTTGAGAAAGACCAGTTGGCGTTAACATTACTCGTTGTATTTTGAGTTAGACCACATACTATGACATTAAAAATTGAACTTGAAACCAGACAAAAAAATCAAATCGTTCGAATAGTGTAAACAAAGTACATTGGTAAAATGAATAAATAAATTATTACATTTCCAATTATTTTTTATCTGTTGCTATATAAGTTATTCGTAGTTGATAGCGACATCTTTATAATAAAACTGAAAACAAAACTTCTTTTATCGTAATATCGATTGAAGTTTCAACAAAAGATCTCACGCTCATTTGTTAAGTACATTATTACAATATGAATGAATCCAAAATACCTTTTGTAATATAAAGTATATTTATATCGTGCATTGTATTTTTCCTTTTATTTACTTTCAAAACTCCTTAAAACATAGCAAAGATTTTTTTCTATCATTTGACGAGAATTGCTGAAATAACTGCATAACATTTTATGTAAAAACTTTCTTCTTTAATTTGGCCTACAAATGGAAAACTACTGAATTGGGTTTGCTATTAATAGCAAAAACTAAAAAAAAAAAAAGATTTTCACGACAATAATACCTACTTGAATTTTAATAATTAATCTACATAAATTCTACATGAAATTAAAATGCACCCACAATGAAGGATAAAAAATAATTTTAAAAGTACAAGAAAATCTCAAATTGTGGAATACATCAAATATCATGGAATTTTTTTTTTCATCTGCTCTTTTCATGTTTTTTTAAGGGGAAAAAAGGATGATCGTTTTAATAATCCCTTCATTTCAATCATGGCAAAACTCGCCAATAAAATTGAAGGGGTTGGATTTAGTAAGACGCCGTTGAAGGACTTCTGTTCCACAGAACTATATTTTTACAATATTACAATAATATAGTTCTGTGGAACAGAAGTCCTTCTATAGATTCTATAGATAATTAAATTTGATTAAAGCTTTTAAAAATGTAATTTATTAAAAGTAAAAAACAATTTATTTTGTATTTAAATTCATTTCAACATAGAGGAAAAACGTTTTTGAGTAGGGAATATGGAAGTCTAGGCATTTACAATATTACAATAATATAGTTCTGTGGAACAGAAGTCCTTCTGCGTCTTACTGAGTTCAACCCCTTCAATTTTACTGGCGAGTTTTGCCATGATTGAACTGAAGGGAAAGTACAATCCTGTTATGTATATATATATATATATAACAGGATTGTGCTTTCTTACATGCTTCTAAGAATAATATGCATGATTTATAATTATATACTCACAAAGCACTTCTAATTTCATTGTACACGAAAACTCTTCCGTCAGGGAGCTTGTCATAAGTAGTGGTGACACATCTGCTTCCTAGCTCCGTCACTGTGAAGTACCTTTCTGCTTCGTGCCACATTCCCAGGAACCGGTTCATATTAAAGTTAGCCATAGCCTAAGAATCAAATTATTGACATTAGCATCGTGCATTCACCACAAATTAACAATAAAATACATTATAATTTTAAAGAGAAAGCCTTAATATTTTTTACATTAACTGAGTCAGGCCTTAACCGACTCATTATAGAGTTAGAATTTGATGGCATTTTAAACGGAGCGGAGTTTATTAAATATTTTTTTATGAAGATTGGTGTGAGTTTGTAAAGAATTACATCCTAGAGGTAAACCATGGTTCTTTACGGTGCGAGAAAGGATACAATGATTTCTTAACTTAGCAATGCTGTGAAATAGCAGTAATTTCTATTGCAATGGGAAAAGCATTTCACATGGTATTTATAATTCATTTGAAATTAACTAAAAATAAATATTGTAATAAGGAAGTTCAGTGGTTTTTAAAAAAAAATTGTTTGTTAATAGACTATTAAACTAAGTAAAAAAATATTTTTAATTTTTATATTTCTTATTATTAGCGCTACGATTTTTTAAGGTTTTGAATTTTTTTTGAAAGCACCACAACAGGCCAGGAGGCCCAATTACATCAGTAAATTACATCACAGAACACCCAGGCTTTAGAAAAATCACTTTTAATTTTTTGAGTTCTCTCAGGGAATCCGGGAAACCTTCCGTGTGTGAGTCAAGAATCTTGACCACTACACCACGGAGGATTTCTGAAATAACTCCGCGTGTAACGTCAGAGGTTCATTTCTGCTTATTCTCATTCAGTTATTCCCATTGGTCCAGGAGCGACAAGCAGACCGGAAATCTTCCATAGCTCTCAGATCATAGGTTGATTCACATGAACCAATGACGTCATTCAAAGTAGTGCGTTTTATTAAATATTTTTTATTATTTTTTCCGTACATTTTCAATAAACTTTGTTCTACAATTCAATGCTTTAATTTTTACCCTGCGCCAGAAAACATTTTTTGTATTCAATTTTCCGAAGGGCTGAAGTTTCTCATAGTCATATAATAATTACTAAAAGGATGATACGTTTTCTGGTAAATACACCTACTGTGGATTACATCAATACAGAATGAGTTACTAAGACTTTATCAAAACGCTGATACATTGTTACTTCTTGTAATGTACCATCGTAATATGTAAGAAAAGATTCAACTCGTTTATCCCGTTTAGGTTATTTTTAGAGCAACGAGTTTACCTCCTTGCGAAGCAGTTAGCGCGGTTGGCACCAAATATGTCACTCTGGGATCAAACACCGATATAATTATTATAACTTCCCTTTTCGCACCCAGTGATGCATAGTGCACTGCATGCTGCTGGGGAGGAGCTTACAAGACAAATTTACGTCCATTTTTTACTGGCCAGAAAACCATCGAAAAATTATATTAAAAATGCCTTGAACTTACCTTCCATTTTTTTTAAACAGCTAGATATACCTTTAATTGATGACATCTATAAAAATGCATCTATTATACAAACTTTCAAAAAAGAAAAAAAACAGTAATGCACAAAATTCTCGAAACTATAGCTTTCCGAATAATTTAACTTTACACATATGCAATACAACTGTAGTTTTAAATTTATTATTCATTTGTTGTTACAGAAAACCTTTATTGATCTTCTAGAAATCTTAAAATCAATAGCAAATATTTAAACATTCAAATCTAAATATAAAAAAACACATGAGACCCACTATATCCTGAATCATACAGTTGAACTTTGTGTATCTTTGAGAATAAAATATCTCATTTTAAGGAATCTGTTTTAGATAGTAAAAATGAAACGTAAATAAAAAATAATACATGTTATATTTAAATACAAACAAATAAAAATACATGTAAAACGAACTCTCTATCTTAACACGAGAATAAACCATTTGTAATTTTATGCTTAATTTTGTCAAGATTTTTTTTCGACGAATAAAAAAACAATAATTACTTAAAGTTCGTGAACCAAATGAAGCGTATGTCATTAATGTGTTACGCGAATGTAAGATGATCGAACCTATGCTTAAAGTGCTAGTCTAGGGACAACTAAATATTGCAATTTAAATCCCCTTTAAAATCAGTATTCCAAGTCCACCCAGCCAGGAATTGAACCCAGAACCTCAAGGATACTAAGCGAAGACACCAACCACTGCACTATGAGGTGGACTTACCTCCAGTTAAATTTATTTTTCAGGAATTTTATCTGAGAATAGCCATCGAATCGAAAACAGTCGTCCAGGAACACGTGCCGCCATGGTCAACATAGAATATATTAAACAGTGAAAGGAGATAAAGCTGTCCGTTGATTTTTTTTTCGGATTACGCATTTTTTTATATGTTAGCATATCAAAAGTATTGATTCGAATTTTGACATTAAAAAAAAAATCATTCAAGCTAAACAATAATAAAACTCGTAAAACTAGAAATTTTTTGTCATTTTTATAATTGACACTATATTTTTTTGTGGTTTGTGTTGTTATTTCGGCCTCGTGGTGTAATGGTCAGCGCGTTTGCCTACCATGCAAGAGGTCTCGGGTTCAATTCCCGACATGGTTGATATGAAATATTTATGTAACATGGTGTTGTTACCCTAGAATATTAGACTGAACTAGTACCTGAAGCGTGAGACAGATTATTTTACCGTCACGCAACAAAAATTGATCGAGATACACTGCAAATGGTGTACCAATGCAGTGCTCTATGCACAATAAGGTGCGGTAAGGGAATGATGATGATGATGAAGTGTTGTTATTTTTATATTTTTTCGTCTAAAAATAAAATAATAGACTGTGAATTGAAAAGTTAAACTAGACATTTAGAGACATATCATAAAAAAATGCGTTTTTCTTCTTAATAAAAAAATCATGCATTTCAACAATTAATACGCATTTTACTACAATTCATCTATTAATTATGATGACATAAAATTATTCCAAGTTAAGATCATCATTCTTTCGATTCAGGAATGTGGATAGCAAAAACATTATTTTTAACCTATGCCAATTTATTATGTGTTCTATCCAATAATTATGTATATTATAATGATATACAATAACAAAAATTAAAAAATTTGCAGAGTTTGGGTTGTCCACGAGTAGATGGACTTGAACCGAGTTGTGGTCCCGTGGTAGAGTCGCAAACTCACGAACTAGAAGCTCAACGTTTTAACTGCGCCCTTCCATAACCTGTTTTTTTTAACACTTATTTATAACTAGTCGAAAACGTCCGCAATATTTAGATGTTTTAGTTAATTATAAGAAAATAATATTTTTTTTATCAAAAACAATAATAAACATGTTTCGCTCAAGTTAATTACTAAAAGGATAAGGAATATTTTTTTTTATTGCTAAAATGAATTTAAGATTGCTATTTTTACTATTGTTATATATGATACAAATTGTCCGACTAAAAAAATGTCATAACTATGTACAAATATGCAGTACTTTAAGGAAACCATACCTGGTAATCAGGACACCACCCGAAGGATGGAATCTGCGCCGTGGCCACCGTCACCAACGTCCATAAAACCAGCGTTTTCGTCCACATCTTCTAATATTCTCTTCAGCTAGTCTCCAAGTTTCACTAGACTAGACTAGACGAAAGATTAGCGTAGAATAAGTCCGCGCGACCACGACCCGTGCTTTTATACCCTCGTAGGCTGTTAGCCCAGCCCTTGGTGGCCAATGATCTTCGGGGATTAGTAATTCTTTTGTTTGGAAAATTGCATAAATTCAAGTAAAGTGGTTTTAGAATGTTGCGGGAAAATATCTGTTTTTCAGCAATCGCCTGAAAAATATAAATTAAGAATTACATAAGTTCAGGCTGATCAATCAAAACGTAAATTAAATACTCTCTTCTATGATTTAAATATTTAAAGACATTGATAAATACTACATCTTTACTCTACCATGCACATGTTTATACAACTATTTTTATTTTTCTTTAAAAAAATATTTTTCACATATTGTAACATCCATTTGAAAAAAAAAACTCTAAAAATTGTTTGTACGAAAAATATACTTAATATTTTTTAGAAGTAATTTGCATTGCGTATTATTTTAATGACACATTTTGCTGTCTCATGCCACAGATTTACTCAAATGATAGAGAACAAGTGGGTTTTAAGTTTTTTCAGAAACATCACTTCACTCTCACAGCCTCGCACCTCTGCTGGGAAAGCATTCCATGCCATAGTACCTGCAACCGCAAATGAGCGTTCACCGAATTTAGTGCGCTGTTTGCTTAGATATATAATAAATTTTCCTCTCACAGTAGACGTAGCTGATCTAAGCGTAAGACGAATGTCAGCCATTTTACCTGGAATGCATAGTTCCCTTAGATATTCCGAAGCAGAGTTTTTCAGTTACTTATACATAAAGTTCTCTTGAAAGAGTCCAAAAAGAATTCTTACGGTATATAAATTTTAAGCTTAGAGTCAGTCATGAATTTTAAAATTACGATTTTTTTGTAAAAACATTAAATTAGTTAAAACTTAACAATAAAATAAAAATTATAGACCTTTTAAATTTATTCGAAATTGTAAATTCAGTATGGGATTGCCCTGAACTATTATCTCTCATCAACTTCAGGGTGCCTGGAAGAATGACTAGACAGGTGCCACCGTTTTGTAGCAACAATTCACGGAAAGTGTATACTTGTAATGCCGTATTAAATAGATTTCATGAACTCAGCAATAGTTATTCCCACGTATCTGATATATTTAGTGTAGGGTATTGTTTCTACAGTACAAACCTTTTGAACTTTTTCAAAGATGGTGAATGGTAATTATATGTATTTATTCATGCATTTCATAATAAATATAGTTTTTTGATCACTTTGCCCAGCTGTATGAAACAGTACTTATGATTTTCTTTTTGTATTAACAGTAATTCTACAGAGAATGTTTTATTATTTAAACTTCCTACTGAATATGCTGTATAATTATTAGGTTATTTTTAAAAATTTAAATCATGGATAATTGTTAGGTTCAATTTTTTTTATAAATCTTGGGTTTAAGGAAATTAATTGTTTAAAAATAAAATATAAGGCCAAATATGTTAGTATTATAAATGTTTGTAAAAGGCAGATTTGCAGTTTATGTAAATTTTTTTTTTTTTTTAAAAGTCAAATTTTATGTATTCCACTGTCTGTAGAAAACGTAGCCAGTGTAGTTCCCAAAGTGTCGCTGTGGCATTTAATAAATACTGTAGGCGAATCATTGTGTTCTTTGGTAGACCTGCATTATCAAACGGTATTCGTGATTTATTATCATCTTTGACAAAAACCGTTCGTTACTTGATATACTAGATAAAACAACAAGAGCACATTTTTCATAATAAAAAATACCGTTAAGAGATGTTAGTTTTATCACGAGTATGGTTATTGATAATCTATGATAGGTACCTACCAGGGGCAAACCGTGTATAGAAACGATTATGCGTAGCTTACCAATGTATTTGACTATTTATAATAATGTTTTACGGTAATTTTATTTACAGAAAAACAAACTAATAATAACTTTTTCTTATAAATCATTGCCACCATTTGTAGTCTTCTCTAAATATAAATATTAATTGAGAGCGCCCAGCGCCAGCAATGAGCCAAGGAACTACCCGATTACTCCAGCTTATTTCTTCATACAAATAAGCATACTATATTTTAAACATTTAAACCCAGTTACACAAATTCTTTAAGGATTCTTGATTTGGAAAACAATATTTCAAACATTATTTCTTCAGGACTATTTTTCTTTGAAATGATACTTTGACATGTGAATCGCAACACACGCGGCACTCGATGCGGCCATTTTTGGAATTATTCATTTCTAGAACAAATCAGCCAGTTGACGTTTCAATCGTAATGAGAATACCTAATACTAACTGAATTCATGGTGCTATTTTTTTAACAATCTTTTATAAAATTTATATGTTAAATTAAGCAATAATATAACCACACAATATAATATATCACAAAGTTATGTCGTTTGAGTTGATTTCATACATGAGTATTGTTGTATCACACAGAAATAATAGTAATTTATAGTATATATCACTTACATTATATTATGTACCTAATGTGTGAGTACAATTAAATTATATTTTTTATAGCTTACCTATAAATAAAATGACAGTTCGCCACTGGAACCTACGTCATTTAACGTTTGAGTAAGTACGTGCAACAATTTAAGGTGGATCGTAACTCGTAACACTAAAACAGTGTGAAATATTTTCTTAAAGCAATATTTAATTATGTTTATATATTTTTGAAGAGAGGTGGAGTTTTAGTTGAGTATTTAGTACAAAAAAAAACATATGAATAACTAGTTAAACCCTTACTTATAAACAATGTACAAACAAAAATAATTTCAAAAACAAAGCATTGTTATTAAATCTAGACGCTTTCGGATGACACAATCTACCTATATGAAAGTTTGTTTGTAACTCTTAAAAGACCATGGTGAATAATTATTTTGCGTACAGTGATGAAACATCGTGTTACCATAGGCAAAAGACTTAATATTCCGAAGTTCAGACATTTGAAAAAAATAAATGGAGGCGAGCTGTTTAAAAATTCATTTTGCATAATTTACAAAGATAAGCTCATAATTTAGTCCGGTTGTAGCAAAATAAATGAAAAATAATAAATACGCCGGTTATTTTTTTGCGTGCGTCCCCCATCATTTTCGATAACCGACTGAATCTGTTTCACACAAGCATCGGCCACAGAACAGCGTCCCTGTCTTCCTTGTTATGATATATATCTTCGTGCTCGCTGTTACACAGATTTATTGCTGTATTGGAGTCACGTTAATTCTTCGCTTGGCAAGGATAAATATTTTTTTGTAATTAAATAATAAATCCAGCAATACCACTTTTGGATTCAGCTCCGTATTCTCCTTCGTTATTTTATAGCAAATTAGTCAAAAATGTGTTCTTCTTTGTTAGTTTACTATAATTGTAAGTAGGATCAAGAGATCCGAGGTTCAAATCTATCTTTATCACGACATGTTTCTCATTTTCTAGCTCGGTTATTTACAGCAAAAATACGGCTCCAAAATTGAAATATCTGGTTAAATCATAAAAACGCAAATATTTTTTATTTTTTTTAATATAGAAACATTAAAAGCGTTATGATGTTTTATTTGTTTTTATAGGGATATTGTTCAGTAATTAATTTTGTAAACAGTCACTTTAAATCGGTTGAGTTCATTTTTTTTTACAAAACTGTACACAAAATCGTTTTTAGGGTTAGACTCAATCTTAATCGGTATTTAGGTACTCAATATAATAATAATAAGAGGTCAAACTTGAACGTGCTTAAACCATTAGGCACCTTTACACCAGCTAAGTTTATTTATCGTGATCTTCAGTCTCAACAGACCGAAATAATTGACAACCGGTATCTACCTCTTCTGCAATTAATAACTTCGATGTATGGAAAGGCAGTCTGATGCTCCGTCATACTTTGAGGTGTAACAATGATTGAGATTTACTATTTATTTATTTAACACTCTCTATGGTTTACTTTTAAGCATAATAATATTTATATACAGGGTGTTCATTAAACCCCGTCACATCCTAAACCACAGTGATCAGGATGAGCAAGAAGACATATTGGCACATTAAAATAATTGTTCAGAACGAATAAACTTTTAAAAAATAAAATATCGAAAAAGAGCAAATAGTTGCTTACTTTTACAGGGAAGAAACTAAGAGGGGGAGAAGGAAGTCTGATACTGCGCCGCGCTCCCCTCACTTCTCACCTGCAGAAGTAAGCAACCATTTGTTTTTTTTAAATATATATATTTTTTTAATTTCTTTGTCCTGAAATTTTTTTAAAATACGCTAATATGTCTTCTTGCCCACACTGATCATTGTGGTTTCGGATGTGACAGGGTTTAAAAAACACCCTGTATATAATTCCTCTGTACGTGTGATGTCACCGTACTCCTCCTAAACGGTTTAACCGATTTACGTGCGGTTTTCAGAGAAATATAGATATTTGCGCTGTGCGTGTTCGTAAATATTAAAATATTTAATCGAATATGTAAAAAAGTTAGGAGCATAAAAATTTTATTCAACGATCTACCAGGGTTGCATTTGAGGTGAATGCATTTGCAAAAAAATGTAAAGATGTTTTTTTTTGTGTACAAAAAAGTTTGTTTTTAAATGTTCAAAAACAACATTTGTTTTTTGTGGATCTCAATCAGATTCTTTTCTTAAATTCCTTATAATTTCTACCCATTCAATTCTTTTTATTGGATTTTTGGTAATACTAAAATAATATTAAATTCAACACATTTTTAAAAATCGTATTTCTGCATAAGTACACCCCTCTGTTGGTGAGACGACCGGAGCTTGACGTTTGCAAAAAGAGTGCCATTTTCGAAAAAATATTTATTTTTAGTTTTGGAATTTAATCACAAGTATCTAGGTACATAATTATTAATGAAAAGTCTTTTTCCAAGGCAAGCCGACGTTCGGGCAGGACAACGTGTCGGGTCAAAAAAATTTGTAAAAATAAAATAAAGTGTTCAGTAGACTCAAATCAGTGTTTGATTTATAATATTATAAGTTTAAATATGGAGTTCTACAAAATAAACACCAAATCAATCAATAATTATTATTGCCTTAATCCGCTCGTTCATGTGATGCAACCGGCGTTGCAAATTGCACTTTATTAATTTATATTTCAGCAACTACTATGAATATTACATCGATATTTTTTTTGAATTTTCAAATTAACCTTAACACAGAAAAACATTGTGTCACATTTCCGAAAATGACAAAATATTGAGTACCCCGTGACAAATATGTAAAACATTCATTTGGGAGTAAGATATGTAGTCTAATTAGAGATCACTAAACAAGTCACACATGTAATTTTAATATTAAAAAAAGAGACAGTGGCTATCAAGCAATCATTTCCTCACCTCCACAAAGAGACTATAGTGAGTTTTTTCACACAGTCTGTTAAAGTTCAAAGCAGTTTCCTACGACCTAAATAAAAAGTTTGATTCGGGAAAATAATTATACCGTGGACATATTTCATTGAAAGATAAAGTAATATCTACACGGTAAGATAAGATAGTGAGAGAAGTTAGTCATCATCATCGTTTCCCGATTCACGTACAGTGATGCATAGGGCACTGAATTGGTGATTCAATCGAAATAAATCTCAATCGTTTTTACTATATCAATGGTAGGGCGATCAGTAGGGAAACGCGCCAGCTACAGCACTACAAAGCGAACTTATCTACCTTTATTCCTTTTTTAAGACTTTTAGCTGAGATAGCCATATAATTCATTCTGCTTCACAAACGGTACTGTATTCTTCATCTGCTTAGACACAGATTTTATGCTGTCGCGTCTTATCAATATAATTATTGTTCTATTTATTGCAAGACCTGCATGTCCACAATGGTCCAAAAAACCAACATTAATAGGTTTTATTGCCCAATAACACCGCTTATAACTTCCTTCAAAATTCGACGCCGCATTGTTATGATCAGAAATAGTATAAAAAAAAGTCGAAAATTTTGAAAACTGTTCCATAGCATGTTTACCAGTCGGCGATAGCTGCTGCTCGAGATCTCTTCACCAAGATATTATTTAGACCCATAGTTAATATTGTTTATTAGATAACCAAATATTGTTGCAATTTATCACTTTTTATTTCTTATATTTTGAAATGAATACTTTTTACTGATATTAATTTTTCGGTTATTCTTACTGGAGAGAGTACTCGCGCTCAGCCACCGTACCAGCTGGGTGTGAAATATCTCTTGGCAATTGTAACTTTATATTAAAAAATAAGTATCAAACTCTTAAAAATCATGTTGGTGTTTATAAGAGGTTAAAGTGTAGACAAAAAGTTTTAAAAGAAGACCATTCATTTAATTGCATTGTTTTACACTTAAATCTAACCAAAATATGTGAAAGTAGTGAATAAAGGAAACTTTCACAACAAATGTCGATTTTTTACTTAAAAATCATAAAAAAAGTGCATGAATCCATTTAAATCGTTTAAAAATGTAGTAATCTGTGACTCGAAATTACTTAAATTTAACTATCTGGTACACTCCCCCTCATAATAAATCAGTACAGTTTTTCTGTTAAATACATAATATTATATGAAATACCTACCTTCTAAAATAAACACACAAAATGATAAATTTTATTGGCCGAAACTGAAACCGAAAACAAAACCGAAACAGAAACCGAAACCTAACCAAAACTGAATCAAAACTGAAACCGAATCCGAAACGTCGGCCAGTCACTAGTAATAATGCATTTTTTTCAATACGTTGTACCGTAGACGCTCTTTTAACCGGCGCTGCTTTAACCGGCCTCTTCTAGGAATGGCTCTTTCGGAGTGATTTGTGGCTTTTTCCTGTACATGTTTTTTACAGTTTGTGAAATGTTAATTTTTAATCTGTGAGTTTCTAATACCGAATAAAAGTTCTGTTTTCTTGGTGTTTTGAAAAAATTGTGTTTTTTTTTTCCTTTTGCGTCTACCGTATTTAAATTTCAAAATGCTTCAATGTATTTGCAAACCTGCCGTTAGGTTAGAGTGCCACAGATTCCGAATACTACATATTCAATATCAAGCTATCAATTGAGAGTTGAATGGGACTTATGTATTTCGTTGTCCATTAACTGCCTATTCTGAATAATAACTCTCATAAAGCCGCGGGTCAGAGTACCGCTAGTCCATTTGTAACGTGGAACTAAAAATCATTCTTGAACTTGGCGCGAAGGCGTTTGTTTACAACGCACAACATCGTACGAGACATGCAAATCGGATATGAGTTCGAACATTTACATAATACATTATATCTGAGCGAAATATACGTGAATAAAAATTTATTTATTTACAAACCATACAATACGTAGTATTTTATAAAGTATAAAACATATTAATTTCTTTCCCAGGAGTTACTACAGCAACTCAATTTGGGACTAAAATAACATTGGCGATGCGTGAGCTGGTTCTCGACAGTAGGTATATTAAATTTTGTAAATGTCACAGCGCAAATGGATACAAAGAAATGGAGTGAATGGACTGACCTTTTTTGTAGATTTTCTTATTTTTCTGCTTAAGCGGCAAAACTACAAACCGAACTTGCACTTTAATCGCGGTCAAATTGGACACACTGACCCCAGGTGGCAAAATAATCAACTGAATAGTTATGGAAACTATAAAGGTGCAAAAGGGACAGGATTCAAGTGGGCGAGAGAAAAGGAGACGGGTATAGGAATTTATTTACGCTGTGACACATTTTCCAACGGCCTAACCAAACATTTTTTTATATATTTTAAAAACACATATTATTAAGAACAACTAAGAACCAAAGAAAGTTCAACACCTTTATAATGAAATATATCACAATAAAATATAATCCAAAAAACTTTTCTTACGCCAACAAAATTAATTCCGTATTTTTTGGACTATAAGACGCACTTTTTTACTCTGAAAATTTAACCAAAACTTATGTTGCGTACTTATGACCCATTGCGTTTTATCGTCCAAAATATTTTCATTTTCCAAAAAATTATAAACAAATTAAAGGGTGCGTCTCGTGGTCCGACGCATCTTATCGTCCGCAAAATACGGTATATAATAACGATTTCCAGAATGGAGGAAGTTTAAAATCTAGAACTAAGGGAGGTAAGGTCGTTATCATAACATGCTGCGCAGACGTAAAACCATAGTGGCACTGACAATTCCTGATGATTAGAACATATCTATCTCAGTTAGTAAAACAAAGAGCTTTACATATTTTTTTGATATTTAGGTTGTAAAACCTCGAGTCACAGCGTAGTGAAGTGCGAAGTGAGGGAACACACGATTAAAGCCATATTTAAATTTGTTGCAACAGAGAAGTAAAACCTTCTTGAGAAGGAAATATGGAAGTCTAGGCATTTACAGGGCTAATGACCTATCATTGGCTGGTTTCAGTGGCCACTTCACATACTGTGTAGCATTCACCATTCTGCATATGTTTAAACTTCCACATTTCCTCAACTCTTCCATCTGTTGACTTTTGTGAGATAAATGTAATCTGAAGTATCATGTCAAAATATGTTTAATTTAAAACATTTAAGTTTGTAAGTGAAAATTCTTGATGGAAGTTCATTGTAATTTATTATATAAATCACTGGATATTCCAAATTTGTGGATTGAAGTATCGCTCGTCTTTTATAATAAAATATTTTATTTGCCATTTTTCTTTTTTTATATCTTTAAGGTAATTCAACAAAGATACATACTTTAAAAAAAAATATTTGTATTCGTCTATACAATTCCACATGAATATCATCAATTACAGAATTAAACAGATTATATAGAATTTTGTTTATAAATATTATTTTAATATTTCTTACTGAGTAAAAAATATGCAATACCAATTATCTTGTTTTTTACGTGTGAATATTTGTATTTGTGATTTCCACAAATATTTCAACTTTAGGGTCATTTTTTTAGTCGTAAATAACAAACAAGGATAAATAGGCAACAAGTTGCGGTAGGGCGGATTTCGAACCTCGGACCTACTGCTTTTCTGAATTCACGGCACTTCTCTTGCGACAAAAACCCGTCTCAATTTTGTAGGTATTGTTTATTTTGCTCCTATTTTTTTTTCTTTTTTGTTATGAACATCCCTTATTAAGCTTTTTTTATAACAGCTATACTATTAATGAAAAAAAAAGTTTTTCATGAAAGAAATTGGCTATGCATCATTGAGACTCTCTATTTGAATCAATAATTATTATTACCTTACTGATGACCATACAACAGATATATTCGCAAATGCTTTTTCTAATTTCAGGAGCTGATTATTAAAAGAAAAATTTAATAGTATTTTAGTTTCTAGTATATTCATTTTTTTTCATGTGTGTATTTTTTATTTTTTTCATTGTATTTTTATATTTATTCATTGTGTATAGCTTCTGTTTACGTAAAAGTCCGCTGGGCGTTAGTAAATAAACAAATAAATTAATGAAAAATAAATAAATAGTTGGAAAGGAAAGATTAATCGATTCATGTCCATTCATTTGAATCCTGGACTTAACACATAGATTTCCAACAAATTGACCACTACATCACGAGTTTGGTCACAAAATTATTAAAAAAATTGTCATATTTCGTTAGACATAACTCGACGCAATGGCCGCCGATCATATTTCTAATCTAACCGACAATTTAACAAAATTTCACGTAGGCAAAACAATATTAAATATTATTGTACGCGCGATGATGATTAGTTGAAATACGCGTTTTAGGTATTTTGTATATCTTTATTATATATATAATTCCTTTGTACGTGTGACCGTACTCCTTCTAAACGGCTTAACCGATTTACGTGCGGTTTTCATAAAAATATGGATCTTTGCGCTGTGCGTGTTCGTAGATATTAAAATCTTCAATCAAATATGTAAAAAATAAGTTAGGAGCATAAATGTTTTATTCATCGATCTACCAGGGTTGCATTCGAGAAAAAATGGCAAGATGTTAGTTTTTTGTGTATGAAAAAGTTTGTTATTAAATGTTTACAAACAGCATTTGTTTTTTGTGGATCTCAATCAAATTCTTTCCTTAAATTTTTTATAATTTCTACCCATTTATTTCTTTTTGTTGAATTTTTGGTAACACTAAATTAATTTTAAATTCAATACATTTTAAAAATCATATTCCTGCATAAGTACACCTCTTTGTTGGTGAGGCGACCGGAGTTTGACGTGTACAAAAAGAATGCCATATTTGAAAAAGTATTTATTTTATGTTTTGGAATTCAACCATAAACAAGTACCTACTTAAATTTTTTTTTTAATATTGTCAATTTTTAGTTTTGGAATTTAATCACAAACAAGTATTTAGGTACCTACTTATCAATGAAAAGTCTTTTGCCAATGTTCGAGCAGGACAACGTCTGTCGGGTCCGCTAGTGTAATTATAAATACTAAATTTATGTAATAATGTAGGTATACTCGTACATAACACGGAATATCCATCAAGTGCTTGATTGTGAATAAAATTTAACGGTATTATAAGTAAATATCTATGTAGTTCCGGTCAGATCCTCACGAAAACATCAATAACTTGTCATCAATTACGTTTTTTAAATAACTGCATTACCTATCCACTTTTTCCCAATTAAGAATTAAGAAAATTTTACGAAAGCATATTTATTTAAAAATTACCATTAAAGTCCTTGGACTCTAATTTATTTGTAGGCGACTTTTTCTAAAATATGTACTTGATAATTGTAACCATATACTGCCTGATGTAAAAAGAGCAAGCAAAATTAGTTTCGGTATCCATCAAAATGTCCCTCCTATGATATTGATGTTTTTTGTTGATATATCTTGATAAAACTCCATAGTTAATGATTATGATAAAATTATAAATAAACTAATCAATGAAACTTCTTAGTATAGTTTTACTTTTTATTATTTTGACCAATGAGCGCTTTTGCCTAAGTAGGCATCTTCAAAACTGGACTGACCCAAAATGAACTGTTTAGCAAACTAGTTGCAAATATTTATGTTTCTGTCCCCCGTTAAAATACGTATTTGATCTTATCTCCAAAATATGTTAAGAGTAGTATAAAAACTGTAAATGTTGTAAACAATTCACCAGTCTTGAAGAAGTTTCATTGATAAGTTTATTTGTAATTTTATCATAATCATTCTCCTCTATGACGCTAGGGCCCATATCGAGCTTTGGCCTCCTGTAACTTTCACATCCAAATATGCCCTCAGCCGCCGTCTTCCGATTCGCCACCTGGAGCTGAGCTGCATCCTTTATCACTTAATCCTCCTACCTCAGACTGATTTTTTCTGTCTTATTTCTTTAATCTGGACGTCCGCTCATTAGTCTTTAAAGGACGCGTGAATCAGACGTTTTTCTGTACTTGTCCAGCCCATTTTAATCTAAGCAATTTTGTGTGAGTCGAAATGATTGGGGCCTGGTATATGTTGTGTCGTTGTACCGTATGCACTACTGGTTATCTTCTATCACTTAATTGCAGATTCTTCATAATATTTATCTTTTAAATGTGTCCAGCAGCTCAGCCATCTTCATTGTTGGTGTTAACGACTCACACCTAAATATCATATTTTTTTGTATATAGTAATTTTGTATTTTTTTAGACGTTACGTGATTAGAACACTGGAAGCAAAAAAAATTTTGTTGGTTGCTGTTGTTTCTCATTTCTGCTGGATCCTCATATTTCTCATTATTTTCTATTATACTGGAGCCCAGGTAGGTGAATTGTTCAATCACTTCAAAGGTGTAATTATTTTTATATATTGGACACTGCCTTTAACTATGTATGTGCGACGGGTTTTATCAATTTTGTTTTCTCAATATTTATTTGCAGTTCCACATCTTGTGCAGCTGCTTCCAGAGGAGTAAACACCACATTAATGGCTGTTGTTGAGTTGTTGATCTCCAGAATTTTTTTATATCATCCGCATATTTGTCGATTGGGCTACTTCTTATAATAAATATTGGAGCTAGTGTCTATCAGAGTTTTTAAGTGACATGTTTGAGCATAATGTCAAAAGGAATAGGGGCCAGGCCGTCTCCTTGTTTCAATCTCTGTGATACTGAAAACTCTTCCGCTAGTTCTCCGTCTATTTAGATCTTACATCTAGAATCGGACATGGCTGATTTAACAAGTCTGGCTAGTTTTAGGGTTTGAAGTCTATGAATAACTGGTGGATGTCTATATCACACTCTCAGCACTTGACCGAAATTGGTCTAATTGTGAAAAACTGATCTGTTGTGGATCTACCAGTTCAAAAACCTGCTTGATACTCTCCCAGTATTTTTTTTGGGTACGTTTTAATTCTTTATTTTAATATTGGGATAAAAATTTTATATGCTGTGCATAAAAGTTCTATACCTCTATGATTTTCACATTTTAATTTATTACCGTTCTTGTGGATGGGGGCATATTAAACTTATTTGCCACTCTATTTTTTTTTGTCAGCTTTCTATTTTTCGCACTCATCGTCAATCCAGGACTTCCTGGATTGTCTCTTTATTTTCAGCCCTTGAATCTACAGCTCTAATATATCTCTGCTTCTTTTATATTTTTCAGGTCCTTTTCAAATAATTCTGGAGAGTCGTTCTTAGCGATCTGATTTGTCAAGCTATCTCCCAGAGAGTTGCAAAATTGCTCTAAGTCTTTCAAAGTTTTCAGCGCCGTGGTATTGATATATACGCCTGTTGTTTGCGATTCAGATCTTATATGTGGCCACCACCATATCGCCAGCCCAAAGCAACAGTGAGATATCTCCGAAGAATATATTCTAAGATAATCGGACTAAATACTTTACATTCACATATGTTAACTATCTAACTTCAATATTTTATTACTTGAAAACATATTTTTATTTTATTTAATAACATATATGCACGTGTATCTCAAAATCGGAAATTTCGGGTTTATGTCATTGTTCCTTTGGGTATCTAAAAAGTGATCAAAATAACAGTTAGCTTCCCTTTTGCCTATCGTAATATTTCATATATTTTTATAAAACAAAAAAAATATTGAAATATAATAAAACACAACTCATGACCTAGGGCGCAGCGTACGCACCTACATCATCATTATACTCTTTCATACCCAGGAATAGGGCACTGTATTGGTACACAAAATGCGTTGAATCCTATTCATCCTTTGCAAAAAAGTAAGTAGATCAGTCTTTCGCTACAAGACTCAGTCCAGTAACGATTAAATATTACTAAGTAAAATCGCTTTTTATACCAATATTCCATATAACGCGCGGTGTATGAAGAAATGATAATACGCCACATCACTATATCTCATATACAACATTCATATTTAGGCATTTTCACATGCAGGGACGACGATTATTTCGACATTTGATATGTCCCTTTTCATATTTATGCATTTTTGCATACAAGCACGATTATTACTCCAACTCTTGAAATGTCCGTTTTCATAATTATGCATTTTGACATGCAAGCACGATTATTACTCCGTCTTTTGAGATGTCCGTTTTCATATTTGTGTTTTTGTGTCTTGTATTTCTCAGTCTTTAGCTTTTTGAATCTATTAAAGTTTGCATCAATTGTTCTTTAAATCTATACATTTAATCTCAAACACTGATCAGTCCTCTTAAAAACGGGCTTCTCTTGTGGGGAGGGCTTTAAAATTAATTTTGTATAATTTTCCCACAAAATAGCAATATTGCAAAAAAAACCGTACCAGCGTTCTTTAATAATGAATTATTACATTTAAAAAAAAGTTTTAAGAGTGTTACAAGTTTATTGTTTGAAAACAACATAACTAGTTTCGGAATAACACGTAACACTAATTGTAACGTTTTTATTTCATAATAATTCTTACTTTGGCCGACAATACTTGTCTTCGCCTTGCATTATAACTGCTTTTTTCTAATTATGTTTTTTTTTTATTTGCAATAAACAAAAATATTTTTTACCTTTGTTTAATATTTGAATAAGAAAATAAAAATCTGTAAAAATTTAATTATATTTTTTAAGCCTTAATGATAAAATTTGAAAGCTTTATTATTAAAATTCAATGCTTTGAATGTTCAAAACCTAATTTTATTTATTGAAAAAAAAAACCTTTTCTAGTCATTTTAATCGTTTTGTTGTGTTATGAGATTCTCACCTGTTATTATATAACTACACTGGGTATACGTGAATCCTCATTACAATGAACGGTAAAATATTAACCGATTTTTATCGATATTCATAACTGAAATTTTACATATGATATTACATCAAAAATGATTTTTTCAACGCAATGGATACAATGTATTCGATAAAATTATTTCTTTGTTGTTACAATTGGAAAAATCCCCGGACTACCATATTTTAATTTACATCGTTCGTGGAATATTATATATTATACTAAATTTTACCCGCTTGCGTGGTATTAAAAGAAAATTAATTTTGTTTTTTAACAATAAAAAAAAATATATAATATTTTCTCATGATAAAAAGTACCTTGAATCAAATGCCGGCTCTCCAACTATCGATTTGCTAAAAATAAGAAGGTGCGTTTGTCTATGGCGACGTTGCATCGTTATTCCGTTTTCATATTAATTCATTTTTACATGAAGAATTTTCCCGATGGAGTGAATTTTTTAAACAAAAAGTTACTAATGACACTTCTCAGCTTTCCAGCTATATTTATGTAAAAAAATCACGTCGATCAGTTGCTCCGTTGGGACGTGAAAGAAACACAAACAAACATTCAAACTGATTTTCGTAGGTAGGTAAATCAAACAAATAAATAAAATTATAAAAAGTAAATTAGTATTAATCAAATTATATGCATGTATTAATACTATATACGTATACATAAAACCATAATTATCTCATGTTCAGAATTAATAAACGCCAACCTTGAGGTGATGTTCACAAAAAAAAGGCGCTATATAAATCTGAATACTTAACCAAAAATCTAAAATCTATAAAAAATGTTAAAATATTCTAGCTGTGCGGTAAGCGCGCTTAAGAATCAACGGTGGTTTATACATAGGTATAGGCATTTGCCGGCCTCGTAGTGTAATGGCCAAAGCGTTTGCCTACAATGCAAGAAGATCTCAGATTCAATTCCCGACATGGTTGACATGAAATATTTATTTTAAAAAAATGTATTTTACACTAGAATATTTCATAGTCCCTGGACTGGTACCTGAAGCGTACAGCTGATAATCTTTCCTGCGATTGGAGTACTAGTGCAGTACCCTATGCATCATTAGGTGCGGAAAGGGAATGATGATGATGATGATATAACATACATTACATACCTCGAGTGTGAAATGGCACTCTCAAACATAGGCAAAACTGCATTCACCAATCGCAGCGTATTTCTTTAAAAAAATCATGCAGGTAAGATGATCAGTCTTACTCTTTAGGTGCCAGTTCATAAACTATGGAATATTCTAGTGTAAAACCTTCATATTAAAAACATGCAATGATCGGCAATCGAACCCAAGATAGACCTCCTGCATAGAAGACAAATGCTCTGACCATTAAGACCACAAGTCCAAATAATACGTTAAATACTAAAAAAGGTTCATATTAAATATATTTTTAATAGTACTTAATGTCGATGCATTTTTTAAAAAATAACACAATGAGGAACTTCAGCCCTACGGGAAATTGGATTCAAAAAATGTTTTCTTGCGCACGGTAAAAATTAGAGCATTAAATTGTACCGCAAAGTTTCTTGAAAATGACGTCACTAGTTCATATGAATCAACCAATACTTAGAGAATAATGGAAGATTTCCGGTTTGCTTTCCGTGAATGGACCAATGGGTAGAACTAATCGAGAATAAGTGAAAGAGAATCTCTGATGTTATAATCATTATCTTAATTTTTGGCGTCGCGACCAGTGGTGCAAAGGGCATTGTATCGGGGCTCCAACTGCAGCTTACGTGAATTGTTTTTTTTTTAACATGAAAAATATAGCAAGCAGTGGGTAATATTTCAGAAAAAAATAAATATTAAAGTTTAGAAAAGCATGAAAAATAAATATTGCAAGTCAAACCTGCCAGGAATCTCGAGCACGAAACCTCAACAATGGTAGGTAAAACGCCAACCACTGCACAACGAGGCGAACCAGACCTATTTCCAGTCAATTCGGTTTTTTTACAAATATCTGAGAGCAGCCATCTAGTCAAACACACTCATCTAGGGTTCTACGAGAGTTTTTTTTTAACCGGAATTGCATTCTTCAGATATTATCTCTGTTATCTAGTCTCCATTATATGATATTAACATCAAGAATATTAAATCAGTTCAACAACGGTTTTTGAGAAAGATAGGCTGGAGGTTGGGCTTATCCAGAGACCAATATACGTTTAATGAGTTAGAAACTAGCTTAAATGAGGGTACTACTTGCAAACCCGGCGAAATCCATCTTACTTTATTTTGAGCAATCACAAAAAACTGATACAGTAATTAACTACAACTTTTTTTTAAACTTAATTTTTTTAATATAATCAGTAAATATTTTATACGTAAACAGTGATGGCATAAGCATGATTATGTCAAAAAACAATAGTAAAATAAAAAAAATAATTTTATACACTACCAAATTTGTAATACTCAAGTAAAGGTTGCCATGTTTCCAACAAAGCCGATCATTTAAAAGTCAAGTCTTACAAATTAAGCCGTATTTTTAACTGACAATGTTAAAATTATTGTAAAAAATTGTATTCTGAATAAGTTTCAATTAATATCTCTTTTTTTTATGTTGGATTTTGCCGGATTTGCAAGTAGTACCCTCAAATATATCTTCTCTTCAAGACCGTCGAAATAAATTTCGACTTACGAGTCCTATTTAAAATTTTCAACTCACTCTTTAATGCGCCTGAATTTCTGAGCTCAATAAAATTAAATATTACAACTAGAAACCTCAGACAAAACCTACTCTTTCATACCGCTAACCATAGAACTAACTATGGTTTTCATTCCCCTATGCCCAGAATTCTTAGGTCTGCCAATTAACATACCAGTCTTGATTTTTTTGATAACAAGTTGTCTTCTTTCAAACGATCACTGAATCAAATTAAATTATAAACACCTCTCTCCCGCATCCGCTCCTACCAAGTCTTCTATATACCATTGTGTCTTTCTACTATCCTTTATAATAATTTTCTATGCATAAATATGTCTGTTATAAATAAATATTATCGACAAACATCGCTTCATCTCCTTTCGTGGTTTTGTAATCAAGGCCTGGTCAGAAAGATTTCCTAAGGGCAACTTACAGGAGCCAATGTCCTGCGATGCCCTTCAGTGGGTACCAAGATCTGGTCCTGGTGAGAACTTCTAGTACAAAAACTGGTATCAATACGAGACAAGATGTATTTCTAGTAGGTATATCAATAGCTAAAGCTGCTATGAAAACTAGCTAAACGACTACGAGTAAGAATTATGTAAAGTTCTCGTGCAACAGCGAAATTACCTACTTAGGCTGTGTAATAAGGCTTTATACAGAAAATAAAGGAGTGGACGAGTTCAAATTACTTAACAGCCATTTCTTGACGAGTCGACATTACAAAAACAAAATTATGTGAATTAATGTACGAGTATGTAAGTATATTTATTGTTTGTTTGCTCACTTAGGTTGCCTTCTGTTGATTGTTAAAAAAACTACTTATCTATCGTACATAAGTACATAATGATTTTTTTATTTTTTTTTATTTAAATAATATAATAACACATTTTTACAGTTTTCAAAATTTCAATTGTTATATTTTTACTAAAACTAAAGTCCCACCAAGCCACTTTCTGTAGCTTGTTGGTGGAGATTATATTTATACTAGCTTATATAATATTATCTATATTTATAAAAACAATGAATAACAGATATAAATTAACAGCCAGAAAGATCAGAATATACATGTATAGACAAATAATTATATCTAAATTTATTTTTTAAATACAAGAAAATATATGGAAAATTAAAATATTTATACATAAGCTACTATTCATGTAAAAACTTTTGATCCATTAGCCACTTTTTTATTTTGCTCTTGTTAAAATGTGAGTTAAATTTAAGTTCTTTCGGCAATAAATTTAAAATTTTAGGTACTAAATATTTAAGAGTTCATATTAAAGTTTGGTGCAATAGTTCATATAAGGTGAAATATTAATTTTTTTATCATTAAGTTGTGTTAAGTAAATAATTAGTTATTTAATTTTTTTACATTTACAAAATAAGCACCTAAATAAAACAATATGGCACGGGTGAAACGTCATTCCGAAGAAAAATTTTTGCTCTACAAGATATTGTGTGTGCTTTTGCGTTACAAATATTATTTTAATTGGTTGCAATCCTTCAAAAAGAAATGTTAAGTGTCTACTACTTGTAAAAAGAACATTTTCAACACCGAGTTCTGTTCGCGTTCAATAGAGGGAATAAACCTCTAAAAGCTGCTCGCGATATTTGCGCAGTAAACGGTGAAGATGCTATGAAATACTCACCAATTAGTTGTAAAATAATGATGAATAGATTATTGACCAATTGTACAACCATAAATATTACAACAACAAAAAAAAGTTTTAGATCTCCCATCAGTTGTTTATTACATTAATATTTTTTTAATAAAATAACAACTAAATTTCAATTATTTGTTAATCTTTTTATTGAGTTCGTTCGTATAAACTCTAAAACCTATGTTATACATTACAGGCTTGAATAATTATGGATCTGATATGTAATTATTGTTCAGCCCACTATTTCATAATTTCATGTTTTTCTTTTCGGCAAATGTTCAAGTATTTATTAAAACAATAAAAGAAGTTTAATTTTTTAAACGAGAATTTCGAATACAAATATTTTTTTATTAAAACATCAGGTACATTTATGGAATAATATCAACACTACAAACTATGAAGTCTCTGTTGTTGAACTGTCAGTTTTTGAATACTACGGAAAAAGACAATTATTCAAAAACACATGAGCTATTATTGAAATAAAATGCAAACAAATTATTCAATATACTCACTTTTGTATTGAGCTATCTAAGTGCATCCTACTGCACTTGTGTCAACTATGTAACTAGAAGAAAAATGCATATTATATTTTAAAGTATTCTGTGTATAAGGTTTCTGCCATATGCGACTTATTGGGGCAGCATTAATTAGATTAAATAGCAGTTTTTTTTACAATATAAGGTTTCTGAAGTTTTCCCAGTAAAAGATAGTTTGTTTGCTGCAATTTTAAATTCTGTTAACAATAAGCATTGATTTTAGATCTCAATTACTCTTAAATAATTGAAGTTCGTAAATTAAATTTATGCATATTTATTTCAGTATATTTTTTTATTTTTTTTATTTTTCCATACCCATATAATTTACATAGAAATAAAATTACAAAAATACACTTTAGAAAAATACATCTTAAAAAATTAAGCTATAACAAGAATTGGAAAAAAATACCCATAAAGACTTCAGCGTCTGAGCGTGGGCCATTCCTTTTTTAATTATCATATAGTTTATAGCACATATATATGGTATGACATGACCATGAAAAGAAAAGAAAAAAGAAAAATAAAAATAAAATAAAATAAAATATATCAATTAACAAAACATTGTTTGTTTAGGCTCCTATGAAACAATTGAAAATCATTATCGATTTCAGTATCACCAGAAATGCAAGAATAATTCAAAATAATCAAACGAAATTTTTATTTTATAAATCGTATCGTGTTAAAGAAAATGACAAAAAAATAGTTTTGTTGTCTTTTTTTCGATCTTCCACCTTCTCCACCTTAAAAAATGTGAATAATGCCACAAAGAAAAACTTATAATATACATAAGCTAAATTACTATAAAGTGAAAAAAAATGTTAAAAGACTTATTCCATTCTCACACGGGATGTTTTTTCCTTGTGGCGGAGAGAAAGGTTGATACTTTAACGTTGAATTGGGATAGTTTTTTAATGAATTAAAACTGTATTAATTTATCTTCAAATCATTTAAATGGATTGCTTGCATACATGAGTATATTAGAATATAATATTAAATGCGAATCTCAACTTTATGGGTGACATAAATTTTGTTTTTTTATATGTCATATATGTACTTAATTAAAAAGAAATATAAATTATAGGCTGTTATTCTGGTCCATTAGTGAAATGAAAAACAGTTTTTACTAAAAATATTTTTATTAATTTACTAAATATAAGAACACATCTTCTTAACAAATTGTTGATATTCTATTATTCCTAACCAATTTACACTAAACTTTAAACATATTTTACAAATTTTATTTACATTGTCAATAAGTTCTTATTTAAATAACATAAAACTATAATTTGAAAACAAAATTATTTTATATATACAATAACACCTTTGTTTAAATATAAAATATCGCCTTAAATGTCTTCAAAAAATATATTTTATTGTAAATTTATAATTATTATATAACTGATAGAGAAAATAATTAGGCTAGGCTGTTCTTAGTAGAATGTGTAGCTTCTGCCTAGTGGTATCACATCGGTTGTTAAATCTAACTACGCGTATTTAATGACATAAATATTTTATTATTTTATCTAGAATAAAAAGGTTGGAAAATGTCTGGCGAAAAAGTTTGATTAAAAAAAAGAGGTAATATTAAAACAGATATTCTTTTGGAAAAATCAAGGCAAAAAAGTTTTCATGTCTACCTATACCTCAATTATTTGAGTTAGGGAAATTGCAAACGTAAAAAATCCTAAAAAGTGTAAGTTTATGTTTATTTATTAGCAATAGTATATGTATATTTTTTTTAATATGGCTTAGATCTAAAAGTGCAACAATATTACAGAAGAGTAATTTTTTAGCCATATTTTGGCGTCACGATGAACTGGTTGACGTGTTTGATATTAATATTAATAAAAAGCTACAAATTAATATGTGTGTGTATATATTATTCTTTGTGTGTCGTGTCAGGTTCCCCTAAAGTCGACTATCACTTGCGAGCATGTATCCATGTCTTAGGCATCCCTAAATATCGCCTCGACCGTCCAATCCTCGTTTCAAATGCCTATAGTCGGTCCTTAGTACTGATCTTAAGGGTCCACGATTCAACTCTGTACAAAAATATGTATGTAAAATAGTTAAATATATATTTATTTTAATTGACATCGACCCTTTTCAAAATGCAGGAAAGAAAAAAAAATAATTTGACAATGGCCCTTTTAGATCCAGGTCACATATTTATTAGAGTTCACCCAAAATAATATTATGCTCTTAATTAAATTTACGAAATCCATGGCGGATAAACATTTTATTAAAAAACCGTTGATTTTTTATGAATGATTCTGTCATTGAGATTTTGATACCTTTTTATTTTTACACGAATCGTGAATGATTTTTACACCGGTTAAATAATAAAACGGCAAGTTTATGAAACGACATTACATAAATCTAAATTTCAATGAAACTAAAAATGTTTTCATGATCGAAACATTAAATACAGACGATAAATTAGTATAAAATATAGTGCATTTCCGTTTTATCATAATTTGCTTCATGATTCTTTCAAATAATGTGTTCATTTATGAAATATCTTAATTTTATTGTGTGTTAAAAAAAAGTTGTGCTGTAAATACTTTACTAAAAAAAATTGAATCAATATTTACTCTACTACTTTTATAATCAAGCTATTTCCCTGTAAAAGTAGGCATAGAAGATGGATAGCCATACGCGTCTATTCTAATATGTATTCTTAGCTTCTTCCACATTGACATAGCTAGGTACTTACTCAAACAGAAAACCAAAATATTTTATTACTGCGTTATTTCATTTTGTTTATTTTTTAAATAAAATAACAAATTCCGCATTTTTTCCTTGTTGTGATTTAAAAAATATTTCTTTTACATTTGCGATTTCCCTTCTTTCGAATATGTTGTTACATTGAAAAAAACATCTTTTTTATCATAAAAATAAATATTATTTCAAAAATATTGCAGAAAACGAAAACGTACATACTAAAGGTACTGTGAAGTACAAGCATATTTTCAAAATAGTATTTTTATTGAGGGAAAAGATAATGCCCTTTAAACAGAAGATACCTAAAATACATATTTGTTGTTTAAATTTAGTACACAGTATAAAAAATACATTCTTGCAATATCCAGCATGAGCATAACCTTATATGCAAATTAATTTGTTAGAAAATATTTATTATTTCAGAAATAATTTAACACAGTTCAGTTTAATCACAATTATTTTAAGGACACTTGATTTTTTTTTAAAGGAAAACCACTGAATTTTATGGGAAAAAACGTTAGCCTAAAGATTTTAAAGAAAAAAGATTTTTGAAAATTAATTATATTTTCCGTAAATTTATTCACTGTCGTTTAACAAAAATCGTTTTAAAATATATACATTCATTTTTAAATGTAAATTATGTGCAGGTTTATAAAAATCTAAAACAGGGTTATTTCAAAAATGCTTGTATTTTTTATGTAATGAATTACTTTTTTGAGTAAAACAATAAACTTGATTAAATTTACCAGAAAATCCATCATATTTTGATGTTCTGATATGTGGCAATCACTAAAAACATTAGATACCAACATATATCAACATTTTTAAAACCATTAAATAATTGTATAAAAAACTTTACAGAATTTAATTTTTATTATTAGTTACTATGTTATGTGCGTTATTTTTTTGTGAGTAAATTCTTGATAATTCTAACCATTCATATTTTCAAAACGAACATGATTCAATCTTAAGTGTTTTTAATGACAAAAACTTGCCAACGAATTGAATAAAAACAATATAATTATTTATAAAATGCAAGAATTCAACGAATTTCTATTGATGAATTTATGTGGTACAGAAATTGTTTTTACTAAATGAATTTGAAAAATAATGATGAAACGAAAAGTAAATTATACATCATAAATCAATATAGTACCTATATACCAATACATCACCTAAGTACAAAGAGCATTTTTTTAAATATATATATATAAGATAAATTAATATATATTTATCGAAGCTTGGAAAATTGTATAAACCATCACAAAACATTAATGGAAATGATATTTTACATTTTTTTTTTTATGATTTACTTTTAGGTTCGTATTAATTAAATATTAAATTTTATTTTTGTTAAAAAAATCAAATCCAAGGTTGTTTTGCAAATGTTTCAATAAAATTAAAATAAGTGCTTATTATCCGAATATCTACTTAAATAAAAACTGTTGCTTCTTTCAACGTTGAATTTCTTGTATAAATATATATAAAGGTTAAATATAAAATAAACTTAAAAATACATAAGTGAAATAATTAATTTTGAAATAAATTATTCTTGAAACAATTTTTGTACAGTTTTGCCTAAAGAGGGGCGGGGCTGTTATATATAATTACTTTGCTGGTAAATATTTTTTTAGCCATAGTTTTTTGAAAATCAATTATTGTTCATAAAATTATTTTTAATGTGCAAATCAGTTTTACAAATTATAGCTTCGATTTTTTGTGACCGATTGGGGAAGACTGGATTTTAATAAAAACTGTAAAAAGTTATTTAAAAATATATTTCATATATTCCATAGAAAGACTATTTAATTCTCGTCGGTAATTTATAATAAATTAAAGTTTTTTTTTTTTTTTTACTTATTTAAGACAGTTCTTTTGTCTTCATTCTTTAGAAAATAAAAAAATACATATTTAAGAGAGATAAACGGAATGACCTATGACAAAAACAATTCTAAACAGTTAATAATGATATAAATTAATATTTTATAATTATTTTATTAAAAAATTGTGTAGGCCACTCTAATATTCTTTGTACGTCGACCGGTTTCGAGATTCCTCATCATCAGTAGAGTGGTTCTGAGTCAGTATAATTCTCAATGATGAGATAGTAACATCGAAACTAGTCGACGTATAACAAATATTAAAGTGGTTTATACAAATCCATAAACCAATAAGTGTAAAATGTCATAACACAAAGCGAAAAATGTTTTTGATAGTAAAAATATAAATTAATATCCATTAAAAACAGGAGATCGACTGGCATCTAAAATCTTTAAAAGCACTAATTGCATTTTCGGATAGATATGGTCACAATTTTAATTTTGCCTTTCATCATTTTCACATTCAGTATGAATGTTTTTTGTCATGTTTAAAATTAAGTATTTTATTTACAGATCTGTACATATTGTGGTAATTTATAAGTACAAATTCATGAACATCCAAAGTTTAAATTAAACACATATACGAGTAGTTTGAATGTCTAGGGATTCTGTCTGCTATTTGAAATATGTGTTTTTTGCCTTTATGGGATATTTTCAAACAAATATGAAAAACGGGTTGACAAGAAAGAAGTTGCACCATAAAAAGTTGAGTTAAACAAAGTTTTCAGTACAGCAATTATTGTGTTTTCGTTAAAAGGGACAAAACAAGTTGTTTGTTATTCTTTTTTTTTATGCTGTGTGTTTTGGCCATTTTGACGAAACCACAACAGTGATTTTACTTTAAAGCATATTTAACTTTTATTTAAACATGTTTGAAGTTAGATAATTGTTGCGTTTTCATAAAAATGGGTATAATAGCTGCTTAATCTTAAAACGCGATAATTATTCAACTTTTCACTTTTCTACTTAACTTTTTATGCCATTTTAATAAAAAGATTTTAAAAATTAGGTAGATGTGTCTTTGAGAACTTATCGAAAAGCCCTACTTCTACATTTAAATATTGCAACTTATGTGAAAAATATCGAATGTTTTTGATAGTGATTTTTTTTTTCAGAAAGAAAAACAATTGTTATAATAAAAACATTACCTGTGTTTGATTTAAACTTCCTAGTTAAAGTTTATAAATACAAATATTTTACATGATTTTAATGTAAGTAAGGTACTTTAGTATGTAACTATGGTTTACTAAAAACGTAAATACATTGTACTTGTTTCTTTTTCATTAGAATCTAAATTTACCCACATCAAAATTATTGATGAATATCAATGTTTGCTAATTTAACACAAAAATTTATTTTTTTAGTTTATTCTATGTATCACATTTTCCATTTGATATATATTTATTTATTTAAATATGATACAAAGTTTATCTTGAAAATAATTTACATCCAAAAAAGTACCAGCTGAAAATTAATAAATGTAATTTTTTCGTCAACATGGGTTGCTTTAGCTTTTTTTTTCACGCAACCTATTATGACGTAACTATTACATTTATTTAACAATGGCCTTAATTTTTCATGCATTCGGCCTATAAATCTTTGTGATTTACTTGTATTGCTAATTGTTATATAATGAAGTACCTATATTTATAATGCAATTAGTGCTATCGTTTTCAGATCACATTTTGGAAGTGCATGTTTCTAACTAATACTTGTACATAAATCTTTCAATTTACTAACACTAAGTAAGAAAATATCCTAAACACTATATAAATATAACATTTATTTAAAACATATTGTTCTCAGTTGGGTTAACTTCGATTTGCAGGTATAAAAAAACATTTACATTTCTTATGAACAGCTATCATTCGTACAGATCTAAGCAATTTGTCAAAATCTTTGGTGTATATTTATTATAAATATACTGAAGGATATTAACAAAAGTTTGGTGAACACATTCGTATTTTTAAAATTAAAATAATACAACTTTAAACATATCGGTTTCGTTGGCGGAATACGGCAGACGTTACTACGAATACAGCGCTATACTGGCAAACATTATTTTATCACAACTAAGTGGATTATGGTTAAAGCATCATCTATTCTACATAACTATAAGTTAGGAAACTTAAAGGAAACATAAAAATACTGGAATTTCGCCAACTATTTCTTGCCCAGGAAAAATTTCAAATCGAAATTCGATTCTTTGTGAATATCGCATATTCCTTGCGATGAATGTTTGATTCGACGCTGAAAAGCGAAAAGGACCAAGGTGGAATTTGTGAAATTAGAGTGACTTAACTATTTTGATTTATAGAAATATTCGATTTTTTGTATATGGTTTCATTTCTGATTAGAAAAAGCCCTGGTATATCACAAAAATCTCGTAATTTGTCAGCCCTTTCTGCTTTCAGCTATGACATCCTTAAATAAATATTACTAAAACGTATTGAGATTTCGGGAGTGAAACAAAAATGGAATGAATCGTCTTCTCGGTATCAAAAATAATATAATTGACCAACTGCGATAATATACAATATTACTGTTTATAAAGATAATATTAGTTATAAATATATGTACACATTTAAATAGATACGCATAAAACACCGCCTGCCGTAGCACCGGAGACCTGTGGAGTGACTTGAATAATAGAAATAATATTTTACAATAATATTCATTTAAATAATATATTTATGTTTGTACCCTATTCGCCATTGTCGACACTATAATAATTTTCTACGCAAAGTACGGACGGATAAATATTATCAGGTAAAACCCGCGTGTCGAGGAATAAACTTTACTAGGTGGGGAAATATTGAACAATATCATCGCCAAAGCTGATCTCGCGATGGAAGGTCGAAGTATAAAATAGCATAAAAACAAAATAGTCCAAGTTACTCGAGGCCTCCGGTGCGACCGACCACCCGACCAACCCTAAACTAAACTTACATTTGACGAAATTACTATCCATATCGGTGGAAGTACGTACGTGTTATTGGTACTTTATCTCACATTTAACATTCATAATAAATACTATTCTCTTTCTACTGGTCCCGCGGTATAATTTTTAAACAAATTATATTTTGAACGGACCACCGCCGCTTTATTGTTGTCTAAAAAAATACGTATAAAAATAATGTATCAGGATTTCATTACGGCTATTATATACATTCCTGAGGTAATTTTAGAATAAATTATCCTCAAAATATCAACAGTTTGAACAGGTCAGCTCCGCGGGGCGATTGCCTACATCACTGGAGAGATTCACCGCAGTAGGGGTTTTCTGCGATCCTATGCTTTCCGTATATTCCGACCGTCGGCGTCGGCGTCGAGAGCTCACTCGTGAAGGTTCTTACTGAGGAGCAGATTATTGTGCGGACCCGACAAGTGTCTGATCAACTCCGGCATCGCCTCGAACGACATTTGGCAGAAGCAGCAGTTAAATCTCCCGGCTCTGTTGGATCGGCCGTCGTTCTCGCTCGACGATATCACGTTTCGGTGAACGGAACACAGGTGCTTGAGGAGATGAGCCTTCTGCTTGAACATGGCCACGCACAGTCGACACGCGAACGGCTTCTCTCCCGTGTGCACTCGCAAGTGAGTCTTGAGGTTCCAGGACATCCCGAACTGCTTCCCGCAATACTCGCAGCGGTACTCCCTCACGGGCGGCTGCTTGCTGGAGCCCTGCTCCTCGTCCGCGGGCGGGTACAGCGGGGGCGGGTCGTCCGCGGCGCCCATCTGCGCCTGGCACAGCGACCAGGCGCCCCAGGAGCCGGCGCTGGGCGGGCGGTGGTCGGGCGGCGCCGGCGCCGGCGACAGGCCGCGCTCCGCGACGTGCGGCGGCGCCGACACGCTGAGCGGGTGCTGCAGCAGCCGCGGCCCGCCCACCTGCGCGAGGGTCTTGCGGTACCGCAGGTGCGCCATCTCCTCCAGGTAGCTCGGCGAGAAGGGCACGAAAGGCTGGTTCTGCGAGGGAGAGTTATGGAAGCCCGGTCTCCGCTTCCGATGCGGCGTCACAACGTAATTTTCGGGAGAAGTTTGTACGAGCGATATTAAATCTTGATCTGGTGGCTTCAGCTGACTATAGTCTTCATGTTTCATAACTCTGGACTCTAAATCCAATGGTTCTATATAATTAGATTTTCTTTTTACTCTCGCTTGTGTGGCTGTGTGTTCTTGTACTCTCGAGGCCAATTTTTCTGCCAAATGTCTTCGGTACAACTCTTCTACCGCTTGGTCTTCTATACTAGACGATGTTGATCTTCTTCTTGATATTAAAGCCTGCAAAAGAAAGAATACCAAGGTATTTTTATACGATATACATTTTTAAATCGGAGAGTAAAATTTATTTAAACACGAAGAGGTGGAATAACCCCTCGGGTGGTCCTCACCTTATGAGCCGCTATGTGTTCTGCATCTATGTCTCTGGAGTTTTCTGTTTCACTGGTAAATTGTTCTGTGCTCCTGGCTAGCGATAAGTTCACGGGGTTCAGAGAACTTCTTCTTCTTCCGCTAACCCTCCCACAGTCCTTTATCTCCTCCCCGCACTCGTCCTCCAGCTCACCCTCTTCCTTCTCGTCGTTGCTGCTCTCGTTGGAGAACACCTCGTTCTTCACCTTGACGAAGTCTTCTTGCGAAGAGCTGTGGCTGGCCTTGGGCCCCTTACTGCAGCCAGCTGGAGGGGACGCTCGGTCACTCTCTGAGTGGGAGGACCCGCACAGTGGCTGGTCTTGGACCGGCTTATTGTTCTCATTACTGTTGATGTCCGTTTTAGAAGACGTTCTTGAACGGTCTGAAATTTTCGTGTGATGTCTCTCATAATCCACTGGTCTCAGGTCCTTCGTAGATTTCCAAACATCTGATTTTATATCTAATAATTCGAACAATTCCCTCATGTCATCAATTTCCCCGGACTGCAATAAACATAAAATTAATTAGTTTTAACATAATTTAGATTCAGACGATTATGACAGGTCATCCGTGCCCCTTCTTTAAAATGCTTTTCATCTCTCTAGTTAAATGTAATTCAATTTTATATGAATTGCATTTTTAGTCGATGACATATTTCATATGAAAATAACAATTTTACATCAAAATTCGTTCTTTAAAAGGCATGTTAAACGAAATATTTTTTAACTGCTGTTTCAGTGACATCTATTTATCTGAGCATAAAACAAAAATATTTTTTAACTGTGATGACCTTAAGATGAATACAAACTTCAATATTCTACAAAAGATGTCGGTAATAAATGCTTAATCCGGTAATAATTTCGATTTGATTGCATTACCTTAATTAAAAATATTTACAGATTTTAAAGAATAATACAGCACATTTTGATCATTCATAAATATGAATAAAAATTACAAGAGCTTACAACTTTCAGCAGTACAATTGTCAAGAACTTTAATGTTATCAAAGAAACAAACCTCTATGTACGCCTGTCCGCTATACAGAAAATCCAACAGATGTCGCATTAGTTTACTGTCTATTCCTGACATGTGAATAGCTGCGGGGTAATCTTGAAGAGGGGTGTCGTCTAAAATTTTTCTGAAAAAAAACGCAAATTAGTAAAATAAATCGTTGGATTGGCACACTTTCTGATTTTTTAAATGTATATGGGCATGTTTAATTACAGGCTACCGACGAAGATACTTTTATAATAATACATTTTCGTTCATAAAAATAATATCGATGTTAGTTTATACTTTATACCGTCTCGATATGTACCGATGAATATGGCGTTCATGTCACGGCGCAGGATAAAACAGGACGTAAAATTACGTAATTTTAGTAAAGGGCGCTGTAAAATACTTGCAATTTCACAGTATTTTTTAAAAGTATTCATCACACGACTTGGAATTTTTTGGGATAGATCTTCCGGCTTTTCGTAGATCTCTTCGCGACTAAACAGTGTGGGATGAAGTTGGATTGGCATGGTTTAGCTCAAAGTTTTTGGTCTTTCGTTTTTTTGAATATATTGTATACAATTATCGTTTTGCCCTTGTTTGTCTTTGCTAAATAGTTTTATGTTCTTTTTGTTCAGTTTCTTGCATTTATGTTTCTTCGTGTAACTGTTGTAATTGGCTTTGGCCGTATGTATATAATAAATAAATAAATACGCAAAATAAATAAATGATGGTAATTTTACCGTAGAACACGGAGACTTTTTATTTATTTTTTTCCTTACTTTATCTTACCTGGACCCCGATTACAATGGAAAGTTAACCCTTAAGCTAGGGTTTCCTAGGACAGCGGTGCCCGTATCTTTACGGCCGTAGTGAGCGGTGATGCGGTGAACAGCCGTCGTAATGGTGACTAGAGAATGATTTCCTAGGAAAACGGTGTTGATAACACCGTTAAAAAATAAAGCCACTCTCTAGTCACCGTTACGACGGCTGTCCGCCGAATCACTGTTCACTACGGCCGTTAAGATACGGGCACCGCTGTCCTAGGAAACCCTAGCTTTACCGGTCCAATGTTGAATTTCATTCGACATCGATTTTTTTCAAATATCACACTTTGGAAAATTACAGAAACTATTTTTTTCATTTAAAAAAATAAAAACTCGGTTTGTAGTAAAAACGAGATTTATTTTTGAAATGTACATAGTAATGGCATTATTATCTATATTTATTATTTTCAAAAGTATGATTTCTTTACAGGTCAAATTCCAATACGGGCCCTGGGCGCCGATTACAATGGGAAGTTGACATTTATCATCAATTTTATCTACAAAGTAAAATGAAGAAGATACTTTAAATGTTCATGTAAATATACTCATTTTCGTACACAAATATCGGTTATTCGTTATAGACAGTCGAAGATAACTGTTATCTTTCCATTGTGATCGGGGCCCTGGACGCAAAGATTTAGCTTGATTCGAACAAATGTGTAAGTTAAAGTGTAAAAACTGTTTACTTACATTGAAATGACGTCATTTTTACAAATTGCAGACTAAAAATCTTTTCATTAGTTTTTTGTTAATTTGAAAAAATATTTATATTTTAATAATATTTGGTGCCATTAACAATTTGAACAATTAACATAAAGGTGTCGAGAAACGCCACTTTTATTAAGTATTAAATATGCAGTTGGCCGCTTTTGATACTATTTTTAGCGTTTGACCATTTTTGATACTGAGGGGTGAGGCCCTCGTTATTATTTTTGTGTTTCGGATTACATGAAATGTGAGGATATGCGGTGACACGTGATTTTGGTAAATAAGTATTTGAACAGTGTCCTGTCACTGTCTTGCAAATGCCACCCTGATGCTGTGCGAAAAAGACAACTGCACTTTGGACCTTTTATGCCTAACGAAAATATACAAAATCGACGTTTTGTTGCATTTTACGCAATCGACATTTTCCGCATCTCAAAACTGAACCAATTTGTTATTTTTTTTCCGATTTTGTTGTTTTGAAGTGAATTTGATATTTCCTTTGAAACTCAAATGCCTGATTGTGCGAAAAAGCGTTTAAAAACCGTTCGGATAAACGTAAAAAATATAGTGGTATTTTTTATTGGTAAGCATATGATTAAATTCAAGAACTTAAAATAATGCATGTTTAAATATTGAATTTAAGTAGGTACCTAGGCACTTGTCTGTGGTTGAATTCCAAAAATTAAATTTTTCATTTTCAGCTCTTCTCTTCTCATCTACAGGGGTGCACTTTATTTAGGAATGTGATTTTAAAAAATGTATTGAATATCAGATAATATTATTTTTGTATAAACAAAAATCCAGTAAAAAGAAATAAATGGGTAGAAATTATAAAGAATATAAGGATTTAATTGGGATCCATAAAAAATGAATGTTGTTTTTGAACATTAAAAAACAAACTTTTTTTAACACAAAACAATTACATCCTTTATTTTTTTGTATGTGCATTCTCGGCATATGCAGCCCTGGAGTGGTATTCCAAATGCTCTCGTGGCCGTAGAAAACACTTTTATCTCGTGTATTGTGTTTGTAAATACACGAGATAAAAGTGTTTTCTACTGCCACGAGAGTGATTCAGAATAGTGCCACTGGTGAGCGGTGAAAACAACTTTTTTTCTAATTAACAGATTGTAGATCTTAAAAGCTATAAATATGCCCATGTCGAAACTCATAATTTCGCTAAAAACCGCACGCAAATCGGTCTAGTAGTTATTCCGTCTATCAAGGACACACATGATTTTTTATATAAATATATATATTTAGTGTGTTGTTCGGATCTTTATAAAAATTTATGATTCTGTAATAATTGTATTTTTAGTATTATAATAATATGCATGCTCCACTGTCCACTATGTTGTATTCCAACTCAACACAGGGCTTTTGGTCTTATAGAGTTATGGATACGTTTTTTTTTGTAACGTGTATCTTTATAAATATTCACGTTACAACTTACTTCACACAAATAAATATTTTACTTCATGCCAGTAGTTACTCCCATAGTATACCTTGTTTGCCTATTTCGTCAACTTAAGTCCACCAATTTACGTACCACTCATATTTTATTTCCATAACAAATTACAGTGAATCTCACCAAGAATTTTAACCGACAACTTGAATGGTTTGTTCATGTAATGGATTAGTTTAAGTTTGGTCTGGTTAGGTTAGGTCAGATTTTATTTTTGTTTTTCTAAGGGATTTTCGTTATTTTTAACTTGGTTATAATGTAATGTACAATGTTTACATTTACTTTTAATGAATAGCTATTTATTTGTTTACTTAAAAAAGCATTCTCAATTTACTTCAAAGAAAAAAATTGTATGCAACGATCGGATGTTTCGCTTGTGGCCTGATTTAGGAGATTTGCTCTAATGGTGATAAACCACAGAAAACTCGCCAGCAGACTGTTGTCGTTGGTCAACAGGCCTTCCGATGCACTCGAAGAGCGTTCGGCATTCGGTGTCCTGGTTAGATTAGATTAGATTCGGTCACTCGATCCTCACCTTATGAGCGGGCTGGCGGCCGCCACCACGATGCGGTGCGCGTGCAGAGGAGGCCCGCCCTCGCAGTGGAAGCGCACGTCGGCGTGCCGCCCGCCGCGCCACGCCGCGCCCACCTCGGCCGCGATGCACGCGCGGTGCTTGCCGTAGCTCAGTGTGAGCAAGCCTTCGCCCATGCTGCACGTGCTGCAACAAAAACATCATGATTAAAATCAACATTTTACAACAACAACAGAAAACCATCACGCCGTTTCACTCTATCTTTGCATACAGATGTCGCTTCCTCTACATCCATACATTCTCATGCACGCTTGCCGATTATTCCTACTTTTGACATGTCCATTTTCCAGTATTTGTTGGATTCGGTCATGCCGTGTCATTCTCGGTATTCCTCTATTTCTGCATCCATCAACATTCGCATTGTAAATATTTTTAGCTATTCCTTCGCTGTCCATTCGCTATACATGTCCAAAACAGCGCAGAGATCTTTTTTTATTTCGTCAATAATCCTTATGTAAGCCTTATGGGCTTGCCACACACTCGACGAGTGGCATGGGAAGTAGCGAGGAAAGAAGGCAGGCCGCACGTCATGCTCCTCGTCGTGCCCACCGCCCCCTTTTTTGTCGGTTTTGAGCGCGAGTCAAAGGACCGGCAATATAAGCGCGAGTGGTTGGCCATATAATCGCGCGGTCGCAGTACGCATCGAGTGCTCACACAAGGCACACGCGTCATGGTGTATATTTCTTTGTATGACATTGACATAATTAGCTATACTCAAAATGCATTTCGCGCACGCTCTCACAGTTTCATCGTCCATTGTATAGAAAGACAAATAACAAGCGCGGAGCAGAGAGGGTAACATCGGGCGAGAGGGCGGCAGCGGGAGGAGCAAAGTGAGGAGCAGCGCAAGGAGCATAGATAGTGTGGCGGGGCTATTACATAATGTACGGATCTCTACATTTGTGTAAGTTATACCACAAATTCACCTAAGAGATCACATTTCGACAGCATTCAGACTACTTTCATTCCTGGTTTTCCAAGTCCATATTTCGATCTCATACATCAGAGTCGGGACCATTGTCTCCATTGTGAACTGCTTATTTTGCCTCTTGCGACAATAATTTATTTGCCATTTTTTTTTATTTCTGTGCACCGTTCACTCTGTTTTCGGCTCTCCCTCTTTTCAATATATTTCTCAGTCATTCCATCCGTAGTTAACATACTTCCCAGATACACAAATTCCTCTACCATCAACATTTTGATAAAGTAAAAAACGATTTTGGTATTAAAAATACATATTTATTTAATAAAACTTTGTTTTTAACCACCTTTTTTTATTTTCCACCGACCGGTTTCAAAGCAAACAAGCTTCTTCGTCAAGGTTTACGTAACTAATGAATTGATTCCTTTTTTATTTTTATCATGTTCACTAAATACTACACGTTCAAGTCGTTTTTACATATTTATTTATTTATACTTTTACGTTGTTTGTATTATTTTTTTATACAGAATAATGTTCCCTCACTGGGAATTAATATATATTTTTAAAAGAAATAGCCTTCTAAACTTCTATCTCACTAAATACTACACGTGGACCCAATAAATCAAGTGGTTTTTACAAATTTATTTATTTATTTTTATTTTTATTTATTTATACTTTTACACATTACACATCTTTTTTATACAGAATAATGTTCCTGCACTGGGAATTAATATATATTTTAAAGGGGAATAACTTAGAAGCTCGCAGCAAGTAGGAAACAGAGGATTCGGAAAGAATTTATGAAAAATACACCACAACACCCAGACCAATTGAGAAAAAATATTTCTTGGATTTTTCCTTTAACTGGCGTGAAGCGATCCCTCAACGCCAGTTTCACAGTTAGCCAACGCCACGGTGCCAGTCTAATAATACATGTTTTTTCGGTCGACGTTCGCGATTTCTTTAAATTACCTTACCTTCATAAGGAAAAGCGAGCACTCAGAAAATTAAAACTATTTTGCCCATGTTTTTGTATGCCGAAATCATGTTTCGACACTCCTTCGCAAAGTCCTTCATAAATTCTTTTTAAATGTTTACGCTCGATCAATCATACGCTACTGAACCATATCAAAGATTTTCACAATTCATTGAACTCCGTAAAATCAACAATATAATTAGTTTTATAAATTAATGAATCGTGTGCGTTTTGCGTCGATTGTACATTTGTGTTTTGTAGTATTATAAATTAAAGTACCTAACTCCCTTTTCTCCCTCTTCTTTCTTTTCCCTTTTCTATCAAGAAATGTTCTATACTTTATTGCAAAATTTTATCTAATATCATCATTATTCTCCTTTCCGTAGTCAGTGGTGTGTAGGTAACTGCATTGGCACGCCAACTGCGGGGTATTTACATTATCTGTGACATAAAGGCATTAAAAAAAATTAGATGAGAGTTGCATTTATTATTTACCTTGCTTTATATGTACAAGGTTTATATTTCTTGAAATAGATTTTTCATCAGGATCAGGAAGAATATTCTACAGTGGGCCAATAAGGAACTTCTCAGCATTTGCTCTTGTAAATAGGAAACCGCTTAAAACACTTAAGAAGAAGCCGGCCTGTTGATATTCATCAACAGGCCCACTAGAATAATATCCTACTTTACCAATGTCCTGCACTAACTTGACCATGTAAGATGCTACATCTCGTATGACTTTTTTGAAATACAAATGTATGGTAAAAAAAACTAAATAAAAAGTTTTGCAAATATGAAGATGTTATCAGAAGAATCTTGGGTGTGTGGTGGTTTGACTATATGATAAATAAACAAATCAGAGAACGGATGCAGCAAACTCTGGTGAAATCTGTCATCAGGCGGAGGCGATACGGTTGGCTGGGCCACATACTGCTGATGCCTTCTGAGTGCCTTTCTGGACGACCCCTGTTGATGGTTTGTCAGCATTTAATGTCAAAACTACGGGACGCGAACCTGACTTGACGCCTGGACATTGCGGCTGTTATTCCTTAAATGCTTTGATGCATCAATTCGGTGGTGATCTCCCGTGATGGTTTCATTGGATTTGAGAAGCTCATAATACACTACATGCAACTAATCACGGTGCAGAGCAGAGATGATGATGATGATGATGTTCGGTGATCTTTCGACAGATCATGGTCACTGTAAGCCTCCACAAGACTTCTACGCGCTTCAGCTAAAGATTTTTAAAAAGGTAATGCATAAAAATGCCCCACTAACACTATTCTTTAGGCCGGAAATTCGACATGTGTGACGCTAAAAAAAAACATGCTGTTTACACTTCGGCAGAATAACATATACCGTCATTCCAAGCCTGATGGAAAGCTTCACGATGAAGTTGGCTGTAGTATTTCCCGATGTAAATAGGCTAAGATAACACCACCTGTCAAGAAACAGCGAAAACTTATTAATTCTTGTGTGGCTGTGATGTCACACTAGTCGAAATAGGACACAAGACTTGATATATAGACTCTTATTTTTTGAAATGATGAATTCGTATTTTTCGTAATCTCCAAATGGACATTTTCACACCTGATTTGGAAAGTTGCATTTGTTTAACTATGCTAAATGTTAATACAAAAATCATTTATCTTTGCTACGCGAAAAATGAATATCCGCTAATTCAGCAACACATCTATCCAGATACATTTTACAAGTAGGTATGTCTCCATGTTTTTCTTTTTTTTTCAAATGTCTGATCTTTAGAATATTCTGTCCTTTACTAGTGGTAACACGATGTGACATCACCGCGCGCAAAGGGATTATTTACCACAGTCTTTTAAGAGCTAAGGTCCATATTATTATTAAGAATATTATTGTGAGTTTGGCAACTGGGTAAGTAGTAATTTGGTTTACGCGGTGAAAAAACGCAGTTTTTGATAAATCGAATATTGACTCAAAAGGCTCACATTTTCTTTGACTGAATTTCTTAATTTAAGAGATTTATAATTAAAATAATAAGAAAAGAATAAGAGAGATCGGCTAATTATTCTCACATGTGTGTAAATATTAGCACACTTTCACGGTTAATGAGAATACTTATACGAGTACATTAGCAAACAGAAGTGAGACATAATTTCTTTTGTATTTCCAATACGGAAAACAGGTATAAATATGCAACAGGCTCTTTTACATACAAATTATGACTTACTTCAAATCGATCCCTTGTAATTCTAGCGTTTTGTAATTTTAATGAAAAAAACTCTAGTAGTGAAATTTTCGTTAATAAATTAAATGGGTTGAATTTATTTACAATATTTTATTTTTGTTAAATTTATTTATTTTAATATAAATCACAGATGTTATTTATGTTCCAAGGCGCATGTAAGAAATGTGGTAATGTGTTTTGACGCTGCCCATTTGATTTTGATAAAAACTGGCGCCTTGATATTAAAAAATAATAAAAAATATTTCCGAATATCGGCCATCCAATTTTTACACAACACATTACCACATTCCTTCTATGCGCCTCGAACGTAGTCCCCACTAAATGTGATTCTTCAAGTCTGTTTGTGAAAATTCTCAATGGAAGTTCATAGTAATTTATTCCGCAAATTTAAAATTACCAGTGACCATTATCCTAGTTTTTTCTATTAAGAGATTTATTTTTTCAGACGTTCTAATTGACAATCATTGGGTTAACCGGGATGCAAAAGTCAATTTTTAAAAAAAAAAAAGAGCCACAACAATACACCGCACCCCAGGAATAACAGTGGCACAACTTAAAACACTGGTTTTTTTTACAGGAAATCAGTTACACACCATGCCGCGCCATCAGTAAACTAAAATCCATTCGCAAAATCAAAGGCCTAAAATTAAGTTTAACCATTTGTGACATTAAGTATAAACGTTTTTAGAAATAACAATGACATAGTGATCATCGTTTCACTATTGTTTCTTGAATTTGAATTTTAAAAATATGGTACAACATAACATCAAGATTTTTTCTCTTAAGAATTTATTGGTAAATGTTTTTAAAATTATGCCGTTAATCCGGATAGAAAATAAATTATGATAAACTTCTCGTTATTCCTAATTCATTAATTTTATCTCGAACTATTCGACCTAAAACTAAAACTTTTAAGTACATACAAATTTGTAAACATTCAAATTTATACAGAAATAATTATTCATTAAATAAGTTTGTTATCCTCTTGGAGTAATGGTCATGCAAGGCGTCTCGGGTTCAATTCCTGACATGGTTGATTTGAAATATTTATTTAAAAGGGTATTTTTACACTTGAATTTTTCATGGTCCGTGGACTCTTACCTGAAGACTGATCATCTTACCTTAATGTAACAAAAGTGATCAAGATACGCTGCGATTTGTGTACCAATGCTGTGCCCTATGCACCATTATGTGCAGAAATAGAATACAAAAAAAATATACGAGAATTCACTAACCGACTTAAAAATAAAAAAAAGCAAATTTTAATGTTTGTTTAGATAAAAATTTAATACAAAACAGTGTTTAAAACCAAGAATTAAACTTATAACTCACCTTTAAAAGATGATTGAATTATGAACTTTAATAGAGTTTAAGGATTTTGTTCCTTTTTAAAGATGTTTTTCCCAAATTCATTCCATTTTCTAAATAACAGATTTAGAAAATGGAAACACGGTTCGAACTTCGGACCTCTGATCCGTAATTCGTACGGCACTAGGACCCGACTTTTTACGATGCATATATTACAATATGCATGATCTCCGTTGGTTGGAATTTGCCAACGACTTGAAGTGCCATCATTCATTAATTTGTTAATCGATTCGCCAATAATCCTTTCTCCAGGACGAACGAGTCACCTCTGTATACCCCGAGAAGGACACTTGCGCTGTGACACCCACTTCCATAAAAATTATTATTCACGAGCAGTAATAATTATTAATTATAATCGCATTCGAGGAATGTCGCACACCTTATTTATAGCCAATGTGATGACAATTAAGTATTACTGACAATGATCAAATGTTGCAAGTAATCCTCTCGCTCAAGTAACCTGTCCAGTACTTACGGCATTCCATTTTAACAAAGGTTAGAGACGGTCGAAATGGAGAACGAAACAAATAATAATTATTTAAATGAATTCCTACAAAAATACCATGCAAATATGTAATGAAGAAGTTCACGGCTTTTTATTTATTTATTTTTGATTTATTAATAGACCATTAAACAACGAGAATTTTTAAATTATTTTTTTATTATCAGCGTTATGGATTTTTAAAGTATTGTATTTCTAAAACTATTCCGCGTGCGAAGTCTCAAGTTCTCTTCCGCCTCTTCTCAATCAGTTATGTCGATTTATTCGTTTACGGCAACTAAACCGGAAATCTTTCACAACTCTCTTATCATTGGTTGATTCATATGAACTAGTGACGTCGTTAAAAGTATGTAGTTCGATTTTATTAATTTATTTTTTGCGTACATTTTCAAGAAACTTTGCAGTATAGTTAAATGCTCTAATTTTTACCGTGCGAAAGAAAACATTTTTTGTATCCAATTTCCCGTAGGGCTGAAGTTCCTCATTAATATGAGCTGATTTTGAAGAGCAACAGTTTATTTGAAATATTTTAAATTTTTATTTGAAATATTTTGTAATTGTAGATGAAGAACTAAAACTTTGTTGTAAAACGTGAAAAAAAATGTAGTAAACATGGACACAATAGGAGAATAAGAAAAAAATATTTTATACAACCCTCTAAAACGAGACAAGGACAGTCGAGACAAATAAACCAGGGACTGAAAATATACAATAAACTACTCGACAAAACTAAACAAAATACAAACTTTTCAAAAGATGGTAAAAATATTATTATCAACAACAGAGTACGAATAAAAGTTTTTTTTTTTTTTTAAATGAATGTGATAATCCGTGAGGGTTGATAAATAATTTTTTAAATAAGAAAAATATCTGTCTTCTTTGTGTGCTATTTTGTAAAAATAAATACCAATTCATAACGTTTTCGAAATATTGACATTGGGTGAAACATTTGTATTTGCATTTTATTATTATATATACTAGAGGTGGTTGACTAATCGATCGCGGCAAGGCAAATAATTTTTCTAGCTAACCTATCTATTTTTATTTTGTTCCTAAATAAACTGATTTTTTAATTAAATGTTCCTTTGGCAATGTTGAAAAATACAATACTGAGTGAGAAATAGAACCAGTGCACTAGACGAGTATTTTTCATGGCTCTGATCACAAGAAAACGCAGCAAGTTGGCTACGACCTGGTTCAAATCCTGACTGGTAACGGTGGTTTTGAGCTATATTTACCGATTTAAGCTCTTAGAAATCAATAGCTGTTAATTTGATGACGAGACATCCCAAGATGTCCCCCATTTGTTAATGCGATGTCCCTTTTTCAGCTAAGAGCTTGTTCAGCTGCGCTGCTATTTCGAACGCTATCACGGCCGCAGAAACATTTTTAAACAGCGTATTTAGTATGCAAATATATATAAGCTTTAAAAAGCGCGCTATAAAAGCTTTTTCTACGGCCGCGAGAGCATTTGGAAAAGCAGCCCTGGAGGCATGTAGAAGTCTGAATGAGGACATAGGGAATATCGCAACCGTGATAAGTTATAAGGACTTATGGTAAAAATAGTAAAGATAATTGTTGAACAAAATAAAAATAGGATACAAAATGCCGAACACTGTCAAAGTGGAACGGAAGGTCTGTTAATGCCTGCCAATACTCCGGCTTCTCTTGAATGAGTTTTCTGTGGTTTCCTCTTCGATAAGCAAATGCGGAGAAGATCCTTAACAAGGCCATAACCGACTATTCCGCCAGATCCTGACACAATAGTTAAAGCAACTAGTAAATGCAAAAAACAAGCAACTCCTAATAAAAAAAGTATTTTATTATTATTTAATATTTTTTTTAATATTCTTTCTCGGTAGGTTGGGGAACAAATAAGATATAAATACTGCAGAACTCATTTATAAAACTATAACTATTTCACATGATCATATAGAATAATGCTCTACAGTATTATTTTTAGCCAATGACGGAAATTTAAAAAAATTGGAAGTTCTTCAAAATAGAGCCATGAGAATAGTGGCAAAGAAAGGCAGATATTGTAAAATAGACAAAATGCGATAACAACTCAATTGGATACCAATAAAAAAGACACTAAAATGTTATATGCTTGTTTTTATATACAATTTTTGAAACAATTGGATGCCCCAATACTGAACACTTGTGTTCAGAAGACTTAAATCAGTGTTTGATTTCTTAAATTATTAGTTTAAATATGGAGTTCTACAAAATTAACACCAAATCAATCAAGCCCAAATACTTTATTTATAAGATATTTAAAAAAAAATCATTACAAGAAATAAGTATAGAATAACGCTGCCATTTAAAGAAAAAAACCAATTCCAAAATTAAACTATGTATTAACAAATTACAGCAGGGATGGAGAATACCTTAAATAAGGGAATATAGAAATTAAGTGACCACTTTACACACTGTGTAACATTCACCATTTTGCCTATGTTTGAACATCCATACAAATTGAAGAACTGAAGAAATATGGATGTTCAAACATAGGCAAAATGGTGAATGTTACACAGTGTGTAAAGTGACCACTTAAACCAGCCAATGACAGGTCATAGGCCCTGTAAATGCCTAGACTTCCATATTCCCTTATTTAAGGTATTCTTCATCCCTGCTGTGATTTGTTAATCTTAATGACTCCCGAGGGGGTGAAATCCAATCTTTTGTCTACGAACATTTGGACAAACTCAAATATTGTAATGAATTATGTATGTTTAAAAGTGTATGAAGAGATGCTTGAATGTAAGAAGAGTGAAAATAGTTTGGATGATTTTTTAAATAAGTGTTATGTTTACTGTAAAATGATGTTAATAGATATGTAATCAAAGTAAGTTAAAACTAATAATAACATAATAAAAATATGTATTTGAACACCGATAATCCATTGGCCATTTAGATTAACAGAAATGTTAATATTGTTCATAATTTCATTGGTTGAATTAATTTCCATAGTAAAGTTGTATGTATAGTAGCTGAGCTCCCAATGAACAAAATTAAATTATTACGAGCACTGGACGCAATAATTCCGCCGTGGAACTTTCGAAAATGGAATAGTGAATTGTAATTTGAATTTTCAAATTAAGCGCCAAGGCAAACAGTTTCCGTTAGTGATGTGAATACTGAATACTAATTATAACTTTTTGATAATATTATCGGTTATAATATTCGGTTATATAACCGAATGCTATTCATTTATTCGAATATTTTGGTTTATTTTGGTGGTTGATTATGCTTTATGCTTTATGATTTACCGAGTACAATTTATTTTGACCGCTTATTATTTTGTATTCCACACAAATGAAATAACAAATAAATCATGGTCGGATTTGACAGTTAAATACTGAACAATCTGAAAAATATGTAATAATACAATATTCATAATTCGAATAAATGTAAAGAATACTTAACACGATTGGAAAGAATACTGGTATTAGTAAACCGGTCAGCGTTATAATGTTTGATTATCTATTTATACATATCATTTCCCGAAAGCGTATCGGTTATTTCTAACTATAAATCGGTGCGTCAGAGGTATAGAATCAAAAGTAACATTTTCGACAAAACCACTTTTTGCTGGATTTACAAATATACAAAGTATTTGAATAGAAAAAATTAAGTAAATTCTTAGTCATAGTAATCCATACATATTCTTTAAAAATATATAAACCATTTCTAAAGATATTTTTATATCAAAGACAAAAGAAATTAAAAATTAAGTTCGGTCATAGAGATTGTTTTTAGCTTCTCCTTAAAAAGAGAACAAATGGGAAATAGGATTCTATAACTCTGACGTACAGAAATATGTTAGCAAAAAACAAAAAAATATATTTGTCAAATATAAGGTCTACGCCTATTACAACCCTTATACGAAGAAACAATTTACAAACAACTGAGAGAAAATAACAATATATATATATAGCAAAGAGGAACAGGAACAATAAAATAATAGTGAACTATATAATTAAGAGCACGATAATATATAAGACTAAGCTAACAGCTAAGCCCTACCGATCCTTGTTCATCCCACATGTTGAGATTTACGAAAAACGGTAAGATTAAACCCAAAGAAGTCCAAGTTGTGCAAATAATTGACTAATCTACACGTTTTGGACATAGGGGCGTTAAAAAAGTTTTTCTTCTTAGAATAGTAAATAAATATCATATATTTCGACTTCTGGTGACATGGTTGGGAACGTAAAAAGAAATGTTGTGTTTTTTATTTTTCCCTCTTTTCTCTTTTGAACAATAATAGTTTGTCCCTTACAGCGTTTCAAATATCCATCGACGTTATGGTTTTCTCAAATATTTAGATGGGGCATTTTCTTTTAGTCGTATGTTAAGGAGTTAAAAAATGGGAAACAAGTCATATTAGAAAGGGTTAGAATCTCGGACCTACTGATCCGGAGTACGCAATACTACCCACGGGACAAAAACCCGTCTAACACTGCCAAAGAACCACCCTCATTAGAATGTGCTAAATTTTATAATCGGTTACAAGTCATTCGATTATTTGAACCGATACGTTACGCGCATCGCTAGTTTCCGTTACACCTCCGTTCGCACTATCTGCATCCGCCGGAGTTATCGTGGAAAGTGGCAATTGGGCAATCCGGCAATCCGGCAATATGAACAATGCCGCCATTACGTTGCTATTAACTTTACAAGACACTAGAGTAAAATTGTTGCCGTTTGCAGCACGCCAACAGCCGATTAGAACTGTGACTTTACATGACATTACTTTGCCTTGGAAAATGTACACAGAGTACGAAATGTTCTACATTCGTCATTAAGATTATTTTACACTAGACGCACCGGTACATCAGTCACAATATAACATGTATTTATTTCCATATTCACTTTTCAAAAATGTTGTTTAGGGTCTGTCTATGTATCTGTCTAAACTCTCAAGGGTAAAAAATGCTGTAACTATAGTCCTTAAAATATAGCTCGATTAGAAACTAATTTCATTAGTGATGGGAAATTACTGATCATTGATTAAATCAATTTTATCAGTTATTTCATGCAATCATGAAACTCTGTTTTCGAAAATTGATATAGAAAACGCAAAAACAAGCCTATAAAAGTGTGTTTAACACAATTTTTCATAAAAAAATGAGACATTTATACTTTTTTCATGAACAACATCAAATGAATTATTTTTTTACTCGGTCAATTTACATCGATCAATTTGTCCATCCCTAACGTTTTTGCAAAATCATGTAACCTTGTAAGAACGTCGTTAATAATTAGGTTTATTTTAGTTTTAAAGCTGAATTTATATATTAATGTTGATTTATGTTTCAAGCATTGTATTAAAAAATAAATCAACACGCCAGATACAAATGATTTTTCGTGTATCAATAACTCCTTTGAAGTTACTACAAAGTTATGTCGTCACTTTTTCTGATAACTGTCATTCTAATGATGTTACATTTTAAGGACTATAGGTAGATACTTCTCTACAAATATTTTGTCATTTTGATTTTTGTCGTAAAATTAAACGTTCATTTTGTTATTATGTCCAAGAAATTAAAAACTTTGGGTATTATCACTGTGCACGTATATTTTATACAGTGGCTTTTTCGTTATGTTATAATACTTCAAGGGCTCCTTAGAAATGGATTCTATGCAGTAGGGTAGGCGCTGAATTTAATTTGACGTAAAATTACAGTAAAACAATTTTTTTTCATACCATCATACTCTTGAAGGTCTATTTGGCACAACTGTTACATCAAGACAAGGTGATCAGTCTTGCGCTCTCGGTCCCTGGACAGGGACAGTGAAATATCGCATAATAATAATAATACTTGAATGACACCGATTACAGACACCGCACGCGCGTGGTAGGAAGGTACGAAAAATAATAAGATGACTAAACAGTGAAAAAGGTAAACGCATCTCGATAGAAAACCGTAACATGTTTTGAACTTTTCGACTTCGACCGACAAATCTCGGAGCAGTAATAAACTACAACACCTTTCTAGCATAAGTAGCATAAACTTTTTGAAACACTGTAAAATAAAACATTTGTCAGTGTGTAATAAGTTTATATTCCTTTTTTTTAGTTTCAGTGCTGCAGAGCAGCGTTTATTTTATAATTAAAAAATACATATAAGAATTTGTTACCCACTAAGTCTAAAGGCTTTTCGGTAGGACACATTTTTTTTTTTTTTATGACAGGTTTATATTACATTTATTTTATTTATATTTTACAGATTTATTTATAAACAGGCACTATAAATTATCTAGAAGATATTTCTTCAGTTCTTTTTTTTTTCATTTGAAGATTTTTCATGTTAATGATGGTTTGTGGGAGATCATTGAACAATCTTGTAACAACGCAATTTAATGTTCGCTCTCCGAAGTAATTTGTAATTCGAGGAACAGACAGGGAGCCCCTAGTTTTTAATCTAGTGTTGTGAGTGTGGGAAACTTTTTTTATATTCCGGATCAACAAAGTGATCTACAGTCAAATTTTAGTCACAAAGTTGTTTTACCGGCAGGACATTACAGAATTAAAAATATACACCTTCGCCCATATGTTTCGCCTCACGGATTATGCTATCCGGTACAATCCCCCTCAACAGTCTCACCTGAATATCATAAATTTTACCCAGATGAGACTGGAAGGTGAGACCCCAGACCCGCACTCCGTAAGATATAATGGATTCAATGAGCGAGGTATATATGTATCTTAACGTTTTGAAAGGTAGTATGCTTTTAATTTTATAAATCACCTAAAGCCAGTACCTTAATCTGTCGCAGATTCCATCAATATGAACACCCCAGCTAAATTTAGAATCAATAATTAATCCTCAATATTTATGATTATTTACAACATCTATAATAGGACAATTACATTTATCTGATTCTATATTTAAATTTGAATGAAGGCAAAAATTTATTTGAGCTTGTATTTCTATTTTAAATTTACATTTAGTAATATATGGTGAGGATACATGAACAATTTTAGTTTTTTTAGAATTTATTACTAAGCCATAGTCATGCGCCCATTTAATGAGATTTGAAAAATCTTCTTGAAGCATTTTTTGGGCAGTTTTTATATTTGAATGGCTTATTACAAGGGCAGTATCGTCTGCGAATTGGAAGCAATTCGAAAATTTTACATGGTTTTCCATTGAATTACAATATATTAAGTAATGAATCGGTTTCACCTTTAATTATGTTTATTTTATTATAATATCAAAATTTTGAATTGGTCAACTATATTATGAAAATCCCTCTCCTCCACCCCTCAACTGTATTTCTTCGTCCCTTAACCTCCTTAAGAGCTTTTTTTTCTGATGTCTTATATAATATATTATTTTTCTCTTTACTATGTAACATGTTCTCTCATTATATTTGTGAAAAACTTTAACTGGATGTATGTACTATTTTTTATATTTGGTATTCTTATAGAACAAATGTTGTTTTTCCTTAGTAAATAAAAAAAAAATTAAAAATAATAATGAGTATACGAAAGTTAAAACTGAAAGATATCATTTTTTTTTTAATGACCCTTTGAATACATGTAACTGCCAGCTTAGAATCTACTTCTTATGGACGCATACATAGTAGAAATATTCTATATCGAAACGATGTTTGTCCATCTTGAACATTTTGACAAATGGTTCATCCGCGGCATTAAACTTACATGGACATTATATTTATATTTCCTAGTTCAACAAAATTCTTATAAGTGATCATTTGAATGCATCGTAGATTTCTCTAAAATACATAATTAAACCAACTATCAGGTATTTTTGTATCAACCCAACACTTATTTTGTTTTATTTTGTATTGCAAGTATGCACTTTATTTTTTGGGCCAATAAACACCGTATTCCGGCACTAAATTGAATTGAAATATTTTTTTATAATTTATTTTTACTTTGCTAGGAGGTCCACGGCCGTGCCTCCTCAATTCAACACGACGATCTTATTTGATATATTTTAATTTATTTTTTCCATTCATTTTTCAACAACGTATTTAAACAACAAAATTAAAGTATAGCTGAATTGTAAGCATGTTCATACACGACCTACATTAATAATAATTTTATTTGAAAAACATTACATATTATATCATATTCCATAACGTAAATATAAAACTATCATTACTGCAAAAAAATATTTTCCGTTAGCCATAATTAGAGCATTCATATAACTCCTGTATTTAACTCACTATTCCTAATATTGTTTGATCACATGGTAAACATTTTAGGTATACTGTACTGAAGTGTCCTTTTGCCATATGGCATAATATATATTTATTACAATATCTGGGAATAGCTAGCCCTTCCACACTAGTAAACCTGGTGTTGTAATCATGTACCAATTTGTGTTTATACTCGTAGTGCGACGCATGCTGACAAATTAAGTTGACGAATACAATACTTCAAACATATTTTTTGCAGTATTTTTCATAATTTTGCTACCAAAATAATACATTCAAGTAAAATCAATCATTTGGCAAGCGTATCTTTAATTTCGAAGATTTCATTAATTTAACAAATAAATGTTTTTACGGTTTGCATGTTTACAGAAAAGAAATTTCTCATTGCAATCAAATTTATATATAACTTTCCTGTTTAAGTTTGAATATTAACCTTGAATATTAATAAGTATGCATCAGAAATGTATTTACATAGAAAATAATAATTTACAAATTGTCGGTAAAATTAGCATTTATTTCACCGATTTAATTTTAATTTACGTAGGTAGTTGTTTTTATGTTATTCAAATACGATTACATGAGGGTTCTAGATTTTTTTTATTTATGCCAAAATAAGGTTCCAAAATATATTTTTATTTATAAAAATATACGATAAAGCGTATTGAAACAGATATAAAAAATAATTTATTGAAATGAATATTGAAGTCTAGGCATTTACAGGGCTTATAATTGGCTGGTGTCAAGTGCCACTTTACACACTGTGCAACTTTTACCATTCTGCCTATGTTAGAACATCTACGTTCCTTCAATTCTTCCATCTTACGTGTCATGTACAAGGCTAAGGTACTCGGAAAAATTCGTAATAGTTTATCTTAGAAATGAGATGTTCGATCACTGATTTTGGTTTATTACCTTTATGAGTCCAATCTCCATTGTTGCAAAGTCCAAGAACAATAGCGCGTGATAACTCCTTTAAACGACAATGTGTATCTGTTAAGGATATTCTATCTTTCCTGCATTCTGCTTCAAGATTATGGCGTTGTAAACTGAAAAATGGGCACTGAAATAACAGATGTTCGATACTCTGTAAAGAATTATCATCGCATTGCAAAAGTCATCATTCCTCTTCGATCTGTTGACCTTTGTGAAGTTGATCCCAACTATTAAAGACAAGCTTATTTAAAAACAGAATAATCCACTTTTAATAAAATATAAACCTTGTAAATAATAATGCAACTCCGATCTAAAAAAAAAATTGAAAATGTATTAATAATATACCAGTAAAGAAGGTTAGAATTACTTAATTATTTTTTTGCGATAGAACGTATTGAGAAATAAGAATTTCTAAATAAATTGAAAAGCGTATTAAAACATCTAAAAAGTTATAAATCTGTCAATACTTGAGTGGTTGCAAAAGTCGGTTTTTTATTGTACGCGATGCTTTTATTACACTTTTAATGTATTATTTCTTAACTCCTTACAAATCCGTGTTAAATCAAAGAGAAAGTGATAGCCTCGTCTCTTGAAACGTCTTTTTTCAAACTATTATAAAATCGTAGCTTAAAATTTATTGAAAAGGTAATCTCTCAACAGATCAGTTGATCGTGCAGATGTATCGTAAACGGAAAATAAAATTAAAAAATATCGAATTGAACAAATCAGAAGATATTGGAATGTTAAAAATACAGTTTTATTCCATTGAATAGATTTTAAAAAAACATCACACCATTTCCCCGTAGAGATAGGCAAATAGGGTAGAACGCTTTACTATGAATGTATTTGCATTCAGACCTAGCTTTCTTAACATTCATACATCTTTAAATGCACGTGCGCCGATTATTCCGACGTTTGGCATGTCCATCTTCAAGTGTTTGTTGAATTTATTCATGCAATGTCTCTCGATCTTCATCGTTTTCTGCATCTTTCAATTTTCGCATAGTAAATATTTTGAGCCGTTCTTTCGCCATACGTTCGCCCTACACGTTTAAACCAACGCAGACGCAGAACTCATTTCTTGATTTTTTCGATAATGCTTATTTTAGTCTTATGTTTTAGTCTAATGAACGGATCTCGACACTTGTGCCCTATCGAACGTAATTTTACCAAACTTTCAAAAATATTTTTTCAAATTACGTAAACATTTTCGAAAGGGGAATAGAATGTCTGGGTAGGGCTCATAACTCATCATATAAGTGATCAATTTACACGCCAAGTAACGTACGATTATACTCGAAAATAATGTAGATCGTTAAAAGTACTCAGCAGCCTGATCATTCTGAGCAAAGGTGCCTGAATGTCGTACTTGGTTAGTGATTCCCGAAGAGCAAAATGAGTTATTTCTAAGTGGGAATGCTGAGAGAAATTTTCTGGGAAAATTCAGCGGCATCAAGATGCAGGTTCAGTTCTCTGCATTAAATCTGCGTAATGTTAGAGATATTTAAAAACTTTTCCGTTCCTAAAGAAAAGTCTTTTTTTAAAGTAATATTTACCTTGCGATTTTTTTAATGAAACAATGTTGAACGGATTGAAAATGCATTTTAATTGTTTTCAAATACATCGAAAGAGATCTTGAATAGTAATTCAGTCAATTAAACCAGAATTTTTTTTTCAACAAGAAAATATGTGTTATTTTGCGACGTTTTTAAAAAGGTAGAGTGATGTTTTTTTTTATACACATTTGATGATATTGATGAGACTAAAAGTCATGATAATATCATCAAAATGGTTTTGACTTTTTAACATATAAATAGTCAGTTGGTAAACTTTATAAAACTCAAACCGCTTTAATTTTCTTACCTCCTCTTTCACAGTTGTAGTATAATTCCTTAAAATATGTCCATATACTTGTAATTTTCTGAAACTGAACGGTTTGTGTAGGTAAGAAGAAATTGCCTTGAGGCAATGTGCCCGCCCTTATATGTTTATATATTGTATTTATATTTAAAGTGTTAAAGAAATAAACTTAATAAAATTACATAATTCTATGAGTAGATAATATCGTCGGGTTAATGGAACAAGTTGGTAAATACAAATTGTGGAAAAATGAGATGTCTTAATAAATGGCATCCAATAATCATTGAATAAATAGTAAATAAAAATATTTCATATTTTATAAATACAAAAAAAAATGTTTTATAATATTCGGCTTGCAGTTTCATTTGCATTGTTGATTTAGGATGCGCTTTTAACTTTAAAAGCGCAATATCTCACAACTAGTAAAATGAAGTTACCAGCTTGAGCCAGAGACCCAACGATATTGTACATCGAATTCGTACCGTCTTCAACTCTCAT